>NC_135504.1:16592455-16902321 GCF_052857255.1 Amblyomma americanum
TTTGTTGCATCTTTTTCTTTTAAATTACTCTGAAATTTCACCCAAGGCGCAATCATTAGCTTGACACCAGTTTACCCTGTTCTATGGGGTCTCCCCACTGAACCCTGGGCAATCCCCCGTCGTGAGTATGTGCCATGTCAAAAAGGCAACAACAACAACAACAACACGAGTCATACTCTGCTGCGGCGATAGCACAGTCCTCTAAAGCACTGGCCAGCAAAGCAAAATACCTTGCGCCCAGGCGCTCTGCGACCAAAGCTCCCCTAGCGCCATCAATATTCATTATCATCATCACAATACCAACTGAAATTTAACCGCAGTGATCCCTTTAAATTATAAAATAGATTTATGCAACGCATGTTGATATGTTGGGGAAATGGTCGCCTGAGAACTATAGGCTAACACAAAACTTTACTTTGCAGGATCCGAGGAAAGTCTTCTGCGACATGCACTATTTCTACTGCAAAAAGTCTCCAAGTGAGCTTGAATCTCAAGTGCGAAAGTTAGTAGCAGATGCAGGACTCAACTGCCTTGACTGCCAAGTGTACCAAAGAAACTGGGAGTTTCCAGATGTCCAAACAGCTTTGGGTAAGCGGCGCTGTGCAGTACCATCCAAATACACTGACATAATGCCGGGGTCGTTAAAGGTGCTAGGTACTATACACGCTTTCCTAACCTGTAAGTTGTTCACAGCGAAAAAAACATTTTCCTGGTTGCTATCTTCGAGGTGGCACCTAATACCAGAAGCAATGAGAAACGCATCTAGTACACACGCCTATTAACATCAACTGTGCTCAGCGAAGCAAGGGCTGCAATTGGCAATGGCCTTTGGGGCAGGTGAGACTGAATGTCTTCAAGTAGGCGCTCCCAGAGCCCTACATTTGCAGCAACTGTGTCGCTTTGAGCTTCTACAATTGAATTGTTTCAGGCAGACCTCACTATACTGGGACATTTAAAGTTTTGCGACCCGTTGAATCTCTTTCCCACTGAAAAAAAAATTTCTCTCCCTTCTCATTTCAGACTTCGTGTTTATGTGCTTCGATTTTGAACATCAGGTCCCGGCTGGAGATCTCTCGGAGTTCAGGGAAGCTTGGAGAGAAACCTTGACAAGAATGAGAACGCCAACATCTACTGGCAGCGCCTTTCAATTTACTTTCTACACCGTTCACGCTACTGTTAGTTGGACAAGGCCTGCATATAAATCCTGATGTTCTCATCCTAAAAATGTTTTGCACAAAAACGGACAAGCACATGATAGAAAGCTCGCACAAAAGGCCTCTTCTTTTCGAGCATTTTCATATGCTTGTACTTTCTAACGAAAGGTTCCCCTAGATGTCCATTTGAACATGTCACGAGCCACGGCGCTATACGACTTGGTGGCAAAGTGGAAGGGGGCCTGTCATCGATTGCGAAAGGCTGTAAATATGACCACAGTCACTCTTGAGTCCAACATCGCCTTTTTCTCACCTGTCAAAGTGACCGAATAGGTTCATTTTAACGGTCTTCAAGCAAGCACCGCCTTTTTTTTACTACTATTATTGCTCAGAGAGCTAAATTATCCACTACACAAGGATCTGTTTGTTTTCCTGAACAAGAGACGTGCAATCGCATCGAGCAGCTAAATCAATCTCTGTGCATAAGATTCTTGATAAATATGCAGTTCTGTATATTTATGTATGTCTAAAAATGGACTGTATCATAGGCCCCTTAGCCTGCCCTACGCAACAGAGACATAATGAACTTTTTCTTTTTACATATTTAAGACAATGGTAATCTTGACAAGATTAAATTCCACCTTGAATGTTGCCCTCATCCACTCTTTTCGCAGAACTTTGTTAGCCCTTTTACCAGACGGCGCGCTTCATCATTTCATATTTTACATTATTTCTTGCCGATGCACCTTATTAGGCATTTATTTTCCGCGTTTTGTGTTCTCCCCCTTTTAACTTCCTTTAAATTAGCCGTTCCCGCACCGCTCTGCGTCCGTCTTTATCTCCCAATTCCCTTCCCCACGCAGAGTAGCATGCCAGCGATTTTTAAACATCGGCCTAAATTCTCCGCTTTTTCATTAAAGGTTTTCTCTCTCTCTCTGCAGTTCTGCCGGCGGTCATAGAATAAAAGAGGCATTTTACTTATCTAAATAGCAACCATTGACTTAAAGGCAAAGAGTGAACAATTAATAGGTATGTTTATCAGGGTATTGCGTAAGCAACTTTTTGCGCACACAGAAATTCAAAGAATAAACCTGCCTCAAATTGCCAGTGATGACCGATTGTCAGCACTGTTCCTGTCGTGCAGGTCCTAATGTTTAGGAGCGCACTATTTAACTGTCGGCCACAGCTGGATAAGACGAGCCAGGAAATGAATTCAACGTTTCAACTGCCAGGTTTCAACGTTGGCCAAAAAAAGTTGGAGCGGAAATAAGCGGTAGTCGACGCGTTGTAAAATTAGAAAAGTTTGGACAATCAAATTTATTTTAGGGCTTATTTGATGACGTCAAGAGGCTTTGGTGGCGAGGCGAGCGTGCGCTACGGAAAAACGGAAGTTGAGTCTTCTGCCGTCGGGTGTCGCTGTCGTCCTATGCTCGACCATTCGCCGCCATGTTTGTCGGAAGACAGCCTTTTCGTGAGGCGGAATGTTCAGGTCCAAGTTGAAGATGGAAACAAAAAAGTCTGTCGTTCAGGAAACCAAAATAAAAAGAAAACTACTCATTAGCTGCGACCACGCCGCACTTAATCACCGGATTAACTTGAGACTTTCACACAATGACAGCCTTAAAAAACTGGCAGTGGCTTAACTTGGCTGACCCTGGAATTCAGCGAAAAGCAAAGACTCTTGCTAAGTGTCTGATGCTCGCCCATGGCAGCTCCGTTACACGCTCGCGAAAGCCGTTCTATACATACCAACAAAACCCACAAAAGGCTCGGATTCGATACACCGCTGTGGTGGTCACATTTTGAACAAGCAGTGCGATCCCTGCCCTGAAATGCAATGAAGGGGATGTCTATATCGCTTTAACTATTGTGATTTAGATAGCTGTTTATATTTTTTATTGTTTGCTTGATAGCTAGTTCGATATTTTTATGTCCAAATGTTACGCTCACTGCCTTTTCTGCGCCTGAACTTCACACCAGTGAAAATCTCCAAACTAACACCGTGTGGTTTTGACCTGATCATGGGTCAATACATGACTGTCTGCAAAGCAGCGACACTTTTAAGGGCGAGTGTGCTTCCCGGATTGTTTTTCATAGTCAAAATTTTTGGAGCCGAGCTGCAACGACGAAATCTCAAGCCCATATATTTATTAATTTTTATTTGTTTAGAATATTGCTATCCCAAAGGTAAGGGCAGTGGCAGGGTGGGACTGACATCAATAAATATCGAAATATGAAGTAAAACAGTGCACAGAAAAAAAAGAGCGCAGTACATGTAATGGCAAGAACAAAATGAAAACAGTGCCTTAAAAACAATAAACGAAAAGGAAGGGAGTCCACATTATATACTCAATCAACGTCTGAAATTCATCCACGTCGTCCAATTCTACCCACTTGCTATCAAGGCCATTCCACTCGGTTACAGAGCGAGGAAAGAATGAATATTTAGACTTTTTTTTTGTTTGGAAAGGAAACAAAGTAAGCGAATTTATGCGTCTTGCAGCGCAACCAGAAGAAAATTTCACATACTCATGAGTGTTGCTCTTCCATTTACCTTTCACGATTCAAGACTGAAAACGGCGCGAAAAAACGGAACAAGAAGAGAGGAGCAACACACACAGCACCAAACTTGCAACTGAGTGCATTTCATGCGAAAGCGCAATAAAGACAGGAAGTACACATAAAAAACTAAAAGAACACCTGTATTTATTGCGCTTTCGCATGAAATACACTCAGTTGTAAGTTCGGTGCTGGGTGTGTTGCTTCTCTCTTCTTGTCCTGTTTTTCGCGCCGTTTTCAGTCTTGAACCAACTGGCCCAACAATCCTCCCTTTTACCTTTCACGGTTTTAAACAAAAACATAAATTCGCAATCGTATTCCTTAATGATAGCACCCTCGAACCAGCTCTATCGCGGAGTTCTGTAATAGACGTAATGCGATATTGACTGAGGATAAATATAATTGCTTTCTTTCGCACTCTTTCCATTTTATTGATACTAACAGAAGTAAATGAATGTCATATTATATTGCTGTATTTAAGAGGAGGTGAAACAAGAGTCTTATACGCTTGTTTATAAACATTTATAAACATTGAATGTCATATGAACATTGAAGACAGTGAGGCACATAACAATAGCAGCAAAAAGTAGTTTAAAATTTCTCTCTCACCAACAATCGCGTCAGCGTCAGGATAGAGCCACTCGTTTTCGTAAGCCTCGCAAGTGATGCACTCTAAACCGGCGTCTTCTATCATCCGCCTCATTGCGGCTTCTATGTCGGAGGCTGGTGTGTTACACTCGAAGTAGAATGAGTCTGAGAAGACAACCCTTGGGTCCTGAGAAGAAGAAAATAGAAAAAAAACAAAAGCAATGTCTGTAGTGGGACCGCTTGATATTCGAGCTGTGTGTTCTTTAGACGTCGATTTTTTTGCACGGTCTCAAAAGTCAATAAGCAGCAAGGTCGCCACCATCTAGATTGTATTAAGCAGTAATGGGCAAACGCTACTCAAAAACAAAACTAACTTCCTTGCTTACTGCCAGCAAAGTTTTCGTGGGACGTAGTAACTTTCTATATTTGTATCTTCCCCTTCTAGGGAGTAATTACACAAGATTTCGTTGATCCCATTTTTGTCTTTTTTGCGTAGTATTCACCAGTCACTGTACTCTCTGGTTCACCAACATGGACGCCTATCCACTGTGGCAAAAATTAATAAACTTCTTTGGCTGTTTTTGATCGGAAGATGACGATTTTCCAGTTCGTAGGCTGCGAAGGGGCCGATAATTCAGCTTAATGACGCACGAGCAGTCAAGGTTTTAATCATCCGGCCCTAAAGACGCAAATAAATAAAGCAGCAAGCTCCTGAAATAAATATCGTGGTAACAAGATAACTTATTTCGTTCCTGAAAGAATATTTAAAACAGAAAAATTTTACTTACTGGGATGTAGGCTTTCCAGTCGCCCATACTGTAGACTTTGAGCCATATGTCAGCGATGACCAAGTTCACGCAGGATACCACAACGCACTCCCCCCTATCATCGAGCAGTTTGGCAAGATTTTTATACGCTGCTAGGTTATCGTTCACAAACTGGAAACAAAAGAAAGAAAAAACTCGCTGAAACTTTCCGTACCTGACACAAAATGCATCGACATCTCCAGACTCAATGTCCAGGAGGTCGTACGTTATGTCCGGATGACTGGACGCCTCGCGGGCTCGTTCTATCATTGAGTTGTCCTTGTCCACAGCGACTAGTCTTGCGCACGGTCGGCAGTAGTCAAAAAGGAAGCCCCTCGTAAAGCCGCCCGGACCACAACCGATGTCGAGGCACTGATCTTCATCACTTCTGGTCGCCGAAAGCTTGACCTTGTTAAGCGCATGGACACTCTCTCTTGTAGGATATCCCTCGATCTTCGAGTAGGCATCGCAGTCAAACATGAAGGGCAATGGTGCGTGTTCACTCGAGGAAACTTGCTGTTCTTCCTCGAGTTCACGGCAGCGGAGCATGATGTCGCCACAACAAGAACCTAACGAACAGAAAAGAGCGATAGTTGTTAACAATGCTCTAGGGTATTAGTATTACCCTAACTCAAATAAATCTATCAATCGATGAAAACACAATGGCGCTATGATCTAAGTAAACGATAAATGCCCAAAGGCCGGTTGACATTCACTGCGAAACAACGTCGCAGAGTGGTCCCGAAGTTCACATTTATGAGTATGCCGGCTGTCTTGTGCAACCTTAACGATACTCTAGGCGGCTCAGAATAGAATATAACCTTGCGTTGAGAGCATTATTACGGGACCTTGAGCAGCGGGCGATAACAGCTGCCGAACGAGCACGGGCTCAGTAGCTGCGAACATGTGCGCGTGAGCTCACAACTGCGCCAAGAGTTTGTAGATAACGTATGAAGGTTGAGTGCGCTAGCATTCTGAAGATATTGTTACGAACATGAAGACGACGAAGCGGGCAGTGGCGCGGAACGGAGCACTCGCCCGCAGTCAATAAATCATCCTGTATTTTTTTTAGCTGAGACTTGCCATGTGGCATAAAAATTGGCTGTCACTGAGCTAAAGTAGGTCGTGAAGACTGTCCTCTTCCAGAAACCTGAGCGGACTCCGACTCTTAGCATTGTCCGTTAGCGATAAAGAAAGGTGTCCCTTCCTTGCAGCCATAATTCCAACCTCCAGTAATCGTCTTATTCTCGAGTTCATTGTTCTTGGGCACGTGGAGGGGCCGGCGTTCTCCTAATCCCGACCCTGGAGAATTTAAGCTTTCAGTTATTGTTGCCAGTGCGATGAAAAGAATTTACAATGAAAATTATACTTAGCGTTCTCACGTGAGACCTCATTCCTTCTTGATTCCACGTGCCAAGTGTCCTCGCTCATCCCCGTATGGCGGTCATAGTGAAGTTCGACCGAAGCTTCTTGCGAAGAACACGAGAATGGTAAACAGGAAAAGAAATACGGGTAGTGTGGTTTATCTCTCTTAACTGCGATTCGTCCCTCAATCTTTTTAAGCTACTTCTCATTCCCACTTTATTTTGTGCAGTTTATAATCCCTTATAAATAAACATTCAACGTGTAGCTGTGAAACGCTCTCTTCTCTCTGTGTGTTACTCTTAAAAAGAGTGTCCGCAATTAGTAGCGCTTTTCCAGGCATGCACGTTTCCGACCAGTCGCTTAGCGTCCATCACCCTTCATCTGCTATCTTTAGCTACTGAAAAACAAGATCACATTACGAATATCTCCGAGCTCGCACAGAACCCGTTAGCAAAACATTAAGTTGCTGGTGAAAATAAGAACCACAGCAGTTTATCAGCAGCTATATCAGTAAGAGTAACTGGAGAAGTGCAGCTGGCTAGCGCAATATCTGTGCAGACGCGATAACCCCTCGACGGCGCAGTGGCCTGTCGAAAGGATGACTTTCCTCATCAGTTAAACCCCTTCACATCGCGTTGCCTTCAAAACTATCATTTGGCAACACTTCAATCGCCTCGTATTTCTAAACTACTGCGCAATAGGCTCAACGCATGTGCCTTTGCAGCCTTCTTTGACCATTCTCATGTGTATTCAGCACTTAGTCTCACGTGCGCGTTGGCAACGTTACGCGTGGAGAAACCAAGCGCCGAACATCGTAAACCCTTCCTCGAAGAGCAAATGTACGAAGCTTTCAAGAACTATTCCATCAAAGAGAATGCTTGTGCATTGCACAGGATTGCGTTTCTTCAGACGCCAAGGCAGGACCATCAACACTTAGACATAGGTTGCGGTCCAGGAGCGTTTACAAGGGATTACCTGGTTCCTCGATCTTGGCCCTGCAAGAACATTGTAGCCGTCGACAAGTCTCGCCAAATGATTGAGTACGCCAGGCAGAACAGTGACCACGAAAACATTACATTCGAGATATTCGACTTCGGCGGACAGGACATTGAAGACATGATAGCGAACTACGGCACCTTCGACCGCATCTACTCTTTTCTGAATTTCCAAGGCGTCAAAGATGGGCGGAAGGCCTACGTGGACCTGTCCCGACTGCTGACTCCAGGATCAGGAGAGTGCCTGATATTCTCCGGCGTTTCAAACTCTTTTACCGATGCTTGGATGCAGATGCACCTGATGGACCGGTGGCGACAGGTCATTCCTGTAAGTACTAATCCAGTGCACTGCAGTGCGACGTTACTCTTGGAAAGCGCTTATGCCTTGACAAAAATTTGGTTCAACGAAATAGTCCCCATGCGAGCAGTGCTGACAACTTTTCTTTGGTCATTTTTCATTTTTTGTCACCGCTAATGACGGGCCAGTGATGCACACTGTGGCATACCTCTCTTTGTAGCCTCTTGTTCGAGAGGTGTGGTCGTGGATACATTTAGCTGATTTCAGAATACCAGCGTTATTAAATCTAATGACCGACACATAAGTCTTATCTCATTAGTGCCAATGACCCTTTAGCTAAGCATGTTTGTGCCTTTGGCCTTTAATAACAGCTTCATAAAGTGTTTCTTGGAACAATAAAAAAAATGAGCGAATAATTGTTACGAAAGTTTTTTTTAGATGCCATTGCAGAACACTCTGCAGGTGGCAAAACTCTCTAGTTATTAAGTGCTTATTGCAAAAATTGCAATGGAAGCGCAAAGAAACTTGATAATTTATACGTGTGGTGCCATACAGCACTGACACCAAGTGTTGTCTTTCAATCCTACAATTTCGTAGAAGACCATGGCTGTGAAGCACGGGCGTTAAGATGACACCACTGAAGCACTTTTAACAAGTACAATAACTCTTCTTGATTTTCAGGACCCAATGTCTTGTCTGTCAGATTACCACAAATTCATGCTCGACAACAACTTCGGCAAGATTGAGTCTGAGATAAGAGGACTCGTCACCGACGCCGAAATGGAGACAATTGCATGCCACGTATTCGAAAGCGAATGGCCCTTTCCTAACGTGAAAACATTTCTCGGTGAGAGATTCCGTTTGTTCTTGTTTTCTCTCTTTTCTCTTAAGCACGCAGGTGTAAACGATTCTAAGCCTTATGATTCAACCTATCTTGCGAATTCTTTAACGATTTTCTAACGAAGCTCTCGACATCCAGCTACTCAGCCGAGATGTATTTGATGCAGGCTTGTGCAACACCGAAGTTATTAAAAGCTGCTTTCAAATTTTCCAGACTAGTCAAGCGTACTGCTGAGGAAACGAATTTTTAAATCACATTTCCTGCCTTTGCAAGCCCGCTGTCAACAAAATATATCACTGCTTATAGAGTTCTATAGAGTTAATGAACCAATTTCGTCATTTAAGTTACCAATTTCGAGCAAAATATTGAAGCTATCTTGATGTTCCCGCAACCACCTGAATATTTATCCCTAATTTTATTCGTTGCTAATTTGTTTTTGTTATCTTTCTATTGCGTCAAAAACACGTTGAAAGGATGTTTCGAATACAATTATCGCGCGTGCGTTCTGCGCATAATTTGCTTATAAATCAGCAGCGTTTGTTTGAGTGCTAGTTCGTTCATATTTTCAAGGGTTAATAAACAGTCTTCAGTTAAATGCTTTCGTGTCTCCTATATGTGTTGCGCTAAAAAGTATTCCGTCTTCAAAAAAAGAAAATCATTTTTAAAACCGCACTAATTCATATCTTCATCCTGCCGCCGAGGCCCACGGGCTAAGGTGTTCTGTTAAAAAACGCAGTCACGTGATTTAATCCCGATCACGTCAGTCTCGTCTCAGTTGCGGAAAAATGCAAAAAACCCTTGTGCAGCACGATGCCCCAGAATATATTAAAAGAAAACTACCAAGTCTTAGTTATTTGCTTACATGCACCACATACCCAGCAATTCTAGATAAAAGCATTTTTGAGCGTGAAAGCGTTATGAACGCAATTTTTTTCATATAATGCAAGGTTTCACTGTAACAATCAATATATCCGCAGGTCACCCGACGGCAGTCATGTATTTTTTTTTTCTATTCACGTTTTTGCAGTCGTCAAAAGTGCTCCCCATTGGTTTTCTATGGCAGTCTTGACTCTTCGATGTTATCGGTAGAAACACTTTAAAAGAAATATTTTGCTACATCTCAGAATAACGGACCATTATCTTCAATATTTTCATAACAGTGTCGTACAATTTTCTAATTTTCAGAACTTTTGCCTGAGAAAGCTCGGCTTGACAAGAAGTTTGTTTATAAGGGTTTAACGTCCCAAAGCGACTCAAGCTATGAGGGACGCCGTAGTGAAGGGCTCCCGAAATTTCGACCACCTGGGGTTCTTTAACGTGCACTAACATCGCACAGCACACGGGCCTCTGGAAGTTCGCCTCCATCGAAATTTGACCGCCGCGGCCGGGATCGAACCCGCGTCTTTCGGGCCAGCAGCTAAGCGTCATAACCACACAGCCACCGCGACGGCTCTTGACAAGAAGAGAATATGAAACTTTCCGTGGTGGGGAAACGTCACATTTATTATAATTTTCACTAGCCAGTACACTGATCGTTATTCAATAATTATTTTGCATTTCAGAATCGTCATTCAACGTCATACCATTTGTGCAGTCAATTCCCGAATGCGACATCGAAGATGCGAAGACTGATTGGGCACGCTTGATGCAAGCATCGGCCGCCAAGCAGCGCAGCGGATTCACAGCGAAGATGGTCTTCTACTGCTTGCATGCGAAATCAGCCTCATGAGCCACGACAAGTATGAGTCTCAAAAACTTGAGAAATGAGTCTGTTTTGCGTAGTTCTTCCCTTTAGAACTTCAAAACAAAGCGCATACCATTGAATGTACGCTGGTTTGAATCGACTCATGCCTGACTATACTATTTAGCTTCCCTTATAAGCTTTTGTGTTAGCAGAACCGCGGGATTGAAAACTGAGGAGAACGCAGTAACCTATGGTAGGAAGCACATCTAATAGGTGTTACGTTAAGAGAAAGGAAAAGAGCCGAGTGAGTCATGGAACAAGCCCCGGGTAAATGATAGTGTACTCTACATTTAGGCAGGCGGATGAGATTAGGAGGGGAGGGGATAAGGTGGCCACAGGTGGCACAGGACGGATATGACTGCAGAGTAATGGGAAATACCATTTTCCTGCACTGGGCGTAGTAGGCCTGATAATGATAACTTTCAGGAGGTAATTAAGTATTTCCTAAAAAAGGACTATGTGCCAATATTTGCGGTGATCAGATTACCAACAAGCGAAGAATCTTGTACAAATAAAGTGTCTGTAGCAATATCACTGACTTGCTTCTCTATCAAGCACCGTTCTTGTGTACATTGTCTGCAATTTTATCTAAATGAGGTCGTGCTGATGTCTAAAAGGAGCAAAGGAAATGTTACCGACCAAAAATGATGTTGTCAACATATTGTTACAAGAAACCGTGCGTTCTACTAATCTAACAAGTGACGCACACAAACGTGTCCAGAAATGACCATTTCTTCCAGAAACAGTGTCGCATTGTAGTGAGAATCCTATCAATAAAACAATGGTGCGTAATCTCTGATAGTGATAATGAAGCTTTCCTAGAGGCGGAGGAGGAGCTGCTGCTTGGTACATAGGAATTGCGGCCTAGTCGAGCTGTTCACGACAGCTTTTCCTGGAACTCCTCACTCACTGTAAGCTTGGGGACATAAATAAAGCGATTATTATTACACCGTCGAAGACTTTGAAGCGCGGTCCCTTCTGCGTATTGCACCGCTTTCAACGTCATTTTCGGCACAAGGAGGATCTCTTCTCGTGCTTTTGAAGATCCCGTTTAAATTACAAGCGTTCACTTCTAACAAAAATCAGCCCACGCCACTTTTTATAACCATGAAGCATTAAATCGCGCAACTAATGAGTCAAAGATTTTCAGAAAACGAGTGAGCACATAAAGAATTATTCTCTTGCATCCTTTTGTGGCATAAATGCATAACTCCTCATGCCTAGCTTATCCAATAAACTGTCTTTGTCCGCACAACATGCTTGTGGCTCCGTGCCCTTTTATATTTTCCGGAAATGTTGACGTCACGATACGATGGCACAAAATTTCCAAGCCCTCTATCAAGATTTCCGACAGTCTATGAGAGATGCGTATCTTATTTACTAGCGCGTCTAGCTGCAAACACTGTTAGGGCTGGGATATTAATAGTGCAGCGTTTGTGCTAAAGGACGCTATCCAAAAAGGGCGTTTGTGGAAGGATGCTTCCAGCTATCTTCGGTAGAAAGTCGTTGCGTCGCAAGTCACAGCATGTTGTAATGGCAGGAATGCTGGGGGCCTGAACTTTTTTAATTTGAGCAAGGCGTCGTCATAAAGCAATAAAGACTCCCAACCAAAAGGGAACACATAAAACATCGCTGAAAACAATGTGTCAGGAATGAAATATAGAGAGTAAGAGGAATCCTGTTATTCTGTGGGTTTAGACAAGGACGACATAATGGGATCTCGTCATTCTGTAGCGCCACGAATAATGAAAAAACGAAGCCAAAGGAAAAAAAAAACGTCAGTGTCGTAAAAAAAAGCATTAATAGAATATTAAAGAACGTTTGTGCTTTGGTGAACGCGCACTACGTTTTCTTCAGTAAAGGTAGTTAATGCAGGGTTAGAGCACGAGATTACAAAATTTGAATTTGTATTTACAGTGCATTCCATATTTGCAGGGTATAGTGCCCGATTCTCCAAAGGTCACTGAACTTCCATACGACGCTCTCGTCTTCATGCCAGAAAAGAAACAAAAAAACTTTTTTTATTTCGGTCAAGTAAAAAAAAAACAGCTGGGAGTAGCGGCCGCGAGCGGCATGCCAGCAAGCAGACATAGCGGACAGCGTGCTGCAGACATGTAAAGCTGCGAGACAAGTAAGGCAAGCAATAATTTTAAAACTATTTACTAACATGCAATGAAGTCAAATTTCGAGACGTTGACCTTGAGCGTATGTGAAATCATGTTAAGTACTCAGGTATTGCTCGGAATTGATTGTAATAATTTCCTTATGTTGCAAAAAGTTCCAAGATTTAACGCTTTTACTTGTTTTACAGTTCACTTCGCAAAGTAGGCTTTCATTATGCGAACACGACAAAGAGATCGTCAACGACCGCACGGCTTGAGCCAACGTGTCCACATGCACACACCTGTGCGAAGGTCGACCGTAATAGCGTACACGTACACTCAGGAGATAAGGGTCGCCAGGGGAACTGCGATGGCAGCGATTTTATTCGCACCGTATCTCCGCGCTGCAACCTGCTGCACCGGCGCCAGTTTCAGCTCCTCCTCAAGTGTCGTCTGGCAACTTGCCTTTCTAGGCAGCCACATAACTAGTCGAGTGTGACGTATCGTAAAGCAGGAAACACAAAGGAAGCACTAAACACTCTCCTAAACGCAGATGCCTACACCTGTTTACAGGAGTACCCGGTGCGAGAAAACTTCTCTCCCTAAAAAAATCAACTTCAGAAACGCTCCGATAGCATACCAGCAGCTCAGCGGGTTCGCGCATGCGTGCCAGGCAATGATGCAGACGACGTCGCTGCGCCCAACGTTACTATTGGCTGCGCCATCGGCCAGAGACACCCAGCGGATCTTGCGTAAACACGTTACTTCCGGCGCACTTTCTGGCGTTCAGCTTGGGTAGCGAGAGCCTCTTCGGAGCTTTCCTTCCTTCACGCCTACGCTCGTTTCGAGGACTACGCGTCAAGAGGAAGCTTCATTTCTTTGAAAAAAAAAAGCCACATACAGTGTCGTTCCGAAACTTGACCAACAGCACTTGGAAGTCGGCTGCGGTGCGGGTGGCTTCACGTAGAGACACATTCTGAAGCGCTGCTCGCCTTGCTTGAGGCTCGTAGCAGGGGATATATCCCCTGCAAAGATGATGTCGTAATGAAGACGCCGCAGAATCCTATACACTATTACGACGTCGTCGATGTGTAGACGGGACCTCTGGAGAGTTTTGTTAGGAAGAATCCACTCATTCTATTTCATCATCCACTCATTCCGTATCCACTCATTCCTATGTTTCCATTACATTAACCGAGAGAAAGGGCGGGCAAGTATACGTGTGAAGCTTGTTAGAGGATGGTAATTTTTTTTTAACCAGCAGCTTACAAACTCCTCTACTCAAACCGTAGGTCAAGTAAACAAAACAGAGCCATGGAAACCTTCCATCCCTGTGAGTAACATGCTGTTATTAATTTTGGACGTCGATGATCGCGAAAAGTAGGAAAATTTCGGCATATGACGCGGCACAATATTTTACCTCAGTGTAGTAAGGTTATATCAAACATATTCTTCGTGATGACAGTTTTTTTTCGCTAGTCAAGCGCTGCCAGCTTTGGTAAGATCGTAGCTTAGTCATCGATATAACTCTTAGAGTACTGCACTCTTCGTTCGAGGTAAAACGATACTAATGCTCTTCTAAACGCCTGCCTTGTGCCTTTGACCTGTGACAGGCTTCCTACCTCTCCACAAGTCCGGAACGCCGTATAAAGTACGCGCCTTATCAGTGCCTATTTCTGCGAAAACAGCCGACGGCCATTATCTGTAGCTGTTATTCTCAAGCTGATTGCAGAAGGTATTGTCCGAAAGTTGAAATTGCCAAGTTGACTGCATCAGATACAGTGACGTGGCTCCTTTAGCTACCTGTTATCTTGAAACGTCAAGAGGCTTTCGCGAAGGGTTCCGGCCCAACTATTACTTACACCTAGAAACAACCGATATACTCACCTCTTAGCTTAGCGTCCGGACCGACCATGTCTACCACAGAAGAGTCGACGTCGTACTACTCCCGCGATTTTATCGATGCTAAGAAATATGCTTCTTTAGAGCGCCATTCGATGCAAGAAGGTGCCAACGCTCTCGAACGAATTACCTTTCTTCAAACGCCGAAAGAAAGTCACCAGCACTTGGACATAGGTTGCGGTCCAGGCACCTTTACAAGGGACTATCTTGTACCTCGCTCACTACCTTGCAAGCGGTTAGTAGCCGTGGACACGTCACCGTTGATGATCGAATTCGCTAAAGCCAACTCAAGCCATGACAACATAATGTTCGACGTCTTCAACTTTGGCAACCAGGATGTGGAAGAGCTGATGGCAAAGTACGGCCGTTTCGACCGCGTTTATTCATTTCTGTGCTTTCACTACATCAAGAACCAGCTTAGTGCGTACAAGGACTTGGGCAAGGTTCTTACTCCCGGATCTGGAGAGTGCCTCGTTGTCGGGGCCGTCAGTGCTGCTTCTGCAGACTCATGGCTCCAAGTTCATCTGATGAATCGTTGGCGAGACATGATACCGGTAGGTGCAAGGAAATATTTGTCACTTACTACAGAACCCAATCTTTGGGGCCTTGCTGTCTGCATACATCAGGCGTGCAGAAGACAGCTTTGGCATACGGTGCTGCGTTTAATGCATTTTGACCTGCAGACGTCTACCCCAGATATACACGGTATTTCACCGAAGACTGGACATAACTTTTTAAAATAGTATTTTGAGCTAGAACAGCGTTTTTTCGGCATATCATTGTCAACGGGTCAGTACATTAGAATACACCTAAGATGTGCTAACTAGCAGGCTGGTTAACTAACAATGAACACTTAACTTTTTATGTAAGTATTAAAGTTAGGCTCCTTAATTATTGAGGTGCGTGTAGCCCACAGTAGGTAGTATCCATATCAGTTTTAGAATTTGGAAAGTGCAGTTACCCTCAGCTTTGTGGCCCAACAAATTATGGCTACATCGCGTCAAAATACATGTGCTTTCGAGAAGCTCACAGGGAAAGCAAGCTCTGCAGTGCACGTAACTCGTCGAAATAGCCAAAATTTGTTGAGCACCAGCGCCGAAGGTAACCGCGTTTTCCAAATTCTAAAAACTCATATTAATGTTATTTATGGTGGGCTACAAGCCTGTCAGCATCCAAATTCTAAAAACTCATATTAATGTTATTTACGGTGGGCTGCAAGCCTGTCAGCAGTTAATGAGCGTAACGGTAATACAAGTCAACTATCAATATTAGTTAACAAACATTCCAGTAAACACATCTAAGCTGTATTCTGTTGTTCTACATCATTGGCAATGCTATGCCGGATAAAGCGCTCCTTAAACTCCAATAGACTATTTTCAGAAGTTGTATAAAGCCTTAGGTGAAACACCCTGTTTAGGTGTTTTTGTTTTTAAGGACACTCTCGCATATAATAAAACTACACCCCCCTTGATTAGTTGATTGAGGCAACTTATTTACATGCAGGATCCAAGGCTTTTGTACTGCGAGCCATTCAAGTTCCATTTCGACAAGAACCTACGGAAGGTCGAGTTCGATATCAGAGAAATGGTGAGAGCAGCAGGACTCGAATGCATCGAATGCCGCGTCTATGAAACAGAATGGCTCTTCCCCAGCGCGAAGGCATGCGTCGGTAAGTGCACGTTTACATATTACGCTTCCAACGAAAGTTGACGGAGACCTCAGCTGTGCTTCTTGGAAACATCTTGACACCTTAGCACTTTAGCTTGATACAAAAGCGGGACATTTCAAAACTACACAACTACATTGCGCCATTTGTAGACGAGGCTGCCTCACATTGCGAATGCAAAGTAAATCATAATCACAAATAATGAATGCACAGAACAGTGCAGTGAAGCCCTGCTAGGTTTGTGGAATGGAATTTGTTTTCGCGAGCGTTTGAAATTATACGCCACCATATGGTTCGCAGCTGGTTGAATTCAGATTCACTTAGAGCGCATAAATACCCTAGCGCGAACTGTGTTTCTTGATCTCCTGTTGCACGGCCCATGACATTTACAGGTCCACCGTACTATTGATGATACTTATCCGTTAGTAATACTAGTCTCTTGTGGTAATTCCTCGGGGCAATCTCTTACTGAAAATGCGGGGCCGAGGTAATGCGTTGTTACTTGAGCCTCTAATTTACATTTATGCTCCTAATTTATTCGTGTCCGGTTTGCAGTTTGTGACATGATAGCAGACAGTGGGAATGTGCGCGTGATAAACGATTGCCTTGGGCCTAATACTTCAACCGTCTATATGTTACAGATGAGGTACTTGGATCATTTGAGTGGTCCAAACGAGTGCCCCAGTGTGATGTCCCAGCTTTGAAGGCAGAGTGCACACGTCAGCTGCACCGCATCTCGGCGCCCACAAGTCGCGGGTATGGGATGCGGATGACCCTCTACAGTCTACATGCGCGATCGGGCTCGAGTGTTTAGAGGGCACCTTCGTTTCAAGGAGACCTTGTCACATTGTTATTCTGAAAGACGAGGTCTCGAACTAAGCACTATATATAAAACGATGTATGTTTGGTTCCTGAATAAATCACTGATTCATGCCAGCCCTGCGTTGTCTGGTCTTTTTTCTGTAATCGTTGTGATGTTGCTGCCATTTAGGTCTGTCCTAATACCACATTGTGTTTTGAATTTGCTGTTTTTGCGGCTTTACAGTGCGACTTCCTACTATGCCCTCAGTTGCAAAGGGGTCAGGCGGATGCTATTGCAGACAGACTTAGCTTCTTAAGCAAGAAATGGTGCCCATATTTAACAGTAACTGAAAACAAAGTCATAGAACAAACAAGTGCTTTTTGTTTCATATCCTCATCATATCTCTTTTATCTATGAAGTAACGTCCCAAGTAACTAACACACTTTCAAGGCTAACACTGACATCAGTAATGTCACTGGTTAAGTGAGAAAATCAGTAACACATTCGCTTGAAATCAAAGCGACCAATAGATGAAGTCAGTCACTGTGCTTAATATGCTTGTTAAATGTGCTATCCTACGCGTTAATTAAATAAAAGGAGCCATTTTATTTAACCATATACCTAACCATTAGTAGGGACAAGAGGGCAAACACCTAACTAAAGTACGGTCTAAGCGCGCGTTTACCTATGTGACCTTGAAAAAAAAACAGATGGGAAACAAAATGAAGCGGGACTGCCTAAAGGCGATGCCACGAATCAGATTCTACCCACACTTCAAAGCAAAACTGTTTCGACGTCCGACTAGTTCTTTGGCTAGAATTGGACAGAATTAGTCTCGCAATATCGATATCTACGCGCACTCAGCATGAAATAAATCATTTATTTATTTGTGACGTACATGAGACTTGAAGGCCAAGCAAAAGGGCCAGAACTTTGTGTTCTTTATTCTCTTTCTTTCGTAGATTCAAAATGCTATCATTTATTCTTCTTTAATAACAACTGTTTTTGCATTATTGCTTTGTCGTATTCGGCTACAAACTTGGTACTAAGGTTCATATTTGAACAGCGCAATAAAACAACGGGACACAACGCAGAATGGACACCACAAGCGTGCAGCACTTGTGGTGTCCATTCTTCTTTGTGTCCCGTTGTTTTATTGCGCTGTTCAAATATGAATCAGTACCAACTCGCCCAGTTCACAGCCTTAATGATGCTAAGGTTAAATGGCATAGCTATTTTGGCTACTTTAAGCTCAAGCTGCGTCTAGTTTTCAAATTCGCTCAACAACAACCCTACAATGCGTTTCAGTGCCCGACATCACACTCTACCGTTTATCTGACATGCCGCTTGGACATTGTCATCTGGCGGGATTCGGTGTTGCAATAAGGTCCTTACAGCAGTAAAGAATGCGCGTTCTACAGCACATACACATATCCACTTTCCTAGGAATCCATGCAGCGAAGAATTCTTTTCTTCTTGCCGCAAGTGTGAACTCCAGTGCTGATATGTGCTAATTTGAAGTTTTAGCTGTCAAGCCAGTGGAGTAGCGGCAAGATATGGGTAGTGGTCAGCGCCACGCCTCCACCGTGCTTTTCGCGAACGCGCGTCAGCAGAGGCAGGCACGGTACGTTCCATATTTCGTAGTGCCCTTAATAAAGTTCTTTACCACTACTTTTGGGAGCACTTGGCAGCTACGCAATCAATGTTACGATACATGAAAAATTTCGTTTAAACATGTGATTCAATAATGCAGATTACGCCAAACAAATTTCTCTCCTTTGACGACCGGATGACCCGCGTCATCAAAATGCCCACTTCTCTAGAGGTCACTGAACTCTCATACAATGCTTTCAGCTTCGCGAAAAGAACAAAAAAATGATTTTGTATTTGGAGAAACCAAAAACAACTGCGGATAGCGGCCGCCTACCCCCAGCCAGCAGCTGTACATAGTGGGGACGTCTGGCAGAGGAAATTGACCGGTATCTCTTCCTGACGTTAACAATGTAAAGGCTGCCAGACGAGCAAAAGCCAGGAAACCTAAATGATTTGAAAAATATCTACCCCTCCCAATGAACTAAAATTCCGAGATTTTGTCCTCTAATATAGGAGAAATCGATTTCAATACGCTGTTCGGCATTGACTGTAATTGCCTTTTTAAAGTTCCAGCAAATTATCAAAACGTTGCTAGCTTTACAGTTCAGTTGGCAACGTAGGCTGTCAAGATTGAAACACGTGGAAGGGATCATCGACACCTGCAAGGTCTGAGCCTACGTGTTCTCTAGCCCACAGCTGCATTAGAACGACGGCCGTAATAGAGTACTGCGCACGCAGGAGCATCTCCATGCCATGGTGGCAATTTAAATTTCTACCGCAACTCGGTGCTCCAACCTACTGCACAGCCGCCAGACTCAACTCCTGCTCTGGTGACGGCTGGGAACTGGAACCTTAGAACACCGATATTACTTGTCGAGTTGGACGTCTAGTTCACCAAAGGCACTACAATGGAAGCAGGAAGCACCTCCCTAAAAGCAGAGGCCTACGCCTGTTTCCAGGAGTACCCAGCGCGAGAAAACTTGAATGCCCTCCAAAAAGCCATGTTCAGGGACCCTCCTAGACCTGACGAGCAGCACCTAGAAGTCGGTTGTGGCCCCGGCGCCTTCACGAAGAGCCACGTTCAACAGCACTGCTCGCCTTGCTCTAGGCTCGTGGCAGTGGACAAGTTGCCTGGGATGATCGAGGTGGCAAGGAAGACGTCGCAGCATCCGGGTATCTATTATGACGTCCTCGATATTGAGGCGGGGGATGCGGAGAGCTTCGTGAAGAAGTACGGACGTTTCAGCCGTGTCTACTCGTTCCTTACCTTCCATTACCTAAAGAGTCAGAAAGCGGGATACCTTAACGTGCGCCGCTTACTAGAGGACGACGGCGAGTGTTTTGTTCTCAGCTGCCTACACGCACCACCGATCAGCGCGTGGCTCGAAGTGTACTTGACACCCAAGTGGAAGCCTTTGATCCCGGTGAGCAACAGGCCATTTTTATTAACCCTAAATTTGTCTCAATTTTCTCTTTTGCCCAGCCGCGGTGGCTCACTGGTTAGGGCGCTCGACTACTGATCCGGAGCTCCCGGGTTCGAACCCGACCGCGGCGGATGCGTTTTTATGGAGGAAAAACGCTAAGGCGCCCGTGTGCTGTGCGATGTCAGTGCACGTTAAAGATCCCCAGGTGGTCGAAATTATTCCGGAGCCCTCCACTACGGGACCTCTTCTTCCTTTCTTCTTTCACTCCCTCCTTTATCCCTTCCCTTACGGCGTGGTTCAGGTGTCCAACGATATATGAGACAGATACTGCGCCATTTCCTTTCCCCCAAAACCAATTATTATTATTATTATTATTATTATTATTATTATTATTATTATTATTATTATTATTATTATTATTATTATTATTATTATTATTATTATTATTATTATTATTATTATTATTATTATTATTATTATTATTATTATTATTATTATTATGAAAAAGCTTTAGGTCATTCGTCCTGCGAGAGCAGTAGACGCTAATATTGTGCACTATGAATTTTTTCATGAAATTCGACCGTATCAGGCGAGGGTAGTCTGTGATCTGGCGCCTTCTGTATTCTGTACAAGTCACATAGTTAGCGTTTGTTCAGTTCGTAAATTAAGCTCTCGTAGATCAAGCATAAATAGGAAGACGCATTAAAGGCATTATTTTTTCGCATAATAAACGCCAGAGAAAGAGGAAATGCTACTATGCCACATTACTTACACATTTATTATGCACTGTGTGGAAGTGGAAACCCATGTGTTACAGACGCTCTTTTTCGTGTTACCATTGCAATTCGCCGAATTCTTGAGTTTGTAGAAGCCCTCCTAACTTTTAATATGCTTTGGCATTCGTATTTAACAGCACATGTCCACACACGCCAGTGCAGCTGTATCGGCCTATCGTTCCACTTGAGTGAGACGCATAGGGTGTTAGAAATCAATCTTTGCAGGTTTGTTATAATTGGGTGCTTAGCGGTATCTGAAATCCTCCTCTGCACATATGTTATGCGGCCAGGGGAACACAAAGTGAGACAATTATCAACATCAGCAGCTAACTAAATCATAATAATGAACTTTTTGGCCTCTGCCTCTAGCGTGAAACATAGAGGCCGTCGCTATTCTAGACTACTCAATTTGGTAGAATTCTAGAACGCGCCTGTTGCGTGAGATTGGCTCCCGAAGTTACCACTGATCAATCGCTTAATTACGCATGCAAGGCGGTGGCTTTCTACGCGAAACTCCACCCTACCATGACGCAGCTGTTGCGTCAGGCTTTTCTTCCATTTCAATAGCCGGAAGGGAACAAAACTGTTATCAGCTTCAGCGGTCGCTGTACGCGGTTTCGTGCAGTGTAACGTCGATGCGAGTTTCGCGCAGATCCTTACTGCTTTGCGTTTGCAATGACACGGATCGAGCTGAAAATTTGAACTCGAATATCTATGAAAACACGCGGGCTAGGAGACCTCTACAACATGAAATTGTATAGGAATACGACTGCCTCTCAGTTCCCAATATAAACATGCCTGCTTACTGGAGTCGTTAGGAAGGTCATTCATCGATTTTAGTTAATTACGCGTCCGACGGTAATGATTATTACCACGCTTTGCGTCCCAGTGGCCGCATAACTTACGTGCTGAGGCGAATTCTATGCACTACTCACTGCCTAATTTCAAGAAAACCGTAAAGCTTAATCTTAAACACCCTGTATGTTGTATAGTCTATCCCCTGGCTACTGTCTCATCCGTCGTGTACGACTTTTCGTACGTCCTCCCCAATGTAATGCCTTCAGCACTGCGGGCCTCAGGATAAACAAACATCAAGGCGCGATATTCCCTTCCCCGAATGCCAGCGCACTGCATTTCTGAGGGGGTTTAACTGCAACTGAGTCGTTTGCAAAAGCATAAAGACTAAAAGCTGCCACGGTGGTTGAGTGGTTGTGGCGCTCGGCTGCTGGCCCGAAAGACGCGGGTTCGATCCCGGCCGCGGCGGTCGAATTTCGATGGAGGCGAAATTTAGAGGCCCGTGTGCTGTGCGACGTCAGTGCACGTTAAAGAACCCCAGGTGGTCGAAATTTCCGGAGCCCTTCACTGCGGCGTTTCTCATAACCTGACTCACTTTGGGACGTTAAATCCGCATAAACCAAACCAAACCATAAAAACTCAGCGGATGATTACTATCGGTTGTGCGAATTACAACGACAGCCCCGGCAGCACGCGCTGCTGAGTGTTACGGCTACTCTGCTTTCGCTCAATATAAGTGGCCCGCACATTTATATCTTTGGATCTGCGGGATCTATGGCCTCTTGTGTTCCTTGCGTTCCGTGATCTTGCGTTCCTAGCGCCTCTTCCTCTACTGCGCCCACCCCCCCTCCCTCCGGGCAGCGTTCCGAGCACGGCACCCCCTTTTGGGCTGCGTCCATTGTCGGCTAGCGCTGACATTCGCTCATCCAAACACTTGTCAAAAATTTCAACTGCAAACGTGATAGCAAGCTGGTGGTCCGAAAAGTGGTCCAACTATGATAGCGTCGAATACTGACTACCCTATAATACTTGATCCGACGCGCATTTCAGAGAGCGTCAAAACCAATGCCCCCCCCCCCCCCCCCCCCAATTGAGGCTGCCATTTTTCCTTTTCTTCAGCCCTCAAAAACGCTGGATGCCAGCCTGAATAACAATAGGCCATCCATCCTAGGTGTGGCAGGTGCAGAGAAAGACAAGGGCCAGAAGGAGAGCGAGAGAGGAAGTGAAAGAGGGGAAAAGTGTGGACGACGCCCCCGACGCGTTACTTCCATAAAAGGGTCATATACACGTGTCGCTGTCGAGTCGTTTTGCGCAACGTGTGATATAAATATATGTATACAATATATGACGAAGGCAAATGCTGCTTTGACAACTCCCGGTTTTTAACTTTTCAGGACCCAAGAGAAATTTATTCCGACATGTTCTACTTCGACTGCAACAAACCTCTGAGAGAGCTTGAGTCTGAAGTACGACACCTAGTTGCAGAAGCTGGGCTACACTGCCTCGACTGTGAAGTATACAAAAACGAATGGGTATTTCCGGATGCTGAAACAGTTGTTGGTAAGCGGCCGCGCGAACTGCACAGTCAAACTCTACCAAATTTAGTTCCTGCTGCTGCAGAGAATTAACAGCTTCTTGCAGAATAAAAAGTTCTAAACAGTAGATTGACTGTCATGTAAGTAGGCGTTTGCGGTCCAATGGCCGCAGGCCAATATTAAATCACGCAAGTAGGGCAATTTTTTCTAGCTTTTCTAGATATCTTTGACTTTATTCGCTATGTATAACCGCTGGCCCTAAGCCAGCGTCAATATCCAGCAGAGAAAAACCGTAGGTAGGTTGATGTACTCGTTAAGTTGAACCGCTGAAAGCGCTACGCCACTGCATTCAGATCCAACGGCACTCATTTAGTCGAGCCTAAATAACGTTGTTCTAATTCTAGCACAGTGTTGATAACGTCTGCGTGAAAAACACAGAACTTTGCACATATTACATAGTTTTTATTTCTGCATTAAAATAGGTGCCTTATATTAATGATTAAACAAAAGCCATGCATTGATATTTGTTTCGGTATATCCGATTCTCCCTCTCGAAAGTTGTTGCACATTGTGTGTAATTCTTCTCTTTGTTAATGACTTACAAAGGTGAATACTTTGAGACCAGTGTTATCACTCAACCCGATTCCGTGTCTGCTAATAATCAGCAGCAGATAAAAGCCACTCAGCTTGTGTGAGGTTTTTTTTTTTTTTGCAGGCAGTTCTCCGTTCGGTATGGCCCACCATCAAAATCTCCAATATCCATACCTTCCTACCCGAAGAATTTGCACCACTTTTATCAAAATTCCAGCGACCTGCCTTCATTCGCATGTTTTTTGCCCTGAACAACTTCGAGCAATTCAAGCATAATGGCGTTTAATTTTTGCAAATAACTGATCATGGAGCAGTACGCTGATTTCTTCTCATGTGTGCGCTTGTCTGCGGCTGCGCACGCTCAAAATTTTTGTCTATGTTCGCCTATCCGCATATAGCCCTTCCGAGATATTTTTTAGGTAAATTGTGCATGGGTTCATTCCATATTAAGTGTTAACCGTGTACAAAGCAAGACATTCTGTGGCACGCTTCCCCTTCTTTCCGCAAAAGGCCATGAATTTTCAATACAGACATAGCCTCTACATTGTTCCGAGGAGTGTAGTGCATGCGCTTTCGCTATCTGTACACTTGTATATGCATGATACATGATTGTTGAGCTGATTAGTTTCGGTTTTCAAATGAAGGCATTTCCCAGCTGTAAAATGTATGCAGAGGGAAAGATATAGAGAAGACAAACGCTTGGATTTGAGCTGAAAAAATAATGGGAGCACGGTCGCAGTATCGACAGGAGCATGCGCAGACCTTTTTCTTTATTGCTCTTTTCTTTGAACGCAAAGTATAAAACCAGAGTAAGATTTCTCCTAAACCGAATTCATCGCAATGACACGTGTGTTTCGTGTTTTTCCAGATAGTTCACTTCTTGTTTACTACGAGGCACTGAGGCATCGTTTACAGCGAGACGTGAAAATAAACCGTAATAAGCCGCCCTGATGTGAGGCAGGCCTCGGTGCCATACGGGCACAATCTCACCGCTTAACGAAGGTGTCAAATGTGGCTCTCCAGCTGTGCTCAAAGCCCCTAATAAGCTGTCTCGCATCTTTCCTGCTGTGAAGGGCGAACAGAAACCACTTGAGTCTGATAATTGAAACGCTACATAGGCCAGACAGATCAATTGCTTTATGATCGGCTTCGTGAGCACCGCTACGCGGTTTAGGCTACAGCTTGAGGAGGCCATCTCTCTGGTAATTTCCAAAGGCATGATCGTAAGCCGAGCTTCCAGCAGGCAGACAATATTAGGCGCTTCAGAGGAAACCTACAACAAGAAATCTTTGAATTCTTCCAAATTTAATATTTGGCTGATTCCTGTGATACCGCTGTTGTAGTGACTCGAACCAAAAAAAGCGGTATTTAATCTAAAAAAACAAAAACTTAAAGACACGTGGCATGGATCAGCAGGAAAATACTAGACCGCACACGGGTTTCACTCATTGGCAGTTTTGTGCAAATATTCAAAATTTTCGAACAGCGAAATTAATATCCTGCTATTCGATTATCTGAACGAATCAAATAAGTTCTCAGCTTCTGGAATAGTATTGGAATAATCGGCAGTAGGTTCAGCAATAGCCCGCCGCATTTTTCTTCGGCGGCTGTTCCAAAAAAGTGGCAGGTTTTAACAGGTTTTAACATAGTTAAATCGAGTAGACGTGTGAAACCATGTGTTTAGCCTGGTTGGCTCATGGTTTTGCTTTTCTCGGTCGGTGGCATGTCTGGCAATGTGCAATGCACAGCGCGAGAGTGTGCATATTAGTTAAATATTAGGATTAGTTTACGTATACTACGATGTTCAATGCACAGCGCGAGAATGTGTTGCAGTTTAACGCTATGCGTGAACGGCTGCAGCAATAACATTAGTGCTCTCGAGCAGTGGCCAGCGAATCTGACCTGTTCGCGCCGCCTCGAAGTTCGAATCACAGTTGCGGCAATATTTATTTCGTTTATTCATTTATGGTATGGTCAGGGTCACCCTCAAGATCAGGCTTGACACAAACTCCATGAGCCGGTTGGACCTCGTGAAGTAGTCATCATCATCATCAGCCTGATCGCACCCACCGCAGGGCAAAGGCCTCTCCCATGTCTTCCCAATTAACCTTGTTCTTTGCCAGCAGCACCCACCGTATACCCGCGAGCTTCTTAATCTCATCCGCCCGCGTAGCTTTTTGCCGCCCCCTTTTGCGCTTGCCTTCCCTTGGAATGCGCTCCTTTCCCCTTGAGGACCAGCGGTTGTCTTGCCTTCGCATTACATGCCTTGCAGAAGCCCATGCTTTCCTCTTTATTTCTAGTACTAGGACTAAAACCGCCCAAACCAAACAAACCAACACCGCGCACCATCCTTCCGTGAAAAGCATGAACAGGATAAAGGGTTCAGCGCCACGACGCAGTCCGTTTGTGTGGCATTGTTCATAATGCTTGCACATGGCCTCTAATACCGGACCACGAGGCATGACTGAGGCAAACTCAGCAAAACCCTCCCTTGATGCTCGATCTCAGAGGTCATGGCTCATGGTCAACTACTGCTTACAATGCGCATGTGCCAACCACTAGTCCATCGGTGCGGTATTGAAGCGAAAGCTTCACTACGCTAGGTAAAGCCGATTTCGACGTGCGTTGCCGACTGATTTTCAAGTTAGCCAGAGGTCAAGTGTGGCTATAGGCCTTCCATATGTGGTCCACCATGGTGTCGCACCACTTGACCTTTGACCTTTCGATTCGTCGCTAGAGGGCGGTAGAATCAGCCTCGGGCGTCCATTGGGTGACCAACCTCTCGCGATCAACCATTAACTGCCACTTGCCAGGGTGGCAGGGTGAGTGCGTGCCTGTTCAGTGTACGGAACGCGCTAAACGTTACAGACGTCAAACCGCGTCTAGTTGCCCGACACACCACAGCTTTCGCTCTCTAACCAGATTCAGCAGTACTTAAACCGCAGCTAATTTTTTTTTTACTAAATGCTTATTATTACCTTTATAAAAACTATCCTTTATCTCTCGTCCTTTTCAGACTTTGTCTCCATGAGTTACGACTTCGAAGCTCACCTCCCGCCTGAGGATTACCCTGAGTTCAAGAAAGCATGGACAGCTGCCTTGACGAACATGAGAACGGTGACTGCAACGGGATGCAGCCTACCTTTTACCTTTTATGCCATTCGTGCCACTCGACAGTCTCCTACAGTCTAGGGAGCAATGCTTGACGTAGACGCTGCCGGCTATTTTGTCACGAATTCAAGAAATCAATAACAGTATAGGCACAACATCAAATATACAGGCGCAATATCAAGAAGAAAGATTAAATCGCGCTGTGTATAAGATACAGCGTAAGAGTTGAATAGAGGAACTTCTGTATTTATGATGTCCCTGTAGCAGTTTCAGTGCTTTGGGCGTATATATAATGCACCGTATGTTATTCAGAATACAACGTAGAGATTTGTCTAACTGGGGCCATTACTCTGCCCCAAGAGAGCACAGTAATATGAAATAAAAAAGACACTGCCAAATTTTGTGATAAAAAGCAGTATTTCAATAAATGTAAGCCGTGACGCGGAGACATCAATACCGTATTCAGGAATGAATGCACCTCCCAGAAATGGCGTGGCTTATCGATGAATGTACTACGAATAAAAAGTGGATTGAAATCTTTTACTGATAAGAACTTTTCCTAGAGGCGATACGCTTCACAGAAAACGTTACGCCGAGCAAGTATCTTAAACTAGCGTTCTTCTATGTAAGCGAAGTCTTTTACTGATAAGAACTTTTCCTAGAGGCGATATGCTTCACAGTAAACGTTACGCCGAGCAAGTATCTTAAACTAGCGTTTTTATATGTAAGCATGTACCTTTATGTTCATGAACAGCAAAATGAGAACCAGCTTTCAGGCTTGCTGAAAGCTGAGCAGAAATTGTAAGCGTGCGCTGGAAATAAAAAATAACACTGTGCTTCACTTTTCGAAAGCTCAGCCTCTTGAAAAAGACAAAAGGCTTCGAAAATAAAGCTGGATCAGAACAAATTATTGTCTTCTTGCATTCTCTTTAAGCGGAAATACATGCGGTACCCTAAATGTCTACCACCTGCAACGACGTGTATTTGTCTGCGCAGCGTTCATGCGTCCTTGTGGCCGCGTTGAGTGTATTTAAATATCGTTGGCACGATAACATGCAGAGACGGCACCTAGCGCCCCTATCAAGATTTCTTTATCTTATGCGGATTTATATCTTGTTCCCCATTACTCTTAGCTACAGACATTGCTGATCTTGCCCTAACAAAAATTTCTGTTGACAGTCAGTCTATAAACTCATAAAAATTTGCCCATATAGTATATATAAACTTTCTATAGACATATTCTATAGACTAGTTCATGGGAATACAAATCCTATAGACAGTATATAGATTTATAGTCGTACACGTTTAGTAGGCTTTTTTTTCTATAGATAGGCTATTGAGTATGAATGTACCAAAATAAATATATATAGGAAGGCAATACAGTCTATAAAAAGCCTATAGACAGTCTATAGGTCTCTTTTGTAAATGGTGGAAGAGAGAGCCCTTCTCCTTAAGAGCGTCCCTTTTCTCAAGGCTATTCTGAGGGAAAGGTGATAAATGGCACTCCGCTCTGTTGAGAAATCTGTCGTCTCGCCAGCCATGGAATCTCCACGTTTCTTGCAATCACAGGAATCTTAGATGCCTCAGCTGCTTTTGATTCATTAAGCAGTCTACATAAAGGAAAAGAAGCATGCAGCCATAAATGGGCTCATGAAACGTTACTGAAGATAATGTAACAATTGCGAAATGCAGAGGGTAGCAGGTAAGGTAACCTTCACTTCGGTGGATGCAAACCTTCACGCCCTAATGGGGTGTCTTGCTTTCTTGAATACCACAAATACATCAGTTTAGTTTATGGGGTTTAAAGTCCCAAAGCGACTCAAGCTATTGGGAACGCCGTAGTGGAGGGCTCACGATAATTTATAGCACCTGGTGTTCATTAACGTGCGCTGATAACGCACAGTACACAGGCCTATATCATTTCGCCGCCAGAAAAGCTTTCCTGAAAGCGATATTCAAACAACTCTTTAACGAGCAAAGCGTGACATCCCAGGCAGTTTGAAAGCTTGAAGCTGCATGAAATTGCTTGCTTTTTATTCTTCCATTAAGTTACCTCCGATGAAACAACACTCGCAAGAACCCCTCGATATGTTCACGGCCTTGATGAAACCAGCCACAGCGGCGGGATGTTGGCCCGGATGCGTGATAGTCGTCTACGGTGATAGTGTATTCCTATTCTCTCTGTAGACAAGTGTCGCCTGAGCGTCCCTATGTCGCTCCTCCATCGCGCATCCCAGAGCTTCAACTTGCTGCCTCAGCCCAAGACGGGGCCGCTCAGTGACTGGTGGCTGGGAACTGGGTTCTTGGAACAGAAACAGAAATTAATGACGCCTACGTCCGTTTCCAGGAGTAGCCGGAGAGAGAACGCATAATTTCTCTCATAAAAGTCGTGGTCAAGAACGCTCCATGAACCGACCAGCAGCACTTAGAAGTCGGTTGCGGTTCAGGTGGCTTTACGAGGAACCACATCTGGCAACACAGCTCCCCCCTTCCACATATCTCGTGGTCGTGGACTAGTCGCCAGCCATAATCGTCGTTGCAGCACACAGTAATCCATTACGATATCTTCGAGATTGAGGCAGGGGATATTCCGAGGTTTGTTAGCAAGTAATGGCGCGTCAGCCGCATCTACTAGTTCCTTCGCTTCGATTCCCTGAACAACCAGAGGACAGAGTACCTAAACGTAGGGCGTGTGCTTGTCGACGACGGCGAATGTTTTGTTACCCGTGTCCTAAATATTTTGCTTCTCACCGCATGCTTGAAGTAAACAGAACTGAAAGGTGAAGGACTTTTATCTCTTTGAATAGCTCAGTCTAGTTCTTTGTGGAAAAATTGCTTCCATTTCCTGCTCTTATTAGAATGTACTGAGGTTTTTGCTACGAAAAAGGTTGAGCCGCCTTTTTTTCGCGTCTAGTAAAGAGTTTCACCTTTACAATACAGCGTATCAGCTGCCCGCATTTAAGGGATTACCGACACAAACTTTCTAGCCTATAAGTCATGAAAATGAGCTCAAAACATCAGTGCGCAGCGTTACTAATAAAATAAAAATTATCTTTTACCGGAAGTTTCGTTCTTGGTCGTCGCCAGCGCTGAAGTCCACAGTGACGTCACGGTCGACGTGGCAACCTTGACTACCACATTCCTGACGTCGGCGTCGTATAAGCAAGCACCAGTTGTTCCTATGAACAATCACTGGGTTCTGTGATGTCGCAGTAAACGGTCCAAGTGCCCCTTGACGCTACTGGATGCGGGTTCAAATGCAGAGTGGCTCCTTGGACAACATTCAATATTGTATTAAATTTTGTTTTACTTCTTTCCTATAAACTGCAACTTGTTAGAAGACAACTCGTTCCGCATTTGAAACAAATCATACCCTTTGTTAAAGTTCGAAACCCTTTTGTCTGTAGCCCTTGAAGTCCACGTTAGCTTAGCTTTTATGTCTTGTGTATTTGACACCACACAATTAAACACAGCTTGTAAGCGAAGCACACAATAGGTGAAGTAAATTGCCGCACAAGTGACCCGTATTTTCTCTCTGTATAATATCCTTCGATAAATTGAAAGTGCTTTTACGGTACCCGATATTTAACTCTTGATCATGCCAATACCTTCAAACGTACAGGCCACTGACAGAACACGCTGCTATGATCATCATTCCGAGATCTCTTAAGTTTGAAGTGGCCGTCCTGACTTCAAATCCGTTCTCGCATTCCTGTGCCTCAGCACAGCCAGAAAAGTCCACAGAATCCATGCCTACATAGAACAAAAATTGGCTGCGTAGTCTTGTTCTCAGTGTTCGCTTAACCAAAGTTTGCGGAATCGTATAGATGCAACTTTCGACCACCAACTGCCATAGCAACGCTTTATTCGTCGCTTTGGTTTTGCATCACTCAGCTCGGCCTTCTGGTGTACACTTGCGACATGTTTTGTTGAATTCGAGCGCCCCCTTGTCAAGGTTAATCGCCACAATCGTGCCAGTAGACGCACTTGCCGTCCCTGCGCCTGTAAAATTCTCTGCCGCAAAAACAATCCGTCTTGCAATCGTGTTTGCAGCTCCTGTGGTGCGGCCGATGGCACTTGAGCTCGCCGCAGTTGCTGCTTTCGCACCGTCTCCAGACCTCACGGTACGGGCACCTGCTTAACACGTTGACCCGCTCTGCGTTTAGGAAGAAAGGTATGGTTGCTTCCGTTGATTTCATGACTCAGAACCAAGAAGGACAGGAAATGATAGCAATGCGGTTGGGGGAGGGAGGTGTACAAGGAATGTCACCCCGGAACTGTCAGCGAATTATAATCCTGGCGGACAATACTTTCTCGGGCAGTAGCACCCTCTAGTTAGTCCTTGTCGTGCACACAGCAAACCCGTCCGATGCCTGGGAAATTACCTAACCTAAGCTGTCGAACTTGACATTTGTCGATCGGAAAGACGTCATTTTCTTCGAATGTTCTTTTTTACAGCTACAGCAGCTAAGGGCTAGTTTCCTGTTTCTGGTGCGTAGGCTAACTACGCGCCCCGCTGACTAGGCAACATGCAGTGACGTCACGCATCACGACAATGCAACATGACACGCTGAGTGGTCTGACCTCTGTGATGTCAGGCGCACTCTATCAATGAAGAAGAGAATTAATAAACAATGAACCACACTTCATCCAACCCCACTAACAGCTGTCGCTGAGTCTTGTGCTACACAGACATGGTAAGAGTACTGTAGTTTTTTTCTATTGTGCTCTGCTTTGTCTCGTCACCCGCAATCACGCTACAGGATGAGGATGAAATGAGCCTTCATCGCAATTCCAGCTAGGTGGCCATGCAGTATTCTGCAATTGGAACCAAATTACGTGCAATATAACTGTAAGGAAGATAGATACCCGATATCACAATCGCAATGTGCGGATGTAACATCAACGTAGTCCGACGAAAACACAGGGATAGAACTTCCTTAGCCTGCTTCGCACAACAGGAACACGATATAGACTTTTTATTTGCCTATTTAGACGACATTACTGTACTTGAAAAACTTTACTATTTCCGTAAATATCATCATTATGCATGCCTCATGCACTGACCTTTGTCATCCCTTATGTAGGACATTGCACGTGCACCATGTAACGTCTTGTAGAATTTCTCAAAACCATTTAGCATTCCAGCGGCAACAATCCTGAATTCCCAGGCATGCCGACGCTGTTAATGGCAAGTATGACAATAGTACCAGAGTGCGTGTGCTAGGTAGCACTTTCTATGTTACCAGCATTTACGTATAGACAGTGTCAGTATAACACAGAGGTATGCCATTGAACACAGCTTATGCTTAGAGACACAATTTTAGCGTGCAGTTGGCTTCACAATATGCATACCTGTTGTCCTTCAAAACTGGCAATAAATTGCTTCCTCTTTCTCGTAAAAGGTACTGCGTAAATTACCCCGTCGGCTTAAGTCCCCATTTTATTATGACACTGAAAAACATTCGAAAGCGCTTACCAGACGCAAGAAGTTTGTCCGATCCGAATAAAGCAATAATTACCAAAGTCACCAAGACCCCCATAATAGCGGCTGGTTAAACCGCGTAGATCACTCAGCGCCGGCAAGTCGTCGGCTTTTTCTGCGTAAGAAATAAGCCGGATGACGCACTTTATACACAAAAGTACCCACAAAGCCATATGAGCAAATATTTGGAGATTTGGCCACAATGACAATTTGCGACCTTGTGATGAGTGCTTTTAAGAGAGTCGAGCAGCTTGTATGGGCTTTTTATCAGCGAAAAACGGGCACTAGACGAACTTGATTTTATGTTCACCCAGCTGACAGCCAGTTCAAGGTACAAGCGACTTTCAAAAACTTTGCGTTTGTGACAAAAACTGAGCACAGTACACAAGGCCAGACCAAAATGGCCAACTACCAAAATGGGCGGTTCTTAAGGTGGAGGAATTTGGAGGGTCCTATTTGGATAAAATAGCCGAATCGAATCCTGGCCGCTGCGGCCGCATTTGGACGCAGACGAAATGCACACCACTCGTATGCTTCGGGGTATAACCGCACATTGAGGAACCCCAAGGGGTACAATTAATCCGAAGCACTCTACTCCGGGGTTAGCCATTCCCTTACATACAGCTTCGAAACGTTACCCCATGTACCATGTAATTTCTGAGAATGTATTTGTAGAAAAATACCCGCCGCGGTGGCTCAGTGGTTAGGGCGCTCGACTACTGATCCGGAGTTCCCGGGTTCGAACCCGACCGCGGTGGCTGCGTTTTTATGGAGGAAAACGCTAAGGCGCCCGTGTGCTGTGCGATGTCAGTGCACGTTAAAGATCCCCAAGTGGTCGAAATTATTCCGGAGCCCTCCACTACGGCACCTTTCTTCCTTTCTTCTTTCACTCCCTCCTTTATCCCTTCCCTTACGGCGCGGTTCAGGTGTCCAACGATATATGAGACAGATACTGCGCCATTTCCTTTCCCCAAAAAACAATTATTATAATTATTATTAGAAAAATATTTCATTCACTTTGGTTCCGCCATGAAAATTCTCTTCGCAAGGTAACAAAGGAAACGGTTACACCTAATTATAATGTTTTCTAATGTTATCATTTGCTTGGCTCTAATGACAGCAATCTTTAGTCTGGATTCACCGAATATAAATTATATATTGCAAGGAGCCGAATGTGAGTAGTTTTCTTGATCTCTTATTGGACTAACTATACAACAAACACAGAAATCATCCCGCGCCAAAGCACGCAGATGCTCTGAAAAGGCAAATTTAACGAGCCCTTACGTTGCTTTGAAACGCCCCTTCTGCCGGCTCCTTTCGAAAGCTCAAAAGAATAAAGCTCGGGTGGACAAAACGCTTTCCTAGCCTACTTTCAGTCTGCCAGCCAGCAGAAACGTTTATTGGCTCGTGTTCCAGGAACGAAACAAACTTGATGGTCGCCTGAAACCGTCTTTGCGCTGCCTGGCGGCTGCTCCATGGGCTGCCTATACCAGCAGCGCCCTCAATAGCTAGCCGACTAAACTTTATTGATTGCTTAGGCTCCCTCGAGAGGGAAGCACATGTCAGCTGGTCTGCAGAGCTTGTTCTTCCTTTCTTTATTTCTTTATTTATTTAAAATATCCTCAGGGCCAACCAGCATTATACAGGACAGTGGTTATACAAGGTAACGAAACATAGAACTATGAGCATAATATTACTGAAGGTTGCTAGTTATACAAAGTTAGGTAGTGCATTCTTGAAATAAACGGTGATCATTCATTAGTGCCAGTAGTGCAAGAAGGCGATTCGAAAGGCGAGTGAGGAAATCTCCAGCTTATAACTGAAATGCAGCTTACACTCATGTACCTCAGGCGTCTTGAATACATGTAAACCCTCGAAAATTGGTTTAATCAACCGGAGTTTTTAATACAAAGACCTTATTGGAAGCTCGATACTGGCAAGATGAAGGAGCTCTGCTAGACACCACTTGTTAAAGCAAACGTAAGGCGCACCCAGGTTGGACCTAAACCTTACAACAAAGTTGCATTTTTCTGTTGGTCAAACGCTAATTCAATGTTCTTAATGCCCTTTTTCTATAATATTCTTTTAAAGCTACTAATGAACGTTCGAAAAAACTTTCAATAAGATTATTTAAACATTCCAACAAAATAGATGAAACATCTAGAAAATGGCGAACCAACCCTGAACAAGCGTGCAGACCCTCCAGTTGTGACGGTACACAACTTAAAGCACTTTGCAAAAACCAACAACGAGGGTGGCACTTAAGCTGCGGTATAGAGAACAACATGCAACTCGTATGCATTCACCTCCGAACGGATGCCAAGGAGTCAAGCTTATGAAGCCATTACTGAGAAATGTCCGATGAATTACAGCGGCGAATGTGCAATAAGCGAAGTTTTATAGCAAAACAACCAGGCTATGCACGAAGTCCATGGCGGGCACATCTTAGAGATTTAGCTACAAACTACTGCAGTTGAAAAATATCTTTACAGAAAAGACAGCGGAAGAAAAACTCTCCGGACGGTTACGACTTTGTGACGCGAGTTCAGCGATAGCTGTTTAGGTGTTTAATTTGGTTTAGGCGTTTAGTCACGCGACCACTGGTGTAATTGTCGAGTGATGCACAGCTGCACTGGCACACGGCCGCCCAACAGCTATCGCTGTAAAAATTTTGAAACTCAGAGCTTGATATACGTTTATAATGTTTATCTGTGATGCAAGAATTAAAATAAGGCTTGGGAAACTATAAAATTTCAACGCATATTTGGACCTTTAAACTAGCGTTTATGGTAAAAAAAACTTCATTGGTTATTTTTAACAATATAATAATATTTAGAAGTTGCCATGGGAGTAATGTTTACTTTCAATGTTATACTAATATTTACAAGCCACCGCGGTGGCTGTGGCGCTCGGCTGCTGGCCCGAAAGGCGCGGGTTCGATCCCGGCCGCGGCGGTCGAGTTTCAATGGAGGCGAAATTCTAGAGGCCCGTGTGCTGTGCGATGTCAGTGCACGTTAAAGAACCCCAGGTGGTCGAAATTTCCGGAGCCCTTCACTACGGTGTCTCTCATAGCCTGAGTCGCTTTGTGACGTTAAACCCCCAAAAACCAAACTATTATTTACAACATAATATAGCGTTATATATTCTTATTTACCATTAATCTTACTTTCCAATGCAACATAAGACGTTACTGCGACTTGAACAACATTTTTAAACCTTTTTCAAATGTTAGGAGCTACTTGTGCTATGATCTCTGATCGGTAAGTAATTTACCCGTAAATTACCCGTAAATAATTAAGCATTTTGACTCTAAACCTGAACTTTTCTACACCGCGTGATGAGTACATCGAAGTTGGCGCAGCATTCGGACTCTTCACGAGTGCAGAGTTCTTTTCCGTGACTACTGTGACGGTTGCAAAACAGCCATGCAGTGCACATCGATCCCCCAACTGTTCCTATCATAGATCCAAGCTGTGGCTTACGGTGTCGACAGTTTCATTCACAAATAATATAGCCCTGAAGGAGAGGAAAAAAAACACTACCGTTTTTTTTTCGTTTTCTCTGCAATGATCAAACTATCTATCGGCTAAACGCTAAGGCGCCCGTGTGCTGTGCGATGTCAGTGCACGTTAAAGATCCCCAGGTGGTCGAAATTATTCCGGAGCCCTCCACCACGGCACCACTTTCTTCCTTTCTTCTTTCGCTCCCTCCTTATCCCTTCCCTTACGGCGCGGTTCAGGTGTCCAACGATATATGAGACAGATACTGCGCCATTTCCTTTCCCCCAAAACCAATTATTATTATTATTATTCGCGCTGTTAGCCTACAATGAGGACTCTCCGCTGAAAATTGAGGATTAAGAAGTAAAGAAAACTCGAAAGCAGGGTTGTCAGCGTTTTGAGTCGACCTACACAGCCTCCAGATGCCTTAGCAGCCTTTGTAGGTACTGTGTTGGATAAAACGCCAGTTGCGTCTTTGCTGTCCGCACTCCAGCGAAGAAAGATTGTGCGTTAAAATGATTCGGAAACGTAGCTTCGTTTGCTTGTGAATCAAGACACGCTGAACGAGGCGATTTAAATTTCTCACATAAATGTTTCATATTACGCGCATATGAAAATTGCTGAGCATTTCTAGGAAGTTCGCCTTGACGAAAGTTCCACTGTGCGTCAAGCACCGGCACAATTACTCGGAGATATTGGAGGGCACTGACTCTCCTGGATAGCAGCAAATATTCTTCGCATTCAATGAAGTGACTCAAGCGGAGAAATTGCAGTGATGAAATTGAAAGGCTGATCTTATTTGTACCTATTCGCACGTTAGCCCATTTGCGCATCCTATTCCTAATTGTACATGAACACCGCCACTACCGAATGTGTTACTACGTCAAAATCATTCACTTCACCCCAATAGCACTCGATTATGCCGAACATGAAGTGTCCACTTCGTGGCGTTACTGTGCCCACCAACGTTGGATGAACCACAGCGCCTGTTTTGACTGTAGTGTATTTTAAAACATCATGCGTGTAATGCATAGGATTCCTAAACAGGCATCCATGCGTTCGCGTATTAGGGGCTCACGCATTTCCCCTCCATGCCGGGTTAGCACCTAGTGTCGAAAAAAGGACACTTCACAAAGAGCTTAGACAAAGGAAGGTTCTCATTAAAAACGGACGTGAACAGTGAATAATGTGTCAACTGCGAATGCGCATGTCAGAATACTAAAATGCACAGGGACACCTAATTTTAATATTTGTTGGTGACACGATGGAATTAGAGGTCATTGATGCCTTTAGATCGAGTTTTGTGTAATTAGGTTATACTGGTGTTTCAGGACACCCTTACACGTCTGTATGCACGCAACACGACACCCTTGCGGTCGTCTAGCAAGTGGCTAAATGCTTCCCCGTGGAGTCTCGAGTTGGCGACTGAAATGAATGGTTGTCAATTCTTGTCTGGTCACCTCACTTACCGCCAGTCAATCTGATGATTTTATGCCGTGGCTCAGTAGTTATGACGATCGGCTGCCGACACTGAAGATGCCGGTGCGATCCCAGCCGTGGGGGTCGCATTTCGATGGAGGCGAACTTCTAGAGGCCTGTGTGCTGTGCGATGTCAGTGCACGTTAAAGAACCGCGGGTGGTCTAAATTTCCGGTGCCCTTCACTACGGCGTCTCTCACAGCCTGAGTCGCTTTGGGACGGTAAACGCCCGCAAACCATAAGCCATATTACCAAAGACACATTTTTTCCCCGCTGAGGCTTCTAATGCCATTGCATTAATAATAATAAAGCACATTGATGCAGCTATGTGCGGAGCTCTTCTAACCTCTGCAGCATTAAGAGGCATGAGATGTAGGTTTTAGTTTTCACGTATTTATTCGTGGATTTAATGACTTCGAGAGCCTTATTTGAGCACTTCCACGACGGAGTTACACATTTAGACGGCATTCACTGCGGCGAACGCATGCGTTGTCGGAATCACGCCGGTAGTAACCGCTGGCGCAGAAGCATCCAGTCTGGCAGTCCGCTGTGCAGGGTCTCGGGCCCGGGCGGGAGTCGCAGTTGTCTTCGCCACAACTGCTGCTCTCGCAAACCTTGAACACTTCCCGGGGACCGCATTCTGCGCATAGAATTGAAGCAAATGGATTAACCAGTGGCTGGCCATAACAATAAGTATATTTTTCTTTTTTTTTCGTACACTTAGGTGGTAGATGCGGCTGAAGAATGTGTGCTACAAAATGCATGTAAAAGCTTGCCCCCCCGTTTATCAGTCGCCCGGCGTTGAGCGAAAATCGCAGCAATCACAAAATTGCCTGTAGCTCTCAGTCCCACCTGCTTCCTGCAGACAATTTTATCAAGACATACCCATCATCGTCATCATTGTCAGCCTGACAACGCCCACTGCAGGGCAAAGGCCTCTTCCTTGTCTCTCCAATTAACCCTGTCCTTTGCCAGCTGCGCCCACCGTATGCCCGCAAACTCCTTTATCCCATCCGCCCACCTAACTTCTGCCGCCCGTTGCCACGCTTGCCTTCTCTTGGAATCCAAGCCGTTCGTAAAAATTTTGGGACAGAGGAATGCGGGAAATGTGGCACTTGTGGTGGCACGGTACAGACAAGGCTAGTCAGAAGGATGCAGTCTTTGCGTGGAAACTAGATGCGGCAAAGGTATTGCTATCGCGGGATAATTAAGTCTTATCACGGTCTAAAAATATTATTTGCACATAGCTAAATAAATTTGGAAGACAGTGAGATGCTAGTCCACTTTGCAGCAGAAGGTAGGTTCAGAGGGAGTAAATCACTCTAAAGTTGATTTTAGTTAGTCTTACCCTTTGTTGCTGTGCATTGTCCAATAGTTCAATATAAGTCGAACGCAGCACATAAAACCTGAAGGAAATGTTTTCAATGCAGAGATGTCGATGGTTATCGGGATCAAAATAAATGCAATTCAATAGTAAAAAAGCTGACAAGAGCCATGACAAATTTCGCGAATTCCGAATGAAGCTATGTTGAAACATATCCTGACGCCACCACTTAGGCGGCACATCAAACACATCTAGCCACATACCCATTGGATTTGCGAAGCGCCGTTCTAAACTTTTTTTATTTCCTGCAAAGTTTCAATTATATTTGCTAACACCTTGGCGTAAATGTTTGTACGGGTCATCTATGTCTGAAATTTTTTTCTGGCCTACAGAGCTTTGCCTAGCCACCGCTCCTCTTGTACGGCGTTGAGGTCAACTCAGACTGTTTGAAAACCTTTCACTAATTTTACATGCACAATTTAGACTTCCGTTAGCTCAAACTTACCATACTTATCTTCTAAAATGTCCTGGTCATGCACTCTATCGCAAATATTCGGCCCATGTACACCTGAGCGCCCCAAGGGAGTGTCTGAGTTTAAAGCAAATAATCTGGTTCAATCAGGCGTCATGTAAGCATATTTTGCGTAACTCACATATTTAGAAAACTAAGTCAGAGTTCTGTACGAAGTAAAGCTCTTGTTTTGGTAATGAAAAGGCCTCCTTGTTCTGAATGCGCAACTTTGCTGCATATAACAGAAAGCAACGATTCGTACACTATCGAAGATATCCGGCCCATGCATATCGCAACGCCTGAAGCGAGCGTTTGAATTTTAAGCAATTAATCAGGTTCATGCAGGCGCCATGTAAGCATGTTTTGCGCAACTCACATATTTAGAAAACTAAATAAGAGTTCTGCAAGTGGTAAAGCAGCTTGTTTAGGTAATGTATAAGGCCTTGTCGTTTTGTGTGCGCAACTTCGCTGCGTAATATATATAGAAGGCAACCATACTCACCATCCCGCGCGAACGTGCAGCCCACCAGGACGACGAGAACCACCAGCAACACGAAGCTCCTCATGGCTGTTGCTTTACGCGTCAAACGAATTTGTGCACACGCCGACGAGTCCACTCCTATTTATTCGTTTCCAACGAGTACTGTTAGCAACCGCGAGAACGGGGTTATCCGTTAACGACACAAAAACATGCTTCTAAAGCATCTGCGAGAAGCTAAATGAGGCTATGGTTTTGTGTTTTTGCTAGTCCAATGATAAGTGCACTTTCCCTATCTACCTTTGCGAGTGACAGCAACCATGTCAGGCACTGAACAAAAAGAATGCGATAATCGGCCAGAGGACACATGCCGTTTCTCACATCGCTATGGGGAACCTGCGCTGCCAAGGTGGCACTGCAATTGTTCCATTCGGTGACTCAAAACTCCTTTTGTCAGCAGTTTGGGCCGCTGCAAACGCGAGAACACATTCTGCGCGATTAGATACCCGCGTTTGGCTGACAGCATTCATTGCCTAGCTTCTCTCGGCGTAGCCCAGATAGCTGACGCACGGCACGTGCGCCTTCGACAGAGCGCGGAGGCTCACGCCAATAAGCGCCTGAAGGTGGCGCGGAAAAGTACTAAGAGTACTACCCAAAGCTGCTTGCTCTTCTCGCTAGGCAGTGTGTTATGGCGCTGCAGTCGGCACTGCACCGCGCATGTTCCCCATAGCTAGAGGTTGCTATCGCGCTGATTACAGCCAAGAGTAGGTTGACTTAGGTATCAAGAAAAACAGAGGCTTCATTGACACACAATGACAGTGGATGAAATATGCATCCTAGTCCTTTTAAAAAGTCCGCCGCAGTGGCTTAGTGGTTATGGCGCTCGGCTTCTGACCCGACAGACGCGGTTCGATCCCGGCAGCGGCGGCCGAATTTCGGTGGACGCGAAATTCTAGAGGCCCGTGTAATGTGCGATGTCAGTGCACGTTAAAGAACCGCAGGTGGCCGAAATTTGCAGAGCACTTCACTACGCCGTCCCTCATACCCTAAGTGGCTTTGGGATGTTAAACACCCATAAACCAAAAACCTTCTTTCAAAAAAGTTTACTGCTTGGCTAGTTGGTTGTCAGATATAGACTTTAGCTCCAAAACTACTTTGTCTTCTTTCGAGTGTGTAGTCTTGCCCCTGAAATCATTTTATAATGGAGGTTTTTTTATTCTGCAAATTAATTTGACAAAAAGCACCAGCTCCGGATCTTCAGTTGCTTAACAAAGCACGGTCCTTGAGAAAGGCTTCCACTACCTAATGACTGGGGACGCCACTCTATGAGGGGCTGCTTTTCGTAATATTAACGATATTGTTCGCTGCATTATGTACAACTTACTCATCTCAAGCGACCACGGAAAAACCTCTTATCAGCTGTAGCGGGTAATAACGACACAGACGCCCTGTTTCAATCAGGCTTTCCCCATTTTAGTGCGATGTCAGCGACAATCCAAGTGTTGCTTCTTATCAGCCATAGATACCACAGCAAAGCAGTCAACGCACTGGATGCACATCGCTTCCTCTGTAAGGCTATGAGTCCAATAAGGTTTTGATTTATTAGTGCTAACACTTCTTAGCGCTTTTTTCTACAGACATGCGACTTAATATCACCTCGCTTAATGCGATTTTTAAGCTCCCGCTACATTACTACATACCCTGAAGCAGCATATTGAAAAAGGTGGCATCCCTTGAAGCCAAATAAATAACATTGGTTGCACGAAAAGAATTTAAAGATTGGAATGATAGAGGGATATGCGTGAATGGGATGCTGAAGAAAGTATATTGGCCATTTTCATGCTAACAGGGACGCTATTAACTCGTGACAAAAAAAAAGTGAAATCTTAACCTCAGTGATGTTAATATCGTCAGGCATGCATAACCCTTCCGATTAAACTTATAAAAAACCCAAAATAGCTTCTGAAGCAACACAACCATTCCAACTGATCAGCCGATAGTTATGCCAAAACTATTCAGTCGAAGGTATAACTGTGTTTCTTTTCTACCGAACTTCTCAGCATTCAACAACGTGGCTGCGTTAGCAGTATCCAAACAAGGCACTGTAGGCGTTTCGTAAGTACTGAACATTTATCTGACGATACTGAATGATAAACAAGCATTATTATAAGCAAACTTTCGTATCGTACAATGACATGTCAACAGCAGGCAACTGTACGAGAACACAAACCAGTACCCACACGTATAGAAGATGTGCTACATTCATTGTACTGCCTCGCGTTGCTCTGACATCAGTTTGTGTGAGATTTTGATTTCGAAAAACCATAAGAAGAAGAACATCCTTTCAGATAACGATCAGCTGTGTCCAACCGTATGCCTGTAAAGCGGCGCTCAGAGGGCAATTCAGAGGTGCCTTGGACGCCACCTTACTGATGTCAGAGATCTGTGGCCCAATCAGAACCCTTGCACAATTAGCGTGATTTCTACGTGGTCCCATTTCCTGTGTGTGGTCAAATTATCTGATTACCAGACGGACACTTATCCGGCCAGTGAGCTATTAAAAGAAACGCTGTAAAACTATCATGGGAAGATTTTTTGATCGTTTTGTGAACCATGCACTCAACTTCATTGGTAACCATCATGGTACGCAGTCTCACAACTGTGCGGCGTTCGCAAGAACCTCCAGTCATACATATTGCCCAACTTTTGCTGGCCTCACTGAAAAAAAAAGCTTTGTAGGTTTCATCTTAGAGTATAAATAATATACCTCAGAAAAGCAAAGCGTCAAGTGTCAAAGCTCATATGGACACCAGTCCATCAGTCCGCAGAGAGGAATGAAGGCTAGCAAACCGTAGCCCGAGCACTCCTACCCCGGGCACCCCAACACACGGACGAGCACAAATACCCAAATATTCGGACCAATACAAGCCAACGGTTAAAGAACTAGACAAAGAAGAGGAACTAACCTTGAGAAGAATACAAACAAAAACGTGCTCAAGCCCAAAAACACTTCCCGTAATGTACCGACAAGAATGTGAGCCCCAATGCGCACGCTGTATCGTAGAGGTGGAGGTTTCCCACATGGTATGAGCCTGTCAAGGCAACACAGAAATATACAGGAGACAAGAACCGACAATTGAGCAGTGGGAGCAAATTCTGACCAGCTCAGGCACGACGGTTCATCAGGAGCGGACCGAAACGGTTATAGCGGCTGCAAGACCCAACGGACTCCTGGAATAGGAGGATGAAGGATTAATTTTAGCTCCAATTAAAATGTTTTCGCCCTCATCACCTTCAGTAACTTTCTCGATGAAGAAAAAGAACTGAGACGTGCCGCGAGTCTCGAGGTCCGCGCGCTCTGTGCTTCGGCCCGTAATACGGCATTCAGGAAGCGACGCCATTGTTCGACGCCATTCCTTGACCAGCACCAGTGTGCACCGTCCTTGGCCAGCTCTCCGGGACCTGTTCGCCGAGTCAACAAAGTGAGTGTCTCGCTGTTAGCGTTATCGATGGCTTCGGCTGTTTTTATTACTGCTACTCAGCATGAGGTCGCGCTTCCTGGACAATCGTGGCTAAGGGGTATGATGTGCCGGGAACGCGGTTGCCGGGTCATGAGACACAGCTGCACTGAGGCCTTGACATAGATTCGCCTTAGGTGATATCGCTACAGTCGTGACACTAGCGCATGCCGAAGGTAGCTTTTAAACATTCGGCATAGCAAGGAGAACATAGTCCGAACTTGATGCTGGACACGAGGGAGAACCTTACCCGAAACAACGAGGTGAACTTGTCCAATTTTTCCGAAACTTAACATCGGAATAGCATCCAGAATAAACAAAATGAGCCGGTGACTGCAAAAAGAGGTCAGCTTCGCTGCCCGCTGCCTCAGACCACGCAGAGGTCTCCGCAGCCTGTAGCACCCACGTGTAAACTGATAGCCTAACACGCTGGGCTTTGCCTATTCATCATCTCTTATCCGCTCGTTCTGGGTCACGAATGTTAGCAAAGGAATACCGGAGAAACCAGGCTACTACGTCTCACGTTAATCATTCGGCGAGAGCCGCCATAGATGGCTACTCCGACGCATAGGCGGCTGCTTCTTAGCGCTGACTCAGTGCTGTACGGGCTTTCCTTGCTCTAACGTCATCCCGGATATATGTAATAATTAATTTCTATACTGTTACAAATGTAACCACCTTATATTTGGCGCCTGAAAGCCTTAGTCGCTTATCCGCGATAAACATCGACGCAACAGAACACACAGATTTACCCGCATTGAAATAATCGCGGCACCACCTACGCAGTCCACTTCTGTGCAAAAGACAAGTCCGGCCTTCACAACATCAGCTGAAATTATGCTTACTTTGTTCCGGATTTCCAGACTTGTCAGCAGCATGGCTCAGCCTGTCGTTGTGTCCACTCCCGCTGTTGCCTCACCCCCTTCTGCCGCGGCGTTAAGCTCCGGCCATACGGGGCGCACGCAGGCTCCTCCCATGGCTCTCACGGCGACCACCACGGACGGTATGAGTTCACCACACACAGGTACGCAATGGCAGCCCCTGCTTGCATGGCTTGGAGTGGTTAGCACTGACGGGCACAATTATCTTGTCCTGCACAGATTCCTATACCAGAACCCTTATTGTTGCAGAGTGAAACAGAAACGTAGGCACTGTAGATAGAAGAGAAACAGGACGCCCTAAGTCGCAGCTAGATTGGCTTTTCATTACCATCATCACCACATATTGACTGCATGAAAGAGCACTTTCCCAGTGACCTCCAGCTATCCCTCTCATACGCCAATGCGGACACCTTATCCCCGGCAATTTCCTGATCTATCCCGCCCACCAGACATTCTGCCGTACCCTGCTTCCCTTTCCTTCTCGCGGAGTCCATTCCGTCTCCCTTTATCTCCTCATTACATGCCCTGCCGCGACTATTTCTTCTTTGTTTCAGCTGAATATCGCTCACTCATCCGGCATAAAATATACAGACAAGGAAAAATGAATAAATTAAGACGAATATCACAACACGGAAAATATTGCGACTTTCTTTTTGTTGTGCTTTAACGCTATAGCGTTAACGGCCCAGTTACCCAAAAACACGGCGTTGGCGTAGTGAGAAAAAAATCTGAAGCATGACTCTGGCAGGTTGTGCCCAGAGATCAAACTGGGAGGCAGGTAGGCCGCCTAGGTCGCGCGACCTTGCGCCCCCCTCCCAACCTTTGTATGTGCGCAGTACCCTTTGTTGAAATGTCTGACTGACTCGCCTAACAACGCTCTCTCTTGCCCACCGGATAGTGAGCAAACTGCCAGCGGTAGCAGGTGGCAATTAAATGAATGATTGGTGGATCGGGAAGAGCTACCTGAGCCGCAAAAGGCCTAACGCGGGGAGCAGGGCAGTGGCGCAGTGGCTGGCGCATCGCTTAACCGCTGCACCACTGCGCCAGGAGGGGTATGAGAACTCCCAGGCATCTATGAATGCAAAGAGTGACGTTCTGTATATATGGAAATCAAACCATTAGGCTATCGCGTCATACTGTTAACGGGAGCTTAATTGTCCCCTCGATATTTTTTTTTTCGGATGTGCTTTTGCTGCATTGCCACTCGCTGCGTATTTATACCGCGCTAGAGTAAAATTTCGCTGTAGGTGCGAGCCAGCATGCGTCATGTGGGACTTCTTTTCCGTGGGCCTATGTTTTTGTTGCTGTGTGAAATGTGGAACTGGTACCAGCTCTCCCAGCTATCCACGTCACAGTAAAGCCGAGCATAAAACTGCTATTAAACATAATGTAGACAGCAACAACCGACACAGAAGAGAAGGAAAGACCAGCCCTGATCTGTCTTCGTTTATTGCGTCCTCCGTTTTTGTTGGTTCTGACGTGTTTTGTACCAATCCTGGTGAGCTTGCCTGACAAGCGACTTAAACCATGCTTTAGGCTTTAGCACCGACATTTGTTAACATTCGTCCAACGACCAAGTGCTATCCATTTAATGCCACTGCTAGGGAGGGAAATAAAGGGAAAATGTGATCAATGACGGCGGTCGGTGCGATGCTATGTCGGAAAGGTTCTTCAAGAACACAGGTACACAGTGGACCCAGCACATTCTTTCACTTAGAACTCTGCTGTGTTGATGTCTTGTCCCGCGTCTCAGCCCCGAAGCACCTTTTCAGAACAGGTCACCAACTTGTTCACAACGCAATCCTTTTAAGCAGTGACAAAGTCCAGATTGTTGCTGGGACAAGAGGGCCGTGGCTTGGACATGCAAAGGCATTGTTTTTGCGGACGACTTAATTCGATCGGTTGATTTTTGTGGAAATGTGGAGACGATTAGTGCCCACGCCTTCTGTCTATAGTCAAATGAACTATTCCTGCTTGCGCTAAAGCTCAGGCACATTGTAGTGAGTCCACACCATGTGTTTGGTGTGAAAGAGCCCTTCCTAGTCGGTGCACTAAATAATGAGGTTCACAATTTTTTTTTTGAAATGAGTACGACTTAAGCTCTGCAGTGGTTCTGTATCTCTGTCACGAACAGGACTGAAGATCTCTGCTTAAGCTTTCTACCTTCCGCCTTAACGTAATTTTCGATATGACGCTTACCGATCACATATGATACAAAATATGCTTTCTAATTCCACCATCGCGCATCAAACAACGCACGCTCAGAGAAGTGGTGCATTTGGTTGATGTGCTCCCATAACGTGTCGGACTTGTTTTCTTTTCTTCCAGAATCCAAGTCTACTGTGTAAGTACAGCCTCGCAACCCAATGCCTGACATGCATGTGCGGCAGGCACTAATTTTACTGCCACGTCTCTATGCACATATCCTCCTACGCAACGACATTTAGTTTACATCGCCTTGGATCCATTAAGTACGGCCTTCTACCGGCATTTGGTGCACTGGCTATCATTTGTTCACTTGAAACACCTAACATGCTCCCAAAGGTCCGACATGTCTAATTATTTTTTCTTGCTCAGGGATAGCCGCGTGACGTCAGTGACGATCATGTGCACCATGGTCTTCGTCGTCGCCGTTGGTGCCATCCTCGTGGCGCTGATACTGGCAGGAGGTGAGCATGTTCCATTCGTGGCTAAAGTACTTTTTCTGTACCCTACTAGAAAAAGCCAACAATTAACGGTCGCCAAGGTGCGTGAATACCATAGTCCCCCAAATACAAGCCGCGAGTTCCAGAGAGAGAAATTAGTCGTGCTGCAGACATCGAGACTACGGCCTTTTACGAAGGAACTGGGCTGAGTGTCATGCACTGAGTTAACGCCAGAGCTCCCAATTATCCTTTTCGGGAAGATTTCCTCATAATCATCACCAGGTATAAAGTTCACTGATCGGGGGTGGCCTCTTCCAGCATCCTTCGGTTACCCTAACGCTGCATGCCTCGGCCACCAAATACTGGAGTATTTGTTCACCTTGTCGCACCCTCTCCCTTTCTTCGTTATGTTTGTACAATGCGTAGTACAAATGAGCGGCTACTAGGGCTTGCAGCAGTACTTCATCTATGCAAATAGGCAGTCGTTTGCTTCACAGTAGCACTTTTTGTAATGCATTTATTAGCAGAGTAACTCTGCGGGATACATCAATTATATGCCGATGCTTGTTGCAAGGCAGGGACAGCTGTAAATAATTCAACAGCCTGGGGTTCACCAAACGATGGCTCTGTATTGAACTAGCTGTGGGTAATAAACATAACGCTCGTGAAGATAATCTTGATGATGGTGATGATGGTAGTGGTGGGGGTGAGTCTGAGACCAAAAGTTTTCCCTTCATGGAATTTCCCACAGCGCGAAATTTTCGAACGTATCACGTCATATTTTTGAAATGAGAACACATTCGGCTCATTTTTATTCCCGCCGAAAGTGGTCACCCAGTTCAGAGATGGCACTGTCTTCGCTGCGTTAGCCACCATGTTACGAGTGTCTGTTCTCTATTCAAGCTACACGATCACTGCGCATCTATTGTGTACAAACCGCAAAATCCTGCGCAAACGCCTCTTATCAAAGTTGCTCAGCGCTGTGGACGCTAAAACCGACGTCACCCTTTCCAGGCTCACAACGCTGCTCCCTGCTCGATTACTTGATCACATAGCGCACTCACGCCGGCATATCGAAAAATCGTTCCTTAAAACCAACAGCCACTCCTGTGAACCCTGCTCATAAACAATGTCACCTCTATTCTCTGCACGAGAGCGGTTGGCAGAAGGGCACCTGTTTTCGCGGAACTTAGCGCAGCTAGCGAGTTCAGAATGCAAGCGACTCCAGCAGTGTAGAGGACAGAAATGTATATACCTGCGCTGTACGCCGCACATTGTCGAATGCAGTATTCTTCAGACTGTGTATCAATGCCGAATGGATGTATTAGAGTGATTCTTGGTTGGCGACACTAGTCACCACTCATAAAGAGGTTTTCGCGACTCGTAAATATAACAGTTTTAGGTGCAAAAATATTAAATTGTAATCTGCTTGAAATTAAGATTTCCATACCCAACAATCGTGAACAAAAGCATTTTTGAGACTAAAATCGTTTATGAACTAATTTTTGTTCATTTAGCGTAAGATTACACTATAACAATCAATATCACCGCAGATCGCCCCACGGAAGACTAGTTTCTTTTCTATTAATAGTTTTGGCTATTGTCAAAAGCCTTCCCCATAAGCTTTATGTGGTAGTCTTACTGATCGATACGGTCGGTGGAAACACATTAAAAAAGATTTTGCTAGGTATCAGAAGCATCGACCATTACCTGCAATATTTTCATAACAGTGCCTAACCATTTCTCAAATTTCAAAAATTTTGTCCCAAAATGTTGAACATATGAAGCTTTGACTATTCTATGGAGACATTTTCCTTGATAACGTAAGGTTACATGCGTTGCCTCTAATATTTCTTTTTTTGTTTTACTATATTATAATTTCATTAGACTACTTTTTCTTAATATACTGTATGCTGCCGGTTGGGTATGACTTTTAATGTCAATATAGCATGTCATATTGGCCCCGCAGCTATTTGACGCACTGAGCATTTTGTAACTATAATTCTGCAGTTATAAAAAACAATCTAATCTCTTAACCAATAGCACCCCGCCATATTGGCTCAGTGGTTATGGCGCTGGGCTGCTGACCTGAAAGATGCGGGTTCGATCCCGGCAGCGCCGGTCGAATTTCGATGGAGGCGAAACTCTAGATGCCGTGTATAGACGGTGCGATGTCAGTGCAGGTTAAAGAACCCCAGGTGGTCGAAATTGCCGAAGCCCCCCACTACGGAGTCCCTCATAGCCTGAGTCGGTTTGAGAAGTTGAACCCCCAGAAACCAGAAACCAATCTTAAAACCAATAGCAACCGGAGTCTGCTAGGGTGAGAGGCAGATGGGTAAGAGACGCCTACAACTCTCAGGGCCCGGCACCGAGACGACCGAGCAGACAGACCTGGACAGCAATCCGCCAGGTGGCGTGCATGTGCCGGGAAGCCATGACAACCACCGGACGACGAGCACCACGGGGCAGACGTCGCCAGTGGCCACCGCCGCCACGCCGACCAGGGCGACCGCGCCTCCGCGGTATTGTAAGTTATGTCACGAGTGACCGCGCAGTGCAGTCGCTAGTGAGTTCAGCGCGTCGCGCCTTGGACAAGAGCAGCGTCTGTAGGCGATGCTCCTCAACAATCTTTTAACAAAATTTTGCTCGTCAAGGAAGAAAATTTTGTTGGGAACACTGGTGTGCAGAGAGACTTGAAAACTCTGCGCAACTCTCCTCACTCTTTTTCGTGCACCTGAGTCGAAGTCAACGAAAATTACTCCAGGCCTGGACCTCTGCGGTGTTCTTGAGACCGAAACTCCCATTTCCACAGTTAGCGAAGGACAGGAAAGAAACTGCGTTCCCGCTTGCCCTCAGATCTTGTGTGAAGTCGGATTGTAAAAATTATCTCCTAAAGGCGGAACCGCATGGCGCGATTTCAGGCGCGATTGACGCGCGGATGGTGGGACGCGCGCGTCATTTTGACACGTGCCCAGTGTGATCCGTCACGAAATCGCGCCGCCGCGTGCTCCTACTCGGAGTAGAAAAAAAACGCCTCACGCGGCGCGTCCGCCAATCAGAGTTCAGGTAAGTCACGTGGCATTTGGTCCCGTGGCATTTTGGGTTTGTGGTTTTGCCACCAGATGGCCTTGCTCTCTGCGCATCTCGACGGAACCTCTTTGGTGCAATTTTTTTTCTCGGCTGAACTTGCGCGTGCGTCAAAGAAAACACGTGCTACCGTGATTTCGTTCGCGAATCGTGTTCACCTGAAATGGACAAAGCAACCTTCAACTAGGCCCTAATAACTTAAGTGGAGAAGCGTCGCGTCCTGTGGGACGTACGCGACCGCAACTACAAAAACAACATGAAACGTGGCCAGGCTTGGAGAGCTATATAGCAGATGCCCTCAGCGTAGACGGTATGCACCAAATCTGAATCTATGCACACGTGATGTGGCTGCCCTGCTTGTTCTATGTACATTCGCCTCGACAAGCATGTGAACTTGGCATGTTTACCCGCCGTTTTCGTATTTATCTCGCTGGCAGAGAGCATGCCGCCGCGACGCGAAAGCGCCCTCCCTTTTTTTCGTGCGGGTGCTCGCGCGTCGGCGGCAACGCGGACGTTCGCCGCGCGTCGCGTTTTTCGCTCGCGGAAAACGCGCCATGCGGTTCCAGCTTAAGAAACATGAGGGCTTAGTGACCACATCGCTTCCGTGCAGCAATGGACATCGAGCCCCTGGTTTGCACAATGGGCTCAAGGACCAACTCGAAGACCATGTTTCCCGAAGACGGTCTGTGCGAGTACATCTTCTTCGACTCTGTGTACAAGGACAGGCGCAACCTGATGAGCGACAGCACTGGTTGGGCTCCCGACTTGAGCACTTTCGTCGAGGTCAATCGCCAGTACAGTACGACTGCCTTCGGAGTCGGCTTCGCCTTTGAGTAAGTTTCCTTCAGTAGAAACAATAAAGCTCACAGAGTAAACTTAACGTATGACCATTTCACTGGAAATAATGGGAGCTATTCTGAGCTTTTTCATGAGTTTTGGTATGGTATGCGGTATGTGACGTTTCATGGCCAAAACCAATGGGTGACGCCGCCTTGGAGGGCTCAGAATTAATTTGCGGTCACCCATGAATATTAAAGGTGGGCTGATATCGTACAGCGCAAGGGCGTCTTCTACGTTTCTTTATTTTCATCAGCCTACATGCATAACAAAGGTACCTTTCATATCAATCCAATTAACCATGTTCTGTGTCATTTGCGGACACCTTATCCCGGAAGACTTCCTAATCTCATTCACCAACCAAACTCTGCCGCCTCCTGCTCTGCTTGCCATTTTTTAACATACTTTTCTTGGGTTTTTTTTCGTGTGTATTTTCTACAGTGTCTTCGAAATCAATGAATTTTCTCACGTATCTTCGGTAAGGAAGCAGCTTTAAAGGTCACCATGGTATCATGCCACTCCGCTTTGGAGTGGCTCTTAGATTTCCATATTGTTAATCAGAACAACCTTGGAGTACTTCAAATTGTCCTTCAGACCGCAGCGGTAGTCTAGTGGTGGAGCATCCGCCTCGCACGCGGGAGGTGCGGGGTTTGATTTCCACTGCCGCAGGGTACCCACCGGCGATACAATGGGTACAAGCTTTCCCTGGCCTGGTGCTCGGCTTAATCAAGATCAAATGCTTAGGAAATGGGTCTTTGACCCCACCTTGAGCAAACGAAAATACCTAATGCCAAGGCGCTCTTTGGCTACAGAAGACCTTGCGCCATAAAAATTTTCTATCATCATCAAATTGTCCTTGTCTGTGTAGTTCTGCCGTGTAGTTCTGCCGTGTTCTCTTTCACCTTTTCATCTCTCCTGGCGTATTTTTCATGTTTTCTCCTTTCTTTTTTGCGATCCTCTCTTAGTGTACCGCAGGTGAGTGGAACGATATTCTAAAATCACTGAACTAATCACAATGACTCACTGAATACCAGGTGTATGAAAGCTGCGCGCGAGCAACACCATATAGTTCCTGGACCAGGAAAAATTATGCCTGCATCGCTCCAAAAGCAGCGCAGTACAATCTGACGACAAGTGCTAGCCAAAGCGATTACTGCACAAACTGCGGCTCTATCACGCAGGAAGGCTGAACACGTTGTTCTCAACCTGAAGGCCACGAATCCACCCCCGTTGAAGGTCTTCTGGGACAAGGAGATCTACCACTTCGGCATTGTAGACACGCCCGCAGTGGGGCTGTACCAAGAAAACATGAATAAAGCCTTCGAGTGCCTCAAGGTATATATCCACGTGCGATGAGTCTGGACTCGGCATTATAGTACCGGCTTCCTCCATCGCGTGGCTGTCATTACCTCTGCTCGTAAATTCAAAGAACTTTACGCAGCAACATAAGTCCAGATGTCCGTGCTGACGCAATCAGTCCCCCCTGGGACCTTAGGGTTTCATGGAATACGAAGGTAATCTGAATGCATCCGCTGTGGATATCAGTAAAAAGTTTGAAGGCGTGGTGCTTGAAATACTGGTGGAGACCTAGATTTCGAAAGCCAGCATTCAAAGTCGGAATAGTCGAATATTCACTGGAATCTATATTCAAAAGCACATGTTTCATGGCGGTACTTTTGCAGATTAAAGATAATGGTAAATAATAGGAAAACGTATGCTGATCATGGTTGTATCAGCTTTCCTCCTCGATTAAAATGCGGAAATTAAACTATAAGCATCTATTCGCTGCTAGAATATCCTGTAAATTCAACCGAATTCGTTTGCCTATTCCATTCAGTGACGTTCCACATTGGTTTGGTTTGGTTTGCTTTATGGGAGTTCAACGTCCCAAAGCGACTCAGGCTGTGAGAGACGCCGTAGTGAAGGGCTCCGGAGATTTCGACCACTCGGGGTTCTTTAACGTGCACTGACATCGCACAGTACACGTCCTCTAGAATTTCGACTCCATCGAAATTTGACCGCCGCGGCCAGGATCGAACCCGCGTCTTTCGGGCCAGCAGCCGAGCGCCATAACCAGTTACTCAGCCACGGCGGCGGCTCGTTCCACATTGAGTGGCACTGTCACACTGTTCAGGAATAAATAACAGTTATAAGGAGTGCACAGCAAGGTAAACGTTAGACACAAGCACAGGATCATGGGTCCTGCTCATCTTGCTCTTTACACACTAAGTAGACCAAACTACTGCTTCAGAAAACAAGTGGCAAGACAATGAGCAGAGAAACTCCACTTCAAAATAAGAAGGGCTAAGCTCTCCAGATATCCGTCTTTGGTACTTCATGATACATTATTCTCTCTCACTGATTCTGTTTTATTAGTGTCACCACGAGCCTGCTCCTACTTAGCAGGTGGTACATTGTGAAAATTTATAGGACGTTATACACGCTCCCGAATGCAATGCCTAAGCAGTAAGAACTTCTTGACCAAGCGAGCGCCGAGCGACAGAGTAAATGCAACACTCTGAGTGCTACAGCATTATACTCCACATAATGTGATTTCGCGTCCTGCGTCGTTCACAAAAGTCACTGATTGGTCGAGAGAGGCCACATGTCCTCGTAACATCATCGCAACCTGTTCACCGTGGGCAGTTATCCCGCTGCCGCCTGTTATTCTATTCCATTATGTAACCACCTCGGTTACCACGGCAGCCACTGGGATGCAATGTCGTTCCTATGGGGTCCGCCATCTTTGTTTCTATCCCTGGAATCAGCATAACTCGGAGGCCCGAAACGCGACCAGTACAGCTAACGCTCTAAATCTAGTTCTGGTCCGGGGTTCGAACCCGCGACCATCGCCTGAATGAAACAGTCGCTCTACCTAACCAGCTAATCAGTAAAACAGTAACCAGCTAACCAGTAACGCAAGCATATCGTAGGGCGAGAGCGAATAGATCAACTGTTTGATCCATTGCTCTCGCCCTAGTATATGCTAGCTTTCCTGGTTCTTTCTTTCTCTCTTTCTCTCTTTCTCTCTTTTTCTCTCTTTCTCTTCCTCTCTCTCTCTTTCTTCCTTTCTTTTTATGCAATAGTCTCTAAACTCTTGTCCAGTGCAGTTCTGCCATAATCACTTGTTTTACAGCACCTCCGACAACATGCCAGTCAGAAGAACCAAGAGGGCCACATGTCCTACATAGTATTCGCAGCGTCTTTTCCGGACGACACTTGGGCTGCCTACTACGCCGACCAATTCAAGTGAGTGCATACACTCTGGACTGCTTTGGGTTGCCGGCATGTAGAATAAGTCATGTAGAATGTCTGTAGAATATGCCGGAACGTAGAATAAGTCTTAGCGCAATTTTTTGATCACGTGAGTCCCTCAAACGCGGCATTCGTTTACGTGTTTGGCAGGCCTTGCGATTTTCGCGGACCCTGTTAACACCACACCATTTATTCGCGAATATGAATGGTCGAACGACTCGAACTATTCATTTTGTGAACATACCATTCAGACAACTCCGAACATTTATTACACCACCATGCATCGTTGAACTGCTCAAACTGTTCATTCGGCGAGCTCGGAACGATTCATTGTTCAGTCATGTGCCTCCGAACCTTTTCAGCTATTCATTATTCTAACACGAATTGTCGAGCCACTAAAGCCATTCATTATAGTTATATATTTCGCTCAACCACTTGAACATTGGAAGAATTCATTTCAGCAACATATAATGCGTGCGACTCGAACCGCCCATTATGGAAATATGCATACTCGAACCTCATGAGCCATTGGAGCCATTTATTATTTGTGAGAGGCAGTCCACTTATGAGGACGGTGTGCAGAACTGCTATAGCAATCGGTCGGGACAGCTATTTGTGGTCCCTGCAAATACCACAGCGTAAGACGACATGCAAATTAAAAATCTTCGGCTGAAACAAGGTAAGGTTAAAATTGTGCTAGCTATTCTCTTCTTTAATCTTGCACTGTTGGCAGATTTCAATGTTCTTTATATTATGAATATAGCATTTGTAGATAATAGATTTTAGAGGTTCGAAGACTGGTGATATGTGGTATCAGCTAAAAGATAGGACTATAAAATACGGGGAAAAGGGATGTTTAGGAGTTATAAAACCAACTTAAGGGGTACTGACGAATAATAGAAGTCGCAGTGTATTGATAGAATTCAGCACTAAAATGACACACAGGCAATTTTCATTTCTAGCGGATGTTATTTGTAAGCTAGGAAAGGACAACAAAAAAATATAGCCACCGGAAGCACCAAGCGCCTTCTCGAGCCACCTGCATGATGTCAAGACAGTTTCTAGGGCGCCAATCTCAGAGCCTGGGCTACACTGCTCCTCACTTCCAAATGGCAATCACGGATCCCTTTTTCAGAGTCGTTGCGTCACAAGTTTTGAATGCCTGGCAAGAAAAATGGCGGTGGTTTAGCTCTGGTTAAAGCTGGAGTGACGCGATAGCTACAGCTGGCCGAGTGGAACTCGCGCAGTCGAATTGCAAAGTCAGTCTTTGGCCGCTCCGTTTCGCTGGGTGTTCCTCCTTCATCTTCGTCCCACTTGACACGGCGCATGCGCACAGCTGTTGCGCACCGCGCCGCCGGCAGCAGCAGCTGCTCCGCACCACGTGATCAACCCCCGTGACCAACCACATGACGAACGGCGCAGCCACGGAGCTCAAGTGGTGCCACGCTGAAGGGTCGAAGAGGTGGCGTAGCGTAGCTACCGCTACAAAAAAAGCTCCAGTAGAAAATGCAATCTTCTCAGCTACAAATACAGGTTTTCCTTGCCAGAATAAGCACGGAAATAGGCTGTAGCAGTATCTACATGTCACTTTAAGAGAAGTCGAAATTGCCGATGAGGTCATGCTGGCGCTTAGTACAGCACGTGCTAAGCTTGCACGCGGGCTGCTCGTAGAAGTGCAGTGCAGGGTCCTAAATGTTGCACGTGGATGAGGGTAAATGAGGGAGTGAAAGAAGAAAGGAAGAGAGAGGTGCCGTAGTGGAGGGCTCCGGAATAATTTCGACCACCTGGGGATCTTTAACGTGCACTGACATCGCATAGCACATGGGCGCCTTAGCGTTTTTTTTTATGGAGGAAAAACGCTAAGGCGCCCCTGTGCTGTGCGATGTCAGTGCACGTTAAAGATCCCCAGGTGGTCGAAATTATTCCGGAGCCCTCCACTACGGACCTATTTGTTCCTCTCTTCTTTCACTCCCTCCTTTATCCCTTCCCTTACGGCGCGGTTCAGGTGTCCAACGATATATGAGACAGATACTGCGCCATTTCCTTTCCCCCAAAACCAATTATTATTATTATTATTATTATTATTATTATTATTATTATTATTATTATTATTATTATTATTATTATTATTATTATTATTATTATTATTATTATTATGCGCAGGAACGTCTTCCAGCCGGACCTCTTCATCGCCCACGGCCACTACCTCGAGGGCGACAACAGCCGCGCCGACTGCCGCGTGATGCCGCCCACGGCCCTGACCGCGCCGCAGGGGGGTGGTAGCAGTTACGAGCATGACATGGTGCGCATTGCACGTCTAACCCCGCTAAGTTATTGTTATCTGTGCTGTAATTACTAGGGACTGCAGGAAGTGCGATAGTGATGATTAATGTGAATTTTATGGCTCAAGGCTCCCTGTGACCAATGACCAATCATGGCGCAAGGTGTTCCCGTCTACTCAGTGTGAGGTCACACACCCATTCCCCAAGCATTCCCCGCTAAAGAAGTCGAGCCTCAGAACAATAACAAAAAAAAACAGTTGTAACAGTTAAATCTTCTACCCTGTGTATCACTGGTAAGTACCCGCCGAGAGAGTGCGATGGACAGAGATGAGATTTGAAAGTTAGGAACGCCACATATCGGGTTCCGAGATGACGTAACTGTTTGGATATCAATGGAGGAGGCATTGGATTTGCAGTGGACACAGTTCAATTGATAGCGATTATGGTCATACTTGTCGTGATGGAGATCGCTTCAACACTGCGGTGCATTGCTTTTTTCCGTTGTCCTCTTTCAGCGTCAGTGTGAGAACAAAATAGGTCACATATGACCCACAAAAGTGTCATGTGGAGCATATGCCCCTGCATCCAGGTGGCGCTGAAACTTGTGTCACATTACATGAACGCCTATACAGCGTATCTTAAAGTGGGTATGAAGTATATGTCTCCGCACCGGCTTTTCGCATTCGTGTGTCTAGATCTCCAAATTTAATACGGAGTTTAACTTTTACTTCAGGAGGATTTCGGCGATTTCGTTTCAGCATTTCTCGATCCAATAGTGCAGCATTCCTACGGTGACAAATACACATCATGAAAAAGAGCAGAACTCGAAACCAATGCAGGTTTGAATCGTACGGCGTTATTGTGTGCATGTGTCGAAGTTCAGGAACAAGGTTCCTCTGTGAGGTGACTTTGTGAGGAGATGCAGAGCGGCCTTTGTGCGAATGCTGATTCCGTTCTGAATTTTCGTGCCCGTCTGTGCGTGTGTTCGGGCGAAAAAAGAGATGTATAACTCGCAGCGTTGTCGGATTGTCTCTGATGTGCCCTGCGAACTATTTCGACTGTAGCGAAGTGGCTAGAAGTGATTCTGCGGGGAGCGCCATAAAGATCACAGTGCGCGAAGCAGAGGACAATTCCATAAACTGGAGGGTGTGGCAGCACTGGCTTTGCGTCTGCCCTTGACCGACCTGCGGCCTATTTTACAGACCACGGCAGTGGACAGCCTTCCTGAGCTTGATGTACCGGGAATAGTGCGCACGGTGTTTGCCATTTCGGTCACTATGAAGGGCCGGTGGTCAACGCCCCTTCCTGGACAACCGACGGACTTCCTTTCCCGGTGCTCCCAGAACCTGAGCGCCGCCCCGTTCGGTAGCTTGGAAGAGGTAAATGGGAGGGCGATACCATTATTAAAGCGAGAGCTGTACTAGGCTACGTCGACAAGGTCGTGTCCGCAAAACGTGTTCGCAGCAGTTGTGAGGAACTTGGAAGAAGTAGCGCCAAACGAATGGTTGTAATCGAAAGAGGCTGATGTGAGGATGCTGCGCAAACAAGAATTATGTCGATAGAGTTATTAGTTAATTTTTTAGAGCCATAAATTTCCAAAAATTGGGCGGAGCCAGAGCAACGTGTGGCGCCAAATTTGAAAACCGGAAGTGTGGGCGGAGGCAACGCGTGGCGCCAAATTTGAAAACGGAGCGTGGCACCATGTTTGAAAACTCAAAATGGGCAACTGATGGAACTCGATTAAGTAAGACAATTAATTGTGGTAATTGGGAAATTGGTTAAATTTACATCAGTGCTTAGCCGATTACATGTGCGAAGAAGGGACAAGTGAAGCAAACAGAGGCAAAGAGGAACGAGGAGGCGTCAATGCTTTCGCATACTTCCAATGCGGGTTACCGCAGTGACCTCAAACGTTTCTTTTCTTTTTTACAGCAAATGCTTCACAGACGTTGTTCTTATGCGATAGTATAGGAGGCTCGTTGGAGAATAAACTCTCAGTCCGCCATCTTCAAACATTATCGTATTTCCAAGGCTACGCGTCTCGCGGGGTGAAATAAAGAATGGAATTTGAACATAGCTGGATTTGGAGTAAATTTGCTGCGTTCAATATGGTATTTTTATGTTCGCCTGCATCTGTGTATTCGCGTCGTATGACATACTGTCCTCGCACCCTCCAGGTTTGCAACGACCCAAACTTCGCGGGGCGCTTCGCCTACAGCCAGCAGGAAGCTTCCATGCAGGCTTTACATTCCAGGGAGCGGCTAATCCTGTCTTACGACAACGAAGTAGGCCTGTGTAAAAAGGTGAGGGTTCCTTAGGTTCCGCCTCACACTTTTTACAGCGTTAGCAATCGAGAGCTCTTCTTCTACCTTTACCGCGTGGAGGCGGTGTAGTCCGCAGATAAGCGCACCCTGTGGTGTTATTTAGAAAGATTAACAGTGCGTCCTTGTCTAAACGAGGCGCCGTCCCTTGCTTTCAGTTTTGATCCATAAAAACTGCAGAGGACACTTAAGCTCTGCCTGAAGGGTATGACGCAATAGCGTAGTGGGTTGGGCTTTCCATTCTGAGAATACTAACACCTTTCAATGCATTTTTCATTTTTTTTCAGTTGTTTCAATTAATTGACCGATTACACGTTCTACATTTTCTTAATTAGCATATTAAACCATTGGCTTTTCATTCTGAGCATTTTTATACCTTTGAACCGAATTTTCCAAGTTTTTATTTCTTTTATTAATCACTTACAATGATTTTATTTACTCGTCATCGCCTATCACACACCAATCAATAATCAATCGCTAGGACGGCAAATTATCATGGTACGATTTTTTTACGCAGCTCTCGATTATTTCCGACACGCGGTGCCGAATACAATTACGCTGACGGCTTTTCGACGGAACGAGCTCTATACGCTATCGCGTAAAAAAACATTAGGCGGCTTTTTATACCTTCTTTCACTAAGGAGTTAAATTACACTCGGATGACTGACAAGCTTATCAAAGGGTGTTCATAGTCACTAAAATGTGTGTTTGATGCCCATTAGACGAAAACTGATCTAGCATGTCTGGTTACTGGCGATCGTTTAAAACAACGAAAGGTCGGGCAGCCCGCAAGCTCATTCAGCAACAAACAATAAAAACTGGATTTGAAAGCAGCAGCTATTCAGTCCACGTTTCGTGTTCCCGTGGCGTCGCCAGCTTAACACCACAAGCGCTGCACGCCACATTTATTGACAATACAGTGACATCATAAACGATTTTACGGCAGTGTGTCCCGGTTAGGTTCGAAATAAATGACGTCACTCGTGACGCCATTAGCTCACCTTATCCCTCTTCCCAACCATCTCCATCTCTATGCCTGTCAAGCTAAACACAAGCCTTGTACAAATTAATAAGCGATTCACGCCTGACTCACTCCCAACCTCTACCCCCACACCGCACACCCAGTCCCCGCACACCCCACCCAATCCCCATGACTGGTTAGTGCGCGCGGCTACTCACGAACTCTAAGCGAAAGGCATTCACTATAGCTTATAGAAGCTAGTGCAGGGGCGTAAATGCAACAGGCACCGTACACCCTGACGGGATATGCTACACACTTCGACAGGCATAAGCTTTTAGCCTGACTTTATGTGCCGCTGATATTGGCATTATAGCAAGGAGAGAAACTGGGTTGGGCAGTGCATGTAATGGGAAGGCAAGATAACCGGTGGTCCTTAAGGGTGACGGAGTGGATTCTAAGGGTACGGAAGCGTACCAGAGGGTGGCAGAAATTTAGGTGGGCGGATGAGATAAAGAAGTTTGCGGGAATACGGTGGCCACAGCTGGGACAGGACAGGGTTAACCGGAGGGATATGGGAGAGGCCTTTGCCCTGCATTGCGTGTAGTCCGGCTGATGATGATGATTATTATGGTGAGGGCAACTAAACGCCCCGTCAATTTTTCTTCGTCTTTCGCCTGCAGCTTTGCACCGTGAAGGCGCGGCAGCCCTCCCGGTACTTCGGCGTCGCAGTGTTCGACCTCGACTACGAGGACTTCTCCAACGCGTGCGCCTCGATGAACAGGGAGGGGGCCTTTTCGAGGCTCCACGCGGTACGCGGCGTCCTGAACTACTTCAGGACGGCCTACAAAACAGCCGCCGACGAGGCCGGCTGCCTGCGGCTCATCACGTAGCGTGACGTCATCGACACAATGTGGTGCTTGGGGGGGGGGGGGGACCCGGTTAAGCCGCTGGTAATCCGCAAATAAAGGAAAATGAACAAGTACGCGAACCTTTATCCCTCTATAGACAACACACTCACTCTATGGTGAAAGCTGCCTGCCTCCGTCCATTGACGATGATCCTCTCCATAATTTTTGCTAGCCAGGCGGCAGCCGTTTGGGTAACGACTTTTGGTAACGAGGTGCTTTTCTGATTACCACCCACACAACTTAATAATCTGCCAACGCCTATCTTTTTTACAGTGTGGTTATAACCATTACCGAGGTGGCCGCTGCAAACAGCATCCCTCTAATTTCTCTTTTTATTATCAAATCACACTGCTGAAGTGCGAAGTTATACTAATCCTAAACACGCTTGCCCAAACTGTTTGACAAAACATTTTAGCCATGCGAATGCCGAGTTCCGCTTTTTGCTCTTTCAAAGCATTTGTCTCTATTGTGAAACATTTGGAATATATAGAAATTGGTTAGCCGAATGGGAGACGTCTAGAAAGGAGCCATGAAAGAGTCCATATGTCTTGTGTTCTGCGCATAAAGCTTGCTAGCATCCGGCGCACTTCTCGGCCACGGCACGCTTTGCATTACAGGTACATGATGTAATAAATATCCTGTAGTGCGATTCCCACCCACTGACTATCTGTTCAAAGACAAAAACAATCGAACTCAGGAAAGCAACATAAGGTATAGTGCATGCCGTTAGGAAAGGAGGATAGGAAGGTAGAAAAAGAAGAGAAAGCAAGGAGAATTCAAAGCAGTGCTATTCCTTCAGAGGCGACAGCAACAATGCGGTGCCTTTGGCTCATTCACGCAACCGGCAGCACAAATTCCTGGCGAGCCGGCCGCAGTTAAGGTGATAATGTAGCGTGATGATGATAATAAGAGAGTTGATTATAAATGAAGTCATTGTATAGAGAGCCTATAATGCATATTTTATCCTCTCACATATCTCCCATAACCAATGTTGTGCTGTTCTCGAAAGACATGTTCCACTCTCGATGGCTCAGAATTACGCCATTACGGATTGAAAATTCCGTCTTTAAATCTTGATCCCATTTAATCTCAAGCAGATAGTTATTATGGGTTGTATATAAGGTTCATTGCTTAACCTTATAATGAGAGATCAGAGTGCCGGAATGTTTGCAATTTTTTTTTGCATGGACAGTAGTGCTCAAACATATTCGATACGAAAACTAGGGCTTATAGAGAATTTCTAGAACTTATTTGCTGAGCCCTCTAGTGCATAGTGATGAGAAGGTTTTCGATACGAAAGAACGACGAAGTAACACAAGCTTCGACCCCTGCGCGCGCGTTGGGTTACAGCACTGCTAACGGCCTGAGCAGGCAAATAGCCGCTGGACACTTGGAGCGAGGACGAAGTCTTCTCGGAGATCTCTTGTTTGACCTTACTTGGTAAGCTATTACGTCGTCATTTAGCACCTGAAGGGCCCATTACCAAGGTTGTACTGCTCTGTACTGCTCTCGAACGGCATATTCCAGCCTCGATGGCTGAGTGGTGGCGACTTCCGGTTATTCAGCATGGCGTCACTAGACCGCATCTCAGCCGCGGCGGCCGCATTTCGATTGAGTCGAGATTCAAAACATGCCTTCGCGCTGCATTAATATTAATATTAATTGGTTTTTCGGGAAAGGAAATGGCGCAGCATCTGTCCCAAATATCGTTGGACATCTGAACCGCGCTGTAAGGGAAGGGATAAAGGTGGGAGTGAAAGAAGAAAGAAAGAGGTGCCGTAGTGGAGGGCTCCGGAATAATTTCGACCACCTGGGGATCTTTAACGTGCACTGACATCGCACAGCACACGGGCGCCTTAACGTTTTGCGTCCATAAAAACGCAGCCGCCACTTTCGGGTTCGAACCCGGGTCTTCCGGATCAGTACCCGAGCGCCATAACCACTGAGACACCGCGGCGGGTGCATTATTACTGAGGAAGGAATTTCTGTCTGTAATTGCATTCTTCGTATTCTAACACCTAGCACCGTAAACTAGCACTGTAGATTTTGTATGATCGGCTCCGCAGGCAGGTGGACAGCAGCGACCACTCTAGACCCGCAATGCAGACCTCGCGATAATTCCACGAAAACATAACTGTTGTCCTCTGCTTCCCCTTTCTCGAAAACGCGAACTTCTGCACGGATCTCCTCGCAGTCCCGTCCAAGTCGCCACTCGACTTGCCCTCACTGCTTCGCAAACAAACCGCGATGCTAAAGAGGTGAAATGCGTGCAACGCTGTCGTTGCATAAAAAGCGAGTATCAGTAGGATGCTCACGCAAAGCCGGAACGCTGCCTGCAAGGTGGAAGCCAATTTATGTAGTTGCGACGCCATATATTACGAATGCGCCACGTATTTTCTCCTCAATATAGCACTCCACTTGGTTGCTCCGATTGCAGTCGTGTAGGCTATTTTACTCCGTGGTTTGGTCATAATGCAAAATCCTTCTTCAGTCCCTGGATAACGCAATCATAACGCGTCTGGGCAGATTAAATACGATAGCTTATGTCATTTGCAGAGTGACAACAAGGCAGGGAACTCTGTTATTGCCGTAGACTACTCTGCCTTTCAATTGATATTGTTATTGGGAAGTATACTTTGCCACTTGCACCAGTATCTCCTGCAGTATTACAACTAAAACATGTCTTTGTTTTTTTTCCTTTAGTGAGAGCTTCCGAAACTGTGCCTTTCTCTCACATTGCCCAAATATGTTACTGAGCTGCGGACGCAATGTTTTCACAGGCAGAACCCTTCTTGTTGCATTTATTTTTATAGGCTTGAGTCTAAAACTAGGCAAGGAAGTTTTCGCAGTACGGAATCCATAAGCAAGGTCAATTTTTAGATATTCTAAGACACCAGAGACGATCTTTAAAGGTGATCTTCATCTTCTTTTCTTGGAACTTGGAAGTTGGCCCACACCTAACTTCCCAGAAGGACCCGCCAAAATTTATGAAGTAGGCCGACCCAGTAAATGGGTTAAGGTGGATAAGTTGATTATCAGGCGGGTTAGCATAACCCCATATGATAATCTAATGGAAGCTACTCGAACATTCTAGCCCTCTGATTTTCAAATTTGGCGTGCTGAGGACGTCATGACCCACTCGACCAATCAGGAATTTCGCGTTGGAGACACCGCCTGGTTTTATCAAAACGACCTCCTAACGCTGTCTCATTAAAATGCGACAAAATTTTTTGTCACCCTATCGTAACGATCAATTTTTGTGTAGTTTCGCAGAATCTTTCTCAACTACTTTTCTGCGCAACCATTGCCAAGAGAAGAGACACCGAAATACAACAGAGAATTGTTTTGTTACTACAAGTTCATATCTCAAGTACTACAAAAAAATCTAGTGGACGGCACAATATGTTTTGTGTTTTTCAGTAGGAGTACTGCTTCTGGCGACCCATCTCAGCTAGGGTAGTGAGTGACTGTGCGCGGCAAGCGATCCTGGCGTCAGTAAAGAGTGCGACTTCCGACTACGGGGAACTATTGCATCTGCCACTAGCAGCTGGTGCTGAGCGACTGCATCCCGTGTTCCCTATATAATATACCAATCAGCCTGAAGACGCATGCCTAGTGCTTCGACACGCAAGGACGGCGGTTTCTGTACAACCTTCCGAGCCTGTTTCTGCGCCATTTTTGTCGCTATATTCTGGACGCTATTTCCTCAGTTGGCTTCAAAGAGACACTGGAGATCGTACAATATTGTTTTGGCAAAACTCACTCCTTGAATTTGTGGTGGGTGTGCCTCAGTTTTTACGAAGTTAAAAACGCATAAATTGCTGACAAAATTACACTTAAAATTTGCCTTTCATTGGATTCAAACCCATGTCGTCAAAATCTAAAACAATTCCATCATAGCGTTTTGGAAGTGGATGGTCATGTAACCTAGCCTCTAAAGTGTGCGCCACGGAAAAATGAACTCCTTTTACAGCGCAAACGCTTGGCGGTAAGGATAACTATATTTCGATTTTTTTTCTGTCTTATAATATCTCCGATCTCAGTTAACTATTTTCGCTTTCAATAGAATGCGGTAATCTATCGATACAAGAGAACATCAATTTGACCTCAACGTGCCATTAAAAATGATGCGCTCATCGCGTCTCCCGCCTTGTTCGCACCATAGTTTTCCAATTCGGTAGCACCGCTAGCTAAGGTCTTCGGACAAGTATCGGCATAACTTTCCCTCTCTTTCGTTTCCGCAGGTTGCCAGCTGCTTCTGTGGTCTAATGGCGAACGCCGGTGCCTATCCTTCCCCCGGTGGCTTAGCTCAGCCGAACGCCATGCGGTTTGCCTTTCAACCAGCACAGCAGGCCGCGTATGGAACGCCGAAACAGACTCCGCACGCTCCGGCGCCGTACACGCCTGTTGCGCCTGCGCCGTACACTCCTGTGGTGCCTGCGCCGTACACTCCTGTGGCGCCTGCGCCGTACACTCCCCTGGCGCCTGCGCCGTACACTCCTGTGGCTCCCGCCCCGTATCCAGAGGCCGCTCAGAGCCAGACGGAGTCTTACATGTCGACAAGTACGAAACTTCGCCGACAGGCGGCGGTGTCTGAATCCTGTTCAACTTTAAAGGCATTTGATGCCAATTACGGCGCAGCGCATAGTGGTTTGTTCAGAGTCACCGTGAATGTGATGATGACCAAAGCTTGGTGGCTGAGAAAAATCAATGAAGATCATTTTCTGGTGGGTGTGAGGAGCCCTTCAACTGTTAAAAAAATGCCGGATGTTTTAGCGTGATTACACCAAATGTGAATTAGGTGTGCAAGTCCATCGTTTTTCGCTTCAGTAGTGGTTCGAGGCTCAGTTTTGAAGGTCAAGCAGGCTTCAGACAAAAATGGGCGCATTCGGACAAAAGCTCCGTCTGAAGGCTATTACGCTATAGTGTTAATGGGTTATTGCCCATATATGCGGAATCGGTTGTTCATTATTTTACATCATAGATCCCTGGGAGTCCTCATACCTCTCCTGCTTCAATGGTGCAGCGGTTAAGTAATGCGCCACTATCCTGCAATGACAAGTGCTACCACCGGTGGCACTAGTGAGGCCCAACAACATCTCGCACGACCAATCATTAAACGAACTGCCACCTGCCATGGTGGGCAGTCTACTTAGCTTGGATGGCTGGGCAAACCGACAACGGCAAAATTGGCACATTGGGGCTCTGGCATTAGAGCACTAAAAAGCGACGCTTAAGGATACAATGCAGAACGAGCTAGTTGGCCCATGTATTTTATTTGGTCTTCGTGCAAATCTGAGCTGGCGCTGAGCACATTATGGGTGCAGGTTAGTTGTAATGTGATCACCTTCATACTCATATAGAATCTACGCGCAGAAAAACTTGTAGCGCACGAGCATACGTAAACCCAACCACTCTTTAATCGCTCCTGTTATACTCTTTCTATGTTCTTAATGTACTCGTCTTCGACATTGTTGCCTTACCACCATGTCATTCTGGTATACTCTCCGCATATCCTCTCTATGCTTGTTTTCTCATTCTCCGGCTATTATGCCAGTTAATAAAGTGTAGTGGTGCTGAAAACCAGGAAACTGAAATTAAATCTGAGTACTGTCGGAATATGACGAAGCAATGCTATACAGTTGCTGTGAATCTTTGTAGCAACGAAACAACTAATTTGATATTTGCCGTTGTCACCTAGGCCTCTTTTTTTTACTACTACCGATCAGGACTCAAACGCGGACGTCTAGTAAAGGGTCTTGGCGAAAAAAATTTCCAAAATTTTTATGAACTTGCACCTGCCTCAGTCGTTTTCATAAAAATATATTCTTGAGCTCTTTTGACACCGTCAGTGGGGCATCTCTTTGCAGAATTGTGCAAGACACGCTGCTTGCACAGCGCAGTTGCAGGCAAATACGTAGAAGATAAAAATTTGTTCATAGGAGAAGCTTTGAATTCTGGACCTGTAGAGGGATGATTATTCTCAACACAGTTTACTCCCTCTTTGAGCGTTCGAGTTGACTGATAAACCTTCTTATCGTTTCCTTCCAGTCTGGAGAGATAAGCTGTAAGTAATGCTGCCATATTGATCCACAGGGCAACATTCTTCTCTCTGTTTCTCGCCTTGCACGTGAAAAACTTAGTAAGCAGCCTGACATTAGTTATATCGCTGGTCGCTATCGTCATGGTGCAAGAGGAAAACACCCTCATCATAGTTTCATGTTACAATGCTATCGCACACACCCATGAAGCCTCGCTCTTTAACCACCAACCCCGAGCTGTACTCGTCATGGGAGATTGTGCCAATATCCTCAATGACGAGTCACGCTCGATCGTCCCGATTTTGCGCTGTTTTCACCGCTAAAAACGATTTACTATCGGAAATTAAGTTTTTTGCAATTCTGAGCACTAAAGTGCGCTAGTGTTTCATGAAAAACGCGTTTCGTGAGTTAAGTGCGTGTTTTAAGCCTGACAAGTCATCGTTACCGAAAATTGCCAATATAGTTAAGTGAATCTGGTACATTTTTTGGGGAATTAATTTGGCGGCTAAACGACCAGGTCGGTTAAGACCACTAGCGTGGCTTCAGTTGTACATAGGTGCGTTCACTGTTGCCTTAACGCGTGATAGTCAAGGGCGATTAGTAAGAACTTTCAAAGCAGAGTAAATATCTGGTAAGAAAGCAATTTCTACAGTCGTAATTGTAAGGACAAGCGCGCGACTCCAAACAAATGCTCTGCAGTTTTCGCTTATTGAACTACAATGTTTTCTGTTCGTTTCCATTTGTTAGCTTGCTGGAACATCGCCAGACTTTGGTAGCCACTAAGCTATCAAAGCTGCAGGTACTGTGTTTTCGGTGAACAAGTTGCAGCCATGCATAGAGCAACTTTTTACATAAGTCATATTTAAAAAAATTAGTGATACTCTTTACTTTTCTTGCTATAAACTGAATTAAGGAAGCCTCATTTCTTAGCCTATTCAAAACTTGTTTCCCTGTAAGGTCACTATTTTTCCTGGGGAGTGCGGTGCAATCACGCAGCTGAAAGTAGTGCAGCAAAATTTGCGAGATTTCTGAAAAAATCGTCTGCTTTTGTAACGAATGTTAAACTTGTTATAGATCTCGTAGAGACCGTTCACTCGAGGCATAATTCTTTCCAGGGTCGCGACACGTAATTCCACACCATTTCGCACAAATGAGCGAGAAATCATTTCTCACAATCAATACAGTAGGGACGGGGCATTGTTAAGCCTTGTTTTGTACAGTGGAAAAGATGACGAGCGATGGCGGGAGTTGCGCATTTGCAGAAACAATGAAGACATTTTGTTTTTAATATCTCGCTTTCAAGGCTTCCTTCACTGCTCTCGTCTTTCGTCACCTGTTCTTCCTCACAGGGACAAGCCGACCTTGCTCAAGACAGTCATGACCGTTGTCTTGTTTCTTGTTCTACTCACCGCGGCCGTCGTCTGCGTCGCAATACTCATGAACGGTAAGCAGTCTGAACTGTTGGATGACAGCGTATCTTAGCCTGAGAGATCCGCACCAAAAAATAGTTGGCGTCTTTAGACACCTTTAGCATACCGTGTACCGTGTTACCATTACTGAAGTACCGGGAGCCAGCCCACCGCCAGTGAGCTCGCTCTGATTAGTCCCGGTGCTGCAGGCGCGTGTGCAGCTGCCGGGTGCCTGGCACCATCTGGCGCCGTTAAGGTGATTTACGCATTCGCTTTGGTTTTGCGTGGGCTCCCGGTACTCCGGTACCGGTAAAGGTCGATAAAGGTAACACAGTCTGTTAGTGACGAAAGAAAAAGGCGCCGACCAAAAGAAAAGATGGGATGACGTTTAGTGTTTCTTTTTGGAAACCATCTGCTGTGGCGGTATCTGTTCTCGATTATAAAGCTCCTCTTCGAATCAAATTAGCCTCTGCCATTATCGGGTGCAGGTGAGCTTTAAGGAATGCCTTAGTGGTGAGCTCCAGATTAATTTTGACCACCTGGGAATATTTAACGCGCATTCAAGCTTGCACTATAGAAATGTTTCTGTATTTCCCCAAATCGAACAGCATAAGCCGCAACTACGCTTTAATCCAAATCGTCCTGAACAGCGAAATGCCTTACCCACTGCACAGCAGCGGAAACTTCTCCTGTGTTCAGCCCTAATGTATGCATGCATTGATGACGGTGCAAAAGCGTCTGAATCGCTTGTATTTAAAGCACCCGGCTAGTCAGAACTGCTTCTTGCGCCGACTGTTCTACGCATAGGCAACGGCAGTGAATTACTAATTTATTGCTGACAAAATTCATTTAAAAAATTTTTCCACCGCTCAATTCAAGCCATGATGTCTGCATCGAAGACTGCAACCATCATTCTGAAGTCCCGCCGCGGTGGCTCAGTGGTTAGGGCGCTCGACTACTGATCCGGAGTTCCCGGGTTCGAACCCGACCGCGGCGGCTGCGTTTTTATGGAGGAAAAACGCTAAGGCACCCGTGTGCTGTGCGATGTCAGTGCACGTTAAAGATCCCCAGGTGGTCGAAATTATTCCGGAGCCCTCCACTACGGCACCTCTTCTTCCTTTCTTCTTTCACTCCCTCCCTTATCCCTTCCCATACGGCGCGGTTCAGGTGTCCAACGATATATGAGACAGATACTGCGCCATTTCCTTTCCCCAAAAAAACCAATTACGTTAAAATTCATTCTGAAGTGAATGGCGATGTAGCATAGACTCTGGGACCGTTGCCAAAAATTATTGTAGACGAACTGTCTCCTTGACAAATCAGCTGGTATTGACAAGACTTGCATTTCATTTTTTTGGTCGTTTCTTGTTTACATTAGGTCTACTATTGATGAGAGTAGTCTCTCCTTGAATACAACGCAGCAGTCTATGAATACAGGCTATCTTCAGTTTGTCGTCAGAGTCCCGCTAATGACTGCAGATCGCGCTCATAATCACAAGTCCACTACTTCTTGAACCAGCATTTGTATACTTCTATTTATAGTTCTATATTATTGTGCTGTTAAACTTCCGTCCAGATCAGTCAGCCTCTACCACCGAGGCGACGAAAGATGTCTTCAATGATCTGAGCAGCCACGGAAAGCCGGACATTTACATCGGGCTGACGACACCTCCGAAGACCTCCAGCGTGCCTCCCCCCGCACCCACGCTGCCCCCAGAACCCGAGACAACCAAAGGGAGCACTGCGCCTCCAACCATCTCGCCGCGTGACGGTCAGTACTCTTCCCAAGTTTCATTGCGGCCCAGCTTTTTTCCTGTTTGGTCCCATTATTTCCTTTTAGAGCGGTACGGGCTCTATAAACTTATTTTCTCCTAGTTCACAATGTTGCCGGTGGCGTCGCCCTGTCTGCATAACCCATTCCACAGCATATATATATATTTATATATATATATATATATTTATATATATATATATATATATATATATATATATATATATATATATATATATATATATATATATATATATATATATATTGCCAGGGGTGCACAAATCTGCCATTTCGGACAGACTTGCCTATAGCCACCCTTCTTCCACTCTACGTTGGACTCCGTAATTCGGAGTAAGCCAACTGGGATAACCATTTATTGCCCGAACTCTAACGCAAAATACGCTACTCCTGAGGCACAGTCCGCCCGATGAAGCACAGGACACTGCGGATATCTGTACATGTTCAGTGGTAATTCGGTGCAAATAGCAAATAAGCAAAGTGGCAGTGGGAGTCATGCGTGGCGCCATCATCGATCGATCAGTCGTGTTGATTGATTTATTGATTGACTAACTGATTTATTGATTGACTGATCAATCGGTCCATTGATTTACCGATTGATCGATAAATCGACTGGTTGACTGATTGTCTGACTCACTGAGTGCGTGTGTGAGAGTGATTGACTGATTTGACTGGCTGATTGACGAATTGAATAATTCATTACTTAACTAACTGCCTGAATTATTAATTGATTGGTCGATGATTTATTGATTGATTAACTGGCTGACTGATTTATTCAATTGATTGGCTGATTGACTGATTGCTGTACCGGTTTATTTCAATTGATTGATTGGTTGATTGATTGATGATTGATTGATTGATTGATTGATTGATTGATTGATTGATTGATTGACACTGTCGGTCTTACGTTGCGCGCAGCCCTAAACGAGCGGCCCATGGTGTGCACGATGGGGTCTAAGCTGAACAGTGGGGCCATGCTCCCAGATGATGGTCTCTGTGAATACATTTTCTACGACTCGATGTACAAGGACGGCCGGAACCTGCTCCTGAATCCCGCGGGATTCAAGAAGGACCTACTGGTCTTTCTTGACGCTTACAACACGTTTAAGACCACAGCTTTCGGCATCGGCTTCGCCTTCAAGTAAGCAAAAGCCGCCATATATAAAAAGAACCCTCTGCTGAGAGATTTCTGCCTGTAATAGTCTCGCGGAAAAGCGAATATAGAGTTTGACATCCCGCGTTGCAAGTAACTGATTACTTGTAATCAGTTACATGTTCTTAGTTTTTGTTATTTATTTCAATTTATTTGTTTTAAATACGTTTAAAGGCACTCTTTTGACGGTACTACGGAAAGAAGGGGGCTGTAAAAATACCCTATTCACAACCTAACACTAGAGAAAAGGAAGGTATTTTATTTAGCCTATCGAGGAAATTACAAATATTACAAACGCAAGCATCAGCACAAGCAAATACAATGATGCCAACAGGCAAGTCACTAGTAAGTCACAGTAAGCCAACAGAAATACCGCTCCGCAAATTTCCGGGGTGCATAATGAATCACCGCAAGAGGTTCATGTTCAGATCAAGTAAAAGAATGGCACTATTAAGAATGTGGATTTGGTTAGTTATTTTCAATGCGTGAATTAGCTCTTGAAATATAGTTGTCATACACGCTACGGTAGCAATATTCGATGGCAGCTAGTTCCACTCGATGGTCATACGTGCTCTTAATGACTTCGCGAAAAGGAACGTGCAGCATGGGGCGCTCATAACTTTTCAAGTATGATCAAGACGTGGAAAATTGTCCGCGGGCTCCTGAAAAAAAAATCGCCATGAAGCGATGAGTGATAACAAAGCTTATGAAAAGTGAAATATGTGCAAGTTCGCGGCGGGAAGACAGCTGGACTCAGCTCGGGTGGTGACGACGATGATGGTGATGATTGTGTTCGTGAAGATTATTTTCCGTTGTCAGAACGTTCAATGCACACATGATAGTCGAGCATATTTTGGTTTAGTTCATGGGGTTTAACGTCCCAAAGCGACTCAGGCTGTGTAGGATGCCGCAGTGAGGCGTTTCGAAAATTTCGACCTCCGGGGTTCTTTAGCGCGCACTGACATCGCACGGTACAAGTGCCTCTAGCATTTTATATATTTATTTTTTTACCTTTTTTCGGAAATTTCGACCTCCTGGGGTTCTATAGCGCTCACTAATATCGCGCAGTGCCTCTAGTACTTTATTTATTTATTTGTTTACTTACAACACACTGCTAGCCTCATCCTGGAGGCTTTTGCAAAACAGGGATAAATTGTATATACACATGAAAAACGTGTACAGTCAGGTTACTGCAGGAATAAAAAGATAATATAAACAATAATAGTAAAAATAAAATCTTGGCTGCAAAATAACTTGCAAAAAGAAAAAGGCAATGCAATAGAATGCGATAAATCGCGCATTGAAAACCCAAAATAAAAACAAACAATTCCAAAACAGTGCATTTATTCCCATTCTAGATTTGAGAATCCTTCCAAAGAAGCCTGAAAAGAATTAGAGGTGACCACATCTTTTGGCAACGTATTCCAAGCTCGGATGGCTTGCGGAAAAAACGAAGAACGAAGCATTTTGCCGCCATCAAGATGCGACCTCCGCGACAGGGATCGAACCCGCATCTTTCGAGCTTAATTTAAAGGTTTCTTTTCCACTGCCCGAAAAATCATCCTCTGTGGATGTTAGTGCTGACAAATTGGCATTGAAAACAGATGCAGCAAATGTTAAGGAAACTTCTTGTCGGGCTAGTTGGTAATTGATCATTGTAACTTGAAGGCGCCAAAACCAGACACATACAGACACGCACGCACGCACCCGCGCACACACACGCACATACACACACACGCACACACACACACACACACCACGCACGCACGCACACGAGAGAAGAGAACGGGCAGAGCGCCCTTATCTGGCAGATCGATGTCCCCCACAACTACCAAACCACTCACAGCTTTCTTCATGTCCTTTCTTGTTTCTTTGAGCAGACTGTTGAGCATGCATATCCAGAGCTGTTCTGTCATCTAGGATGACAACCTCTTGACAGACCAAATGTTCTTATCAGCCAGCCAGGCAGGATATTGCGTGCGACAAGCAGTGCGTAGAAGATCGTTACGCAGGAGAATTTGGCGCCTCAGCTGAGACCTCAGAATCCTGCTTATTCGTTTCCCGTGTCTCCATGACGGTAACACTGGGCGAAAAAGGGCACTCACTTCTGCGGGAACCAATCTATTCTTGATGCACAAAGCGATTCTCCTTGTTCGGCAGGTGTTGTCGACAACGCGTGTAATCATTCGTCAATAAAGCTTGGAGACAACACAAAAATAGAAGGGCCCACTGTATTAGCGAAGGTCTTTGGTATTGGCCACACACAGCCACAAACACCCTCAGGGCTGCGTTGAGTCTTGTTCTTATCGTCATAGTGTTGCGCTGCTCACATCTCATTAGCACTGATGGACAATGCAAATAAAGTCCCTAAATAGCTCTCTAATGGCTGCATGTGATTGTTACGTAACGCAGAGGCACGAAACACCTTAAGCCGAACCTCAAAGGTAGCGGTCAGTCGCCGCTGGCCTATTTCTGGGATCGCGGCATCTTTCATTTTGGCATCCTGGACACGCCTACAAGAAACCTGAAGGAGACGGAAGTGGACGTGGCCATAGATTGCCTCAAGGTACGCACTCGCAAGAGAACAGCAGTTCACAATTGGCAGCGAGGTGCTGGAAGTGGTAAAGGAATACGTCTCCTTAGGGCACGTAGTGACTGCTGATCCGGATCATCTGAGGGAAATTACTAGAAGAATAAGAATGGGGTGGAGTGCATATGGGAGGTTCTCTCAAATCATGAATGGCAGTTTACCAATATCCCTGAAGAGAAAAGTGTACAACAGCTGTATATTACCGGTACTCACCTACGGGGCAGAAACGTGGAGGACAACGAATAGGGTTCAGCTCAAGTTAAGGACAACGCAGGGAGCTATGCTAATAAAAATTATAGATGTAACGTTAAGAGACCGGAAGCGAGCGGAGTAGGTGAGGGAACAAACGCGGGTTAACGACATCTATAGTCGAAATCAAGAGGAAGAAATGGGCTTGGGCAGGGCATGTAATGCGAAGGCAAGATAACCACTTGTCCTTAAGGATAACGGATTAGATTCCAAGAGAAGGCAAGCGTAGCAGGGAGCGGAAGAAGGTTAGGTGGGCGGATGAGATTAAGAAGTTCGCAGGCATAGGTTGGGCGCAGCTGGCAAAGGACAGGGTTAATTTAATAGACATGGGAGAGGCATTTGCCCTGTAGTGGGTGGAGTCAGGCTGATGATGATGATGATGGATGATGATTGTAATCACATTAAGAGGGAGGTCAGTGCAGTTAACTCTTGATCTTGCTGCTTGATCTTAAATACGTCAGTTGAAAGTGGTTGAAAAATGCCCCCGAAGTGTCTTCGCAATGTTGCCTTCTTGAAATTTGAAGCTTTGTTGTTTCTTAAAATACAACACAAAGGAGTGCTCAACAGAGGAGCGAAAGGCACAGAACATGTAAAATATTTTATTTGTGCGCTCTAGATAGCATCGAAAGGCGCACAATGTGAAAAAAAAAAAGTTTGGTCGTGTGCTGAGAGGAGATGGACAGACGCCTAATGTGTAGAAGGCACGCACCATTCAACAACGATTATGGTAGAAAAGAGACAAAAGCTCTCTTACGAAGTAGAAATACGGCATATTGCTACTTCGATGCACTAATTGAGCAGTACGCTCAATTAGTGCATCGTTAGCTTCACCCCGCCAGTCTTTGCTACGGTATAGACCTCACCCTCTGTCCGATCTGTACAAGCATCGCAAACTGCCAGAAGTTTCGGCGGGTCAGCGGTAAGTTTGGCCGGTTATTTCCGGCAGGGACCTGCGCTGCGCAGTGCTTGCAGAGAAAAGGATATTCGCTTCTTGTTCGGTTTTTATACGAGAAGGTTGCAGCGGTAGTGGCCGCGAAAGTGAACTGAATAGGGTTTTCCTACTGGATGCTCACCGTCTGCTGCAAGTGTAGTTATACCGCAATTTTTGTTTCAGGAAATCGACAGCCAGGCCGAGACACAGAGGAATGCCGGCCACCCGTCCTTCATTTTCTTCGCAGTGGTCCTCCTGAACTACACCCTCGAAGACCACTACGAGAGAAGTTTTAAGTGAGTAGTGCTGGCGCGAATTTCAAGAATCAGAAAGAGGGAAGAATAAGTCCGCTCGTACATGTTTAGACAGAAGTACTTCAGTTCTGGGGGGGCTGCAGTCATCGTTGGCACAGATTGCATAGACATGTCACGTTGAAGAGAACAGGATGTGGAGGAGCCTGCAATCCCACGGCCGGGCAGAAACATCTGCACCATGCCCAATAGCACCACACCCCGATTGGGTGTCACCGCGTGGTTGGACGCCGGTTAAATCCGAAGCTAGCGATCATCACTACCGCATTTGCGAAGCCAGCACATTTGATTGTATGTGCGTTCGCCTGACGAGTGAACAGTGCAGTTTATTATGCATTTTCGGTCTCATCGTGTATTTTAGTATCGCCATATAAATGAAGGTCCTTTCAAAGGAGCGCCTCTCCACAGAGCGCAGACTTAATAAAGAACTTTCTCCCGCGTGCTTTAATTCAGATTTTAAATCAAAGTTTCTAGCCCACCTTCTTTGCAACCGCAATTTCCTCTGAGCGATGGGATCAAGATATTTCCGCTCTAGACGTAGTATACACAAAAGCATTTCTACCCGTCGGCTGTAGGCTTCTGAAACCAGAAAGAACAAGTTACCTATCTGCTGCTCCAGTGACGCCGCGGAGCAGCCTGAAAATTTGTTGAACCTGCCATGCCAAAAAGGTCTCATGCCCTACTGGAGGTTTCTATCGCTGGGAGAGCCCTTTGCCGAACAGTGGGCGTAGTGAGGCTGATGTCGATCATGATGACGAGAGCCTAAGCATCACTCTTGCGTGCGCAGGAACGTCTACCAGCCGGATGTGCTCATCGCCCAGGGCCACTACTATTCCGGCGACAACACGTTCGCCGAATGCCGGGTTCTTCCTCCCACGGTTGTGACCAGGCCCCAGGAAGCCAACAACAGCTACCAGCACGACCTGGTAGGCCTGAATGCTTTCTCCGTTCATTCTGCCTCCGGCTATTATCTACTTGTAGAGAATTTTGTGCATTGGAGATTTTCCGGCAGTGATAGTGTCCGTAGCGAGCACGACACGAAAAAACTGACATCAACATCATGTGGAGAAGTGGGCTGAAACCTATTAAACGCACGTGTGATTAATTCGTACCCACCTATAAGCACATAAATATATCACGTCACATGAGAATCACATCTAGCTGGTGCCTGCCTAACAGGAAATTAACTCAGCTGGCATTGTAACTCCCACCAGAGAGGGTACATAAGCGCACAATTAGTTACCGCAACACGTCGCAATTCAATGAGACCACTTTGCCGGTAAAATAGACGCCACATTACGTCATGAAGGACAAATTCTACGTGCGGTAATAAGAGGTTTCTCCATTGTTTGGGTTGTAATTGCATCCGTAAACGGGAAGCGCAATCACCTAGAACTATACGCACATTGAGGTGTTGCAACCAGCGCTATAACCAGAGTTGTAATCACTCTGTGGGCTAGAACTGTGGCCTGTTTTTTACTGGAGCTTTACTGTGACGCCAGTCGCTTATTACATCTCTTACCTCAAGGTCACAATGGGTTATACAGGTATGGTCGGACACAAGTTAAGAAAACAGCAGTTGTTAACAAGGGGACTTGGTCTACGGTGTCCTGTATTCCTCCGCTAGCCGATCACAACAGTAAACGAAATCAACTTTTCAACGATTGGCTTTATCAAACAAGACATGCATCCAACAAAATTCTATAGCTTATAATTTGTTTCTTCTTATTAGCTTCTTGTTTTAGTAACAAGAAAAGTTTTAGCAACGGACTACTTTTTTGTCGTGAAGGAATTCTATGTGCCGGCCCTGAATTTTAGGGGAGCTTCACTGCAGACTTAAGTTGTATCCGACTATGGCCACTAAAATTGTAGCGAATGGCGGAATAGGCGCGCCGTTACTGACGCCAATTCACGTATGCCCTCCAGACAATGGCGGTCGACACCATCCGCAAACTGTCGAGGCTGACCAGGCGAGACAAGCGGGCGCTCTGGGCTGTCTCTGTCACCATGAAGGGCCGCTGGACCTCGCCTCTGCCCGGAAGGCCCCTGGAGTTCCTCGAGCGGTGCGCCCACAACCCAAGCGGGACGTCGTTCGGCAGCTACGCGGAGGTGAGCCTCTATTATTCCCCCACAATGCCCTGAAAAGGTCAAGAATTGAACGTGGTGTGTCTCTTGAACATCTGTACATTACTTTTCAGAGATCGCAAATTGAACTCAACACGGTCTCTAGTTGATTTTGCTCGAAACATAAGTGAGCTCACTGATGCTACGGCAATTGTTCACTTGGGTGACATGTCCGTGAGCGCCCCTTCTGTTGATGTACGGCGGAAAAGAAACTGACCTTTTAGGCGCTTCAGAGGCTTCGTCTTTCAGTTCATGGCGTTTGTTTCTGTACTTTTTTTTTTTTGGGGGGGGGGGGGGCTGAAGTTTTCTTGAGTCCTTTTCTTATTCAAATGTATTTTTCATTGCTTTGTAAGTTCAGTTGCCTTGGGGAAAGAGTGCTATGGCTTGTCGTTTGTTTGTCTTCAGGGATGCTAATTATGAGGTTGCATCAGCTAAGCATGTAAGATAGACTGATGTGAGGAAGCCGTGCACAAATAACCTTGGATATATTGGAAACTAACCGAGTCTGATATCGCATGCAGGCAAGGGTCCGTACTTTCATTGCTGTCTAGAATATGATGCCTTTCGGTCAAGAACCTTTTTGAACATGAACGGTCCTTTGCATGGTATGCTTGGTCTTTCACTTTCATTTGAAGAAGAATTTAAAATAAAACTTCAACGGCGCCAACGAATAGAGCCAATTCTGCTTTGATTTTTCGCCAGTGTGTCGAGTATTTTACATTGCCCTTTATTATTGCCCGGTTAAAAACTAGTTTGCAATTCATAAATTACTCTTTCCAGACCATCCCAAGAATTTCAACTGTTGCGGCCAACAATACATTGTGTCCGTTATGATACATTTGCGTGGATCTTGTGTTTGACCTTTACAAAAAGCTCATCGTTCAGGAAAAAAGAAAGACCATTGCATTTTGCAGCCGAAAACGAAGGCAAACCCTCAGTGCCTAATACCAGTTTTGCAGCGATAGCTGCATCACGATTTCGAGCCTTCAGCGTGTCGGCGCTGCCATTCGGTGGCTGCGCCGCCACGCTGTCACGTGGTTGGTCACGTGGTGCAGAGCAGCTGCCGGCGGCGTGGCTGATCACGTGGTTAATCACGTGGTTGGTCACGTGACCAAGTTCCACTCAGCCAGATGTAGCTATCGCTTCACTCCAGGTTTAACCAGAGCTGAACCACCGCCATTTTCTTTCTTTCTGTGCCGCACCAGATCTGCCACGACCCAGCCTTCGAGCAGCACTTCACCTACAACCCGGAACAGGGTGCCGTGCTGGCCAGCCACGCCACCGAACGGCGGGTTCTGTCCTTCGATAACGAAAAGGGCTTCTGCAAAAAGGTGAAGCCACGGTTTTTTATTTTATTCAACTGGTAAATGTTGCCTCAACATTGCTAAGAAGTGGTGTGAGGGGGTGGACTCTGGAAAGCGGTGGTATTGAGACCAGTCGAAGAAGTTGAGAGATTTGAAGGACGTCGAAAGAGCAAGCATTCTGCGGTACCCCTAACCAACACCAAAGGGTAGCTAGAATTCGAATAAGTTTAAATGCAGCTTTAGAAAGCCGATAAGAGTAAGTGAAAGACAAGCCCCTTCAAGGGGATCCAAAGCGATCATCGCTTCCTTTTCACATTTGCAGACAACTCTTACATCGCGAACCTGTGGGCGAGTATAGGCAGAAATGATATTAATATCAAGTGAAGCCGCGCAACGGCAAGAGACCTGCAGCGCTGTGATTTTGTCCCCTTGCCTCCTATTGGTATCGGGCCTTTGCGCCTCTTGCATCAGTTACCGGCACTGGGCGAGATTCCTGGGAAAGCTGTTCAATGAGCATTAGTTAACACTATAAGGGATGTGCTTCAGAAATTCGGTACAAGGCGGAAATGCGTTATAACGAGGAAGTTCGACCGACCTGCCCACGACTCCCTTAAAAAAAATTCTAGACAGTCTATAGACTGTATATAGACTTCTGTCAATAAACTCTACAGACAAGCCCTAGAGAACCGTTCATAGACAATACAATTACTATAGACAGTCTATAGACAGACCAACAATTGACTTTGATATAGATAGACCATCTATAGATTTATGACCATACACTTTTAGTAGACCTTTGTCTATAGACAGTCTATAGACTATGAAAAGACAAAAAGAAATATCTATAGGAAGGCAATAAAGTCTGTAGACTGCATATAGACCATTTTTGTAAGGGCTGGCGCAAAACAACCCACAGATGTTATTGGAGTCATATGTACGTCCACTCGACTCTGCCAGTGTAATCCCACCTGTAACATTCAACATCTCAACTCTGCCAGTGGTTTTATTATTGTACAGGTGATGTTTGCGGTGGTAAAGGCGATGGTAGTGTTGACTGTAATGCGGTAATTTTACCACATGCAGTTTATTTTCCTCGCGTTTTTTTTTAATTTTGCGGCAGTTATGCAGAATTCAGGGCGAGCAACCCGATCAACGATTCGGCATCGCCGCGTTCGACCTTGACTACGACGACTTCTCCAACACCTGTGCCTCGATGAACAAGTACGGGAGCTTCTCGAGACTGCGTGCGCTTCGAAGAATAGTGGAGTTCTTCCGGACGCACTTCAAGACAGACACCGACGAGGCCGCCTGCCTGCAGATCGTGGTCTGAGCCCTTTTGAGGACTAACCGGTTCGCCGGGAAAGTCCGCTATGCTTCCTCCCCCAACACTCACTACTTCGTATAAAGTATGGGGTGTAGAACGACTAAAAGGCTTTCAGAAACGTCTAATGAGCAGTTCCATTCTTACAATGTTGACCGTCGACAACCTTAGAAAGCGCGTACATTGTGAAAGCAACGTTGCGTAAATTTCCTCATTGTAAAGCAATTATCAATTGCAGATGTCAATAACGTCTTGTGTGTCTGTATGTAAATAAAGCCCACATGCTTGTTTCTGGAAATAATTTGACAGAGCAAGAGGACCGAGTGATATTCTCGTCATTGACAACTTCCGCAGGAACATTTGTGAAGAGACCGACTCATTCAAGGCACCGGAATGTTACATTTGATATACTCGTAGCCGATGTCTACTGCAGGCTTTTAACACTTTGCAGCACCACCAAAAAACCTTCACTTCATCGGGGCGCCCGTTTCCTATTTCTTCACCGTAGAAGTCAGGTCGTGCTTCACCCCTGCACTGACCTTTGCTCACTCCTCCCGGGGCAATTCCTGAAGTATTACCGATAGAAGAGGTTTCTCGAAACTCATGATCTGCAATATGCCATACAGTGTGCTCGATGTGACGCTCATTTCGGCACAGAAAAGCGTCCATTATATTTAGTTCCAGAGTTTTCGATCAAGTTAAACTCCATCTTTGGCATGAATAAATCTGGGAAATCGACATTTCTTTCCTATAGTAGTGGTAGTAGTTGCCCTCAAGAGGATAATCGCCCATAACCCCTGCAGGAGATTGGAAAAGACGCAGGCGGTGATTTACAGGTGCTCAAAATTCTAAAATAAAAATATTATTAAACTAGTATTAAAAATTAGAATGCAGATTTGTTGTTGAAATTGAAGTAGTATTACTTGAGTTTCCTGTGGCTGCCGTCCACTCTTCTTTCCCTGTTCAGCTTCGACTCCGTGATGTACTGCAGAAGCACCAACTGGAGATTAGCATAAAAAACAGGAGCTCCAACCGAGGAGGTAAATAACGCGCTTCATTCAGTGTAGCTTGTGCAGGATCAGTTTTAAGGACATCATATGCTTCAGCGTAGTATTTCTACCCACCATAGCAGTTCTGGTACATCCGATTACGCTTTATAATTTCTCTTTTCGCCTGTTCACACAACATTCACTGTAATGTCATCGCTGCAATGTCATTCTCTTATTGAGAGCATGTATCTCTAGAGAAAGTTATCTTAATGTATCTCTTTAAAAGAATGCATCTCCGAAAGTTCAAATGGATCTTATCAACTAAAAGTTAACTTGTAATCTATCATTCTATATTTGTATAGCATGTTAAGTATTGTCATATTGTCTGGGGAACAACACGAACTAATATTCATAACGTTTTATTAACTACAAAAAAAATCCCCTGAGGTCAATAGCATGTACTTCGTATCTGGCACATCCAGGACCATTATTTTCAATATACCGCACCATGACTGTAAGGGCTCATTCAGTAGTACGGGGTGATTCAACTATACAAATCTCAGGTACACAGTCACACTGCGTTTTTAATGGACCTGCAAAGCTATGCGAAAATACGATTGTCCACAATACAAAACACCATGGACGCTGGTATTCGCCTTGTCCAGGCACAAATTACTCTCCTTTTTCTTTCCCTTTCCTCCTTCCCCAGAGTAGAATAGCAGGGGTCCCTTTAGCGCTAGCCAACCTCTCCACCTTTCCTTTCATTACATTACTTTCTCTCTCTCTCTCTCTCCCTCTCACGGGTTTCAGACACTAATATACGCATTACCATCATATTTCAACAGATACACATTCACTAATCTATTCATTCGATCCGCACCTCTCCTGCTCCATTAAAGGCCTTCTCCTCTTCCTCCATTCGATCCGCCTCATATAACAGCATCAAAACCTTGTCCCGTAAAAAAAATAATAAACACTGGTTTATGGCCGTTTAACGTCCCAAAGCGACTCAGGCTATGCGGGACGCCGTAGTGAAGGGCTCCGGAACATTCGACCACCCGGGGTTCTTTAACGTGCTCTGGCATCGCACAGTACACGGGCCTCTAGAATTTCGCCTCCATCGAAATTCGACCGCCGCGGCTGGGATCGAACCCGCGTCTTTCGGTCAGCAGGCAGCCAAGCACCATAAGCACTGAGCCACCACGACGGCAAAAGAAAAACACTGATGTGATCAAGTAACTTATTGTATTTGTATGTTTGTGTAAACTGTACAGAGATCATGCTGATGAATTCTGATTATAATGTATGTATCGCATGTCCATGTCTTCTCTTCTTTTTTATTTTATTTTTATTTTCATTTTTGCTGTGACCTGCCATCACCGTGTCTTAACTGCTGTAGGAGAGGGGAGCTTCGTCAAGCCGCGTGCGGGGCTTTTTCCAGTCTCCTCAGCCATTTTATATGACTGGAATAAAAAACTGAACTGAACTTAACTGAGTGATGATTAGTGTCGTTGTAACCCTTTTCTGTTGTCTAATAGCCCCTAAACAGTCAGTGTAAAATATGGGGTTGTCTCATAGACACCAAGATATTTATAGCCTCCTTAGTATCCCGTACAGCGTACTAATAGTACTGTACTGTAGTATAGCGTACAGCTTCATCATAAGTGGGTCCGGGTGATCAGAGATATATTCGCGATGTGTGATGTCAATCAGAGTTCGAAGCGTCCGCTTCTCTTTACGACGTAATTCAGTCGTCTTGTTTATAGTGTTTGTGTTTGTAGTGTTGGGGCGTGTATTCTTGTGGTATTTGTTTGATTTTTTGCTCGTATGTTTGTAGCCTAATGAGGTTGCTGCTCGTTCTTCAACAGAGCAATTATACCAATGCATGTACTAAAGCTTGTAACTGATTATAGCTTTGAAACTTCATCACTGACGCCATAAAAAGACGCTCTATTTCGTCGGTCGCTCCTGAAACTGCACCCGCTTGCCATTCCTGTTGTAGTCATTGTCGTCGGCTTTGTCTCCAACCTGTTAAAGGTGCACTGAATGGGAATCTGAACTCGTCTTTTTACCGCGGTAACTCAATCTACACGTTCCGAGCATTTTTAGAAACGTCGAATTATTGTCTTGAGCGCCTGAGTTTACTCATTTAAATCGGATAAAACGTCCCGGCTCCCGCATTTTTTTTAACCCAACGCTGACGGTAGGAAGAGTCAACCAACACGTCGAGTTCTTTTCAGCCAGTCCCGTGGTGGCTTCGCTTTCGCTTTTATTTAGTTTTTTTAAGTTTGTGTGAATAAACAGTCCTAGTCGCAGACCACGCAGCCACAAATTAGGCCCACGAAAATAAAAAATACGCGTGGACTCCTTGTTTTACGTATCACTCCGCCGATGTCAGAGCGGCAATACGCCATGCGACTGGCTGAAAGGGCAATCCATGCGTTGGGTGACTCCTACCTTCAGCGTTGAGTTTTAAAAAAATGGCAGGAGCTGTGACGCTTAATCCGGTTTAAATTTAGGGAAATCGGCTGCACAGATAATAATTCGACGTTTCTAAGAATTCTGGGAACGTGTAGATCGAGTTCCCACGATAAAAACATGTGCTCGGTTTCCTCTTTAGTGTGCATGCGCAGATTCGACGAAGAAGAAGGGCAAAACACTTCCGCTTTCGAGCTCAGCGCGTCCTTAGCTGTAAGGCAACGCTAACGCCGCAACACGAAAACAGCTCCTGGACGCCTGCGGTGAGGACCTGCATCCCGGGAAGAATCTCTTCGTCACAAAGGAGTCGGTGAGTCAATTCATCGTCCTTAGTCGAGCAGGACAACCTTAGGTCATGTCATACTCCTGCTCGAAAGGCATAATCCCGTCGCATTGGCTGGGTAGTATGGGCTTTCGGCCACTAAACATCAGTTCGCCGGATGAAATATTGGCGGCAGCTGCCGCGCTTTGACGCAAGCGAAACAGAAAACAGGCCTACGTGCTGCTGTTTACCCGCCGCGGTGGTTCAGTGGTTAGGGCGCTCCACTACTGATCCGGAGTTCCCGGGCTCGAACCCGACCGCGGCGGCTGCGTTTTTATGGAGGAGAAACGCTAAGGCGCCCGTGTGCTGTCCGATGTCAGTGCACGTTAAAGATCCCCAGGTGGTCGAAATTATTCCGGAGCCCTCCACTACGGCACCTCTTTCTTCCTTTCTTCCTTCACTCCCTCCTTTATCGCTTCCCTTACGGCGCGGTTCAGGTGTCCGCCGATATATGAGACAGACACTGCGCCATTTCCTTTCCACAAAAATCAATTATTATTATTATTATTATTATTATTATTATTATTATTATTATTATTATTATTATTATTATTATTATTATTATTATTATTATTATTATTATTATTATTACGTGCTGTGGGAAACGAAATCAGCTAACAAGTGTACACGTGCTCTAATTCTAGTGATAATAAAAGGAATGAATTCGACGGCCACCCAAAGCGTAGGACACGCAAAAACTATCACATAAAAACTGTCATTCAGCACAGAAGAAGTCTCGCATAAAATCGTGTTATGTTCTATCTTGCATAGGGGTTCATGTGCTGCACGGTCAATATGTTCTACCAGCGGGGCCCTAAGTCTGTCGCAGAAGTTCCTGATCCTGGTTAAGGGAGACTATTGATAATTCCATCCAATTTTCGGCTCTTAGGAAAGGTTGATTCTGTATTTCGCTTCCTTCCTACGCTGTCTTTGTTCGGCAACGAAAGAATTTACCATTGCTGAGAAAATTGGATTTAAAAATTTTATTGTCCCCTGCGTTCAAGTTCATAGCGTTCATCGAAAAAGGACCCCGTGATACTCTTCCGCAAGTGAGTGGCATTTTGGCGTTGCCTCAGGGATCCAGAACAAGACAACTGTCCTGACGTCACCGCAGCTTGATGCAGAAAGGTGCCAGTGGTAGTGACGCCTGTTTTTAATTTTTAATCGTTTCTAGCCGATAAAAACTCTGTTAGCAGTGAAAGTGTCCACATTCTCATCAGAACGCCGTAATCTACTGATACAGCGCAACGTGAGCTTGTTCTGAATCTCTCCTAAAAACATTCAAGGGGGCACTTTGTCGACTTAAAGTGCGGTGAGGCGGCAGCCTTTAGCGTGTTTTTGCTGCTTGTGTCGCTGATGCGTGGTTAAGATGTTAAGTACACAATTTTTTGTGAGTCTTAAACGCTGGAGACAGTGGAGGGCGTTTGGGAGGCATCCGTCTGATTCGACGCCTTTCCGCAAACACTCTCCATCGTCCTTACGCTAGACACAGTATTAGTGTGAGCAGAGAAAAAGAAAGAAAAATAATGTTGCCAGCCTTACGCTAGACAAAAATTATTGTGGGACTGTAAAAAGAATGAAAAATGAAGTGTCCCTGCCCGTGCCCTTTACGATAGACAAAGATTATTTTGGGACTATGAAAAAAGTCGAAACATAAAGCCACTAAGCATAACGGGCTAGACATTTACTAGGTTGGGCCGCCGCGGTGGCTCAGTGGTTACGGCGCTCGGCTGCTGGCCCGAAAGACGCGGGCTCGATCCCGGCCGCGGCGGTCGAATTTCGATGGAGGCTAAATTCTAGAGGCCCGTGTGCTGTGCGATGTCAGTGCACGTTAAAGAACCCCAGGTGGTCTAAATTTCCGGAGCCCTTCACTACGGCGTCTCTCATAGCGGAAGTCGCTTTGGGACGTTAAACCCCTATAAAGTAAACTATATACTAGGTTGGGGCAACCTCAAAAGATTTAAAATAATAAGTCCCTCCTGCCGAGGAGAACTACATGTGCGTCGACAGGAAGTAGTGTAGTCGTTAGCACGCTCTGCTGGTGGTTCGAATCCCGCCGTGAACAAAGAATTTTTTCTTATCGAGTTCACGTCATTTGATTGGCATCTATAGCGTGACAGATTTCGTGGACGGACAACGCCTTAAAAACGGTGTGTTTAACGCATCGCCCGCCTTGTCCATCTGGCAGCGAAGCGGCCGTTGGCTAAGCTATCTAAGGCTTGCTGGCAAGTAACGGCTCGATTGCCTTTTTCTCTTTGTGTAGGTTGCCAGCTCTGTGGTCTGAATGGAGAATATCGGTGCTGCCTGCCCTCCCCCAGCGGGTTTCCCTCAGGCAAAGCAGGCCCCATATGGACCTGCCATGGAAGTTGCCGGCAGCCAGATGTCGTACGTGCCCCTGGCGCCTAGCCCGGACCTTGCAGTCGGCCGTAACCAGGAGGAGTCTTACATATTAGCAAGTAAGAAACTGTGCCGAAAAGAACTGCTGTCTGAAATTGCTCAGATCGTCCCCAAGAATTCAAAGTTACTTATTTTGAAACGTAGAGCTCCAATAAATTAGAATGGCAAAGGACCGTAATAGGACCGCAAATTAAGACACATAAAAAAATAAATAATATTGCTATTTTACTTTACCATACTCAGATCGAGCTTTCCTAGCCAAAGGAAGGAAGGTTATAGAGTCTGACAGTCCGTAATTGCTCCATTCGGCCGAATGGTGATTAATAATAACTAAGATAATTCGGCGAAAATAACAGTGACTGAGAAAAAACGAAAATGGGTACGGCTGACTAAGCAAAAATGAATATGACCAATGAATTACTCAGCAAAGAACAAAGCAAAGTCATTATTAGTTGTCACCATTCGGCCGATTGGCACAATTACGGACGCTCAGACTCTGTAACCTTCCCTCCTTAGCCAAGAAGAGAATGGTAAAGTATGGTAAAGTGAAATAGCGATTTTATTTATTTCGTATAGTTCTTAACTTTTCGCCGCGGTGGCTTAGTGGTTACGGCGCTCGGCTGCTGGCCCGAGAGACGCGGGTTCGATCCCGGCCGCGGCGGTCGAATTTCGATGGAGGCGAATTTCTAGAGGCCCGTGTACTGTGTGATGTCAGTGCACGTTAAAGAACCCCAGGTGGTCGAAATTTCCGGAGCCCTTCTCTACGGCGTCTCTCATAGCCTGAGTCGCTTTGGGACGTTAAACCCCATAAACCAAACCAAACCAAGTTCTTAACTTTTCGCTCAAAATTTTCTGTTGCACGTCTCAAGTTGAGCAAAGCAATACATGGCAAGGTATAAATTATAAATTATGAGCAGAATACAAAAAGTTTAAGAGAAGCAAATAAATGTAAAAGATAATACCTAATGGTAACACATTGTCATCGCATAATTATTATTAGGTTTACCCGTAATTTATTTGCCCGTTTTTAATGTGGCGATTTTTCATTCACTGAACAGGTTCGCCATTATGTTCGGGCGCTGTCTCTGATGTTCGCTAGAGTCTGACGGCAATGTGACCTCATAACACTTTTAGCTTTGAAACGTGGCAGTGCAGGAAAGAGGGACGAAGCAGTCAATTATGCTAAAATAGTTTGTTCACACTTAGCGCTAATATAAAACAGCGGTAGAGCCTCTCAATCGACCAGCTTTACTCCGATACTATTGCAGCACTTTATTGAATTGGCATTTTATTTAGAACTTCATTGCCTTTTAGAGAGTTGAAGGTGTCTGCTGAAACTTCTTTTCTTTTTCTTCCAGTCTGGAGAGATAAAATGTAAGTACTGCTTCAGTGATGGTGCACAGCGTTAAAAGATCATTTCTCCGTTCTCGGCGCGGAAACTGGAAATCTCAAAAAGGAACATTGCGTTGGGTGGTTTGCCGCTCCAAGAGAGCCAACCTTCGAAGCACTGTCCCAATTATTTATCTCCTCTGGGATACCATAGTACAACATGCTCACGCGAACAGATTTTAAAAAAAATCTTAACTCGAGGAACACCCTCTGCGCCATGTCCACGATTCTTGGATATCAATTTTAATTGCGAGTCAACTGCGGAATGTTTTAAGATACTGTAATAGAAATATTGAAGGCAATGGTCCAATCGTCCGATGCGTAGCAACATCTGTCTTGTAAACTTTGTCCTTCGCAAGCATTGGGTTGTTAAGACTGCCATATAAAGTCAATGGGGAAAGTTTTTGACAATAGCAAAAAGGTTACTAGCGATAATACTAGGAGCATGCAGAGGGGATATCGGTCTTTGTATCTAATACTTGTCAAGGTGGAGTCCTACGATATGTGAAAAAGTTGTCTTCACGAGCAACTTTTCGTTTAAAAATGCGATTGCCTAGAATTTTTCAGTATGTAGGTGTCCGCATTCCGCAGAGCCCTCTTGGGATGTTGCAAGAGAAGGTGCGCTCCATTTATGTGTATGATGCTATTGCACACGCCCGTGATATCTAGCTTTGCTAGCACTCGTTCCACCTCATTCGTTTATAGATGTGTACGTTATTGCGTCTTACGAGGTAGTGAGTGTAATACATTAAGGAAGAGCTTGCAAGACATGCTATTTTTCTTGTAAGGGTATAATTAATGCACATATCATCAACCTAAGGGCAGATGCACTACCTGAAACCAAGGATATACAGTGCCTAAATTTTCCGATTAAAATTTTTCTTGTCATGTCTAGACAACCGATGGCGAGATCACTATCATATATTCAACAGTATCATAAAGCTACTATGTTTCTTGGTTTACACGGTGAACTAGTGCATAGGAACGCGATTTGAACAAATGCCGAATTTCAACAAGTCGTTGATATATTCCTTACTTGTGCTTTGCATGAGTTCGCCATGCGTTATATCTATCTGATTCGACAGTTTTTCACTTAAATCATATTAAGTATCCACGACGCTATAGTACAAAACACGCCGCTTAATATAATGCAATAAAACGAGCGTCGTTACTGAACAAGTGATCGGCTCTTGTTCTACCTGAAGAAAAGTTCAACATTGTCCAAAGTACCACCTTTAAAAGTAGCGTTCTTTGCACCCGACAGCGGAAGACAACAGCGGTTCCCGTCACCACCATGCAAGCGATAAGAAACGAAAGAATAAGCCCGGACTGATTGGGATTCAATAATTGCCACATTATGACCTCAAGAGCTCTTAGAAACCTGATATCCTGAAAACCGAGTGGAAAATCGCTGAATCTCTGCTGGAGTCCTTGTCTGCCTAATTATTACGGTGCTACCCAGGTTAATGACGTTTCATGATGCTGCCCTTGAATTGCCGCCTCCGAGTCACGCACACGCCTCCGCTTAATGCCACCAGAGGGCATAAGCGGTCACATGACCACGAACGACTGCTGAGGACAAGAAGCTTTCATTCATTAACCTCAGAAATAGGACTCACTAGAGTCAATATTCTTCCAGCGTAGAAGCCACAATGCAACACTACTGCGTAGAAGTGAGCCACAAAGCATCTCTGAACGTTGCTACTTTAGGGGCGGAGCATTATTAAGGTTTAAAGAAAGCTGTTCTTTGGTATGAAGAAGCTTGAAAGCTCCGCAGCTATGCGTTTCACACTGGCAAAACAATGCCGTTACATACTCTACACCTAAATTCCCAACCTTCAAGGCTATCAAAAGTAACCTCGTCGCTCGTCCCTCTCACTTCGCAGGGAAAATCCGAACTTGTTGAGGATGGTGGTCGCATGTTCCCTCATCTTTACAATATGCGCTGTGATCGTCGTCACGCTGGCATTGCTCATGAACGGTAAGCAGATTGAAAGATATCATGTCTGTGAGGTCTAGCCTCAGAGATCCGAGCAAAAAATTCCTGGCGTCATCGTTGTTTGCTTCTCAAAACACCGGGCGCTTAACCTGTACTGCTCTGCTCCGTCGCCAAGAGTTCTGAAACTCCAACCACAAACTGCTTCCGTGTCTCACTTAATTGCTTTACACCCGCTTTACACCCAGTGTTTGCTTACTGGAGCTTGGCGCTACCGGGAAAAAAATTGTTGGAGGTTACTCTTAAGCTCTGCTCTAAGGGCTTGACGCGATAGCGTAATGGGTTACTTCCCATATATGGAGAATGTCATTCTCTACATTCATAAATCAGTGGGTGTCCTCGTACCCCTCCTGGTGCAGAGGTTAAGCGATAAGCCACTGCCCTGCGATGGCAGATGCTCCCAGCGGTGGGCCTTGTAGGTGGGCCAACTAGGTCAAGTAACCAGTGGGAGTCCTCATACCCCTCCTGGTGCAGAGGTTAAGCGACAAGCCACTGCCCTGCGATGGCAGCTGCTCCCAGCTGTGGGCCTTGTAGGTGGGCCAACTAGGTTAAGTAACCTTGTGGCGTCATCACAACGGGTCCACCGGATCCTGAGCAAACTTCCCACCGTGGCAGATGGCAGTTAAATTAATGACTGGCTGTGAGAGGTAGCTTGGGAAGAGAAACATGCTTCGCACAATCCCCATCGGTGGCAGCATCTGACATTGAAGAGCAGTGGCGCATCGTTTAACCGCTGCACCACTGCGCCAGGAGTGGCATCAGGGCTCTGAGCGATCTCAGAAAGTAAAGTCAAGAATGAACAATTTTGCATATATGGGTATTAACGCATTAATGCTATCGCGTCATACCCCTGAGGCGGAGGTTAAGTGCCCCTCCAATTTTTGTTCGTCCAGATCTTGGTGCACTGTAAGAACTACATGGATGCCATATCGTCTGGCAAATCTAGGTAAAATTCGGAAAATAAAGATATAATCGCTGTGAATACATGCCAGTGTGCTTGTTTTTTTCTTTAATCGTGGCTTTCTGATTTCACGAGCAAGCTAAGAAAGCCATAATCGTCTTTCTTCAAAATCCCTACGGTGGCATCCATTTCTATTACGTTTGAACTTCATTTTCCAGCACCATCAATCCGCTAGTTCATTAGAAAACGTGTGGTGGCCCTGAGAAATGTGGTAAGAGAAATGTCAGTACGGGGAGAGTTTTCTAAATAGTGGCTCCAAAGTCAGTAATGAATGCAATGCGTCAACGCATTAATGAGAAAAGGATATTGCAACACTGTCTTTCTTCTGACACCCATAGTGGGGGAAACATTCTTCGAACAGGCAGTGAATTCTCCATCTGCTAAACAATTTTTTGCATTATGTGGCCAAAATTGGTGTCTTTTTAACGTCAATGTCGTGCGCGTTGACGAGGGTTTACATTAGCTCTGTTTCTGGATTGTTTATCTGTTTATTAAATCGAAAGCTTTACTAGGCTACGTCGGCGGGGATCGTGTCCGCAAAATGTGTCGGCAGCAGCTGTGGGCAACTCAGAAGAGGTAGCGTGAAACGAGTGGTTGTAATTGAAAGAGCATGATGTGAGGATGCAGCCAGAAAAAAAAAATCGAAATCGAATGAATAGTTAATTACAGACAAATATGTCCAAAAAGTGGGCGGAGCTAGAGCGGAAGTGCCGCTAACTTTGAAAACGGCGGAAGTAGGCGGAGCTATAGCGTAGCGCCAAATTTGAAAAATGGGAAGTGTGGACGGAGACAAAAAAGCATGGCGCCAAGTTTGGAAACTCGAAATGAGCAATTACGTGAGCAGTGATAAGGGATGATACGTAATCAGAAGATAGAAAGCAAGAATGATAAGTTAGAGGCAATTAGGTAATTAATAAGAAGTTAAAGGTAATGGACAGGTAAATAGACTGGACGGGCATATAGTGAGCGGGAGGGAACAAAGCGTGGCAGAAAATTTGAAAACTCGAAATGGTTGCCGGGATCAAACGAGGGTATAATCAGAGCTAATCGATAACCAATCAATCTAGTGAGCGAGAAAACAACAATGGCGCCAAATTTAAAAGGCGACCAGTGTCGAGGAGGCGTCAGCACTTTCGCATTCTTCCAATGCGGGTAGCCGCAGTGATCTCTAATTTATTGTCTCCAGGTGTGAGTGCCAGCTTCTCCGGTTTCTCAGCATCCGATGGCTCGCAGCATATTGAATATCTTACACGCGGACGCAGGCTCCACAGATTCTACCGCCGAGTATACCTCCGAGACGACCGGAGAGGTCTTCAAGGAAATGAGCATCCCGCCGGATATCCGGGTCAATCACGATCAGGTGACGTCTCGAACCGTTGCAACAGCTGCTCCGCCACAGACGCCACAGACGCCCCGAACCGTCGCAACAGCTGCTCCCACGGTGCCGCCGGAACCTTCAACAAAGTCACCGCGTGAAGGTCAGCCTGCTGCTGCGATTTATTGAGGCGAGAAGATGCACTACGCTAGGTAAAGCAGTCGTCGCGTAGGCCTGAGAATGACCTTGAACGACCTTAAGCCCAACCAAGTATAGCCGTGTATGACCACATGTGGTACAGTTATGGTGTCAAACCCTTAACCCCTGACCTGGACCCGTGCCTTTTGGTTGACCTTTGACCTTGAGCTCACTTTTGACATTGGGTGACATTTGGGTTGACCTTCGCTCTTAATGACATCCGATGGGGTGATGTTAAGCCACGTGACGACATCCAAAGGGGGTGTCGTAAGACCATGTGATACCACGTCCTAGCCACGCGGTCGTGTGGGTATATATATATAGAACGGCTGTTGCGAGCGTGTAGCGGAGCTGGCATGGACGAGCTCCAGACGTTTTGCAAACGTCCTCGCCTTTCGATCAAGTGCACGGTTAGCCAAGTTAAGCCACTGCCAATTTTTACAGCGCTGTTTCCCGTTTTGCTTGAATTCCTTTTTTTTTCAAAGGGGGGATTTCCAGTATAAAATTTTCTCCCTCAATGTACCGTCTAGGGCATTAACTCACTTAAAATTTGACGAACCTTAGTTGTCTTGTGCTTAGAATAACGCTTTAATGTTCCTGCATAATTCAGCAATCAATACATCATTTTTTTACGACCAATCATTTTTTTTCTCAAGGATTCAAGCAAAAAGGATTGATTGATTAATTAACTGATTTTTTACATAAACATTTGTTTATTTATTTATTCACAGATACTGCAGTCCAGAACAGGGATTTTTGCAGGGTGCAAATAACATATACCAGTACATAAAAGCAGGGAACAAAACAAAGCGAGAACAAAGTACATCGCTTAAATGACAACACAAACAACACCGTTATTGCATAAAATGTCGCATAAAAGAAAAAGGCATATTTGAGCTTGCAACAAAATCATTAGAGATTAGCAGAAAACGAATGCAACGTAGGCTGTGTAACTTCGGTATTAAGTTATTCTACTCGGTTAAGGTAATAGAAAAAATTATTGTTTAAATATTATGAAATTGTTTTTAATTCATTCATTCACTGACTGACTGACTCGCTGGCTGGCTAGTTGGCTGACTGACTGAGTGGCTGTCTGGCTGGCTGGCTGGCTGGCTGGCTGGCTGGCTGGCTGGCTGGCTGGCTGCTGGCTGGCTGGCTGGCTGGATGGATGGATGGATGGATGGATGGATGGATGGATGGATGGATGGATGGATGGATGGATGGATGGATGGATGGATGGATGGATGGATGGATGGATGGATGGATGGATGGATGGATGGATGGATGGATGGATGGATGGATGGATGGATGGATGGATGGATGGATGGATGGATGGATGGATGGATGGATGGATGGATGGATGGATGGATGGATGGATGGATGGATGGATGGATGGATGGATGGATGGATGGATGGATGGATGGATGGATGGATGGATGGATGGATGGATGGATGGATGGATGGATGGATGGATGGATGGATGGATGGATGGATGGATGGATGGATGGATGGATGGATGGATGGATGGATGGATGGATGGATGGATGGATGGATGGATGGATGGATGGCTGACTGACTGACTGACTGACTGACTGACTGACTGACTGACTGACTGACTGACTGACTGACTGACTGACTGACTGACTGACTGACTGACTGACTGACTGACTGACTGACTGACTGACTGACTGACTGACTGACTGACTGACTGACTGACTGACTGACTGACTGACTGACTGACTGACTGACTGACTGACTGACTGACTAATTTGTGTGTGCTGTCGGGCTGAAGCTTATAAACGCTTAACCTTTGTTCTAGTTGTTTTTAGACCATTAGCTCTTAGTCAGGCACCGGTTATACGGTGGAGGTTTCGACGTCCGCAAGTGGCAGTTCGCACCGATAAGTAAAGAGGGCGCCACGAAACAGTGCCACGGCTCATGGCGCCAGCTCTAGTTTGTGCCGCTGCTCGAAGCAGTCTGCAGCAAAACGTGGAATGTCGCACCGCGCCCCTTCTTTTTTCTCGTACAGTTCATGTTCCATTGATCTCGTCCGACAATTCAACATACCTTGCCAGGTAGTTTCAACCTGAACAAAAACCGGGAAAATTGGACATGTCTCTGGAAAATCCTTCGATTTCACGTCTAATTTATCGCTCAAATATTCTCCTTAGCAACGTAACCATTAATTGAATTTATTCTTTACTTAACTTCTCTGCCCGACGTTTTTATACTGTAATTCTCATGCAATTGCTGCTCAAGCCACATTATCCTGCAATATATTATCATAACTAAATTGCGCGCCAAACTGGCATTGCTTCCACTCCGTGAAGTCTTTCTCGGTAAATGAGCGTTAGTTTTCCCCTTCGGCTGCTACATAAGAATTTACTGTCGGAAATCACTGTCGGCACCTTTTCTTATGTGTTCTTTGGGGCCTCGCACTCTGGATTTGCAGAGCACTTTAAAACCAATACTCAGGCATTTAAGATTAAATCGGCTATATTCCTCCTATTTCGTTTTATTACCCAACACGCCTCGACAACACTTCATTTGTTAGATCTCAGTCCTTACACTCATTCCAATATCATTTCTTTGGTACAATTAAATCCGTGAAACCGATTCCCTAAGTTCCACCTCCTTTTTGATGGAAATGCTACTCTCACCTTTTAGAGCGAAAGCTCTACTGCTCGGAGTACAACTTTCGATGTGGATGAGACAATGACCTACAATGCCTCACAAGGTCGAACCGAACTGAACTGCGCGGCGGTATGGCCGAAGCTATGGTAGTATGACAACGTGATCATATGATTGTGCCCTTTGAGTACCTGACCTTGATTTTTCAAGGCTAAAGCCTTTAATGGCTCATTGTTGTCCGTCCGTCCATCCGACTGTCCGCGAAATCTGTCACACTATGACGTCGTCAATTACATAATTGCTGTAACCCATATACTCGCAGCAATTATTAAGTAATGGGTGGTTTGAATTATTTAATTAGTGATGAATTGGTAATTAGCTAAAAGAAAAAAAATAAACAGATGAAATAAAAATAAATAAAACAGCCAAAAAGTTAATAAAGATTTAAAAAATATATTAAATCAAACATTAAAAATAAAAACAAAAATATATGCCTACGAAGCCGTGGAAAAAGAACTGCGTTCAAGAAACTTCCGTGGTTTCACATTCCTGCACGTAAGCAGACTTAAGTGCCCTCAGAATTTTTGACCTTGACCCCAGACCTTGACATTTGATTTGAGACAGTGGAGACCATGCTTAACAGAGTTTTCGCTCGTATAACTAGGTTCAAGCCCCTCTGAACCCCAGCCACCTATTTTTTTCACGCAGCCCTAAACGAGCGGCCATTGGTGTGCACAATGGGGTCCAAGATAAGCACCGGGGCCATGTTCCCGGACGACGGTCTTTGTGACTACATCTTCTACGACTCCATCTACAAGAATCGCCGGAACCTGCTCCTGAATCCCAGAAAATTCGGCAATGACCTGCGAATATTTCTCGACTCGTACAGCAAGTACAAGATCACCGCCTTCGGCCTCGGCTTCGCCTTCAAGTGAGCAGTCACCGGCACAACAAATTCTCGCCTCTAACGGCGTCCCGGATATAACGAATGCGCAGTGTGTACCCTAGTGACGCGTACACTCTTTGTTGATGAGGTAATGAACAGCGGGCAGAAACTAGGAGGCCAACGAAAAGGGTTCATCTTATGTTAAGGACAACGCAGCGAACTCTGGAAAGAAAAATGTTAGGTGTGACGTTCAGAGACCGGAAGCGGGCAGAGTGGGTGAGTTAATAAACTCGGGTTAATGGCATCCTAGTCGAAATCAAGAGGAAGAAATGGGATTGGGTAGGGCATGTAATCCGAAGGCAAGACAACCGCTGGTCCTTAATGGGAACGGACTGGATTCCAAGAGAAGGCAAGCGTAGCAGGGGGCGTCAGAAAGTTAGGTGAGCGGATGAGATTAGGAAGTTTGCAGTCTTAGGGTGGGCGCAGCTGGCAAACGAGAGGGTTAATTGGTGAGACATGGGAGAGGCCTCTGCCCTGCAGTGAGCGCAGTGAGGCTGATGATGACGATGATGAAGGAAGGAAAGATTAATGGGAACGGACTGGATTCCAAGAGAAGGCAAGCGTAGCAGGGGGCGTCAGAAAGTTAGGTGAGCGGATGAGATTAGGAAGTTTGCAGTCTTAGGGTGGGCGCAGCTGGCAAACGAGAGGGTTAATTGGTGAGACATGGGAGAGGCCTCTGCCCTGCAGTGAGCGCAGTGAGGCTGATGATGATGACGATGATGAAGGAAGGAAAGAATGAAGGAACACGCATAAGAAGAGAAGCGTAGCAGTGCTTTGTCTGTGCTCAACTCACTGTTGTATCCTTATTGTGCTCTGAACTTCTCGACTGCGCTGATGAACCATGTTCCTTAAATCGCTAAATAAGAGTTTATGCATTTCACGCTTCGTTTCGGTTCTAGCCTCGGCAAATACTGCGCTCTTTGATTGCGCGGATCTATTGAAGATCGCTTGAAACACGGATATGGGGACGGTAACCATTCTGCGTTCCACGGGTGGATGTGATTGACGCGACGCAGGCAGTCTAGGCACGTGTTGGCTAACATCAGAGGTAGCGGTCGATCGCCGTTGGCCTACTTCTGGGATCGCGGCATCTTCCACTTTGGCATCCTGGACACGCCCACCGAGAACCTGAGGGCGAGAGATCTTGACACGGCCGTGGAATGCCTCAAGGTACACACCGACGTCAACAGCGGCCGAGTCTGACTCTCCTCCAGTGCATTTACATAAAGGTCACACCGTGGAATCTAAACGAGTGCTTCAATATTAATTTGAATTGATTAAAACATGAAAATTGGTTGTTGGGGATAGGAAATGGCGCTGTATCTGTCTCACATCTCGGCGGACACCTGAACCGCGCCGCAAGGGAAGGGATAATGGAGGGAATTACAGAAGAAAGGAGGAAAGAGATGCTTAGTGGAGGGCTCCGAAATGCCCTCCGAGGGATGTTTAACGTGCACTGACAACGCACAGCACAAGGGCGCCTTAGCGTTTCACCTACATCGTAACTCGGCCGCCGCGGTCGAGTTCCAACCCGGGTACTGCGGATCAGTAGCCGAGCGCCCTAACTAGTGAGCCACCGCGACGGGTCTCTAATTCGACCACGATTTCGTTTCAGGAACTGGACAGCCAGGCCGAGACGCAGAGACGTGGAGGAAACCCTTCTTTCATTTTCTACGCAGTGGTACTTCGTAACTCCACTTACGAAGACCAATACTACAGATACTTTAAGTGAGTACAGGTGGCGCAAATTGTACTACTGTCACGAGGAACGCCTGTGTCCGGTCTCCAACACTTTGTACACGGAGGCCTCTCTTGCTCTCGGCGAAGGACGTCATCACTGGCGAGGATTATTCCAAGTGTTTCAGGGAAGACCACCACTGATCTTTAAAAAAATATATAATTTTTGATGTGTCAAGGCGGCTCGTGCGGCAATATAATACCTGCGCTGCCGTTCATCATAAAACAGGTGAATAATGTTAAAGGGAAGCAGAAAGGGCTGTTTGAGAATTGTGTGCTATTCAAGAATTCGAATCTATGAATATTAGATTAGAGTCATTGCAGGTATTTTATATCCAGAGACCACAGTTCCACACTGAGGTGGCTTAAAGTTATTAAGTAGTTTAGTTAATGGGGGTGTGACATCCCATTGCGACTCAGGCTATGAGAGACGCCGTAGTGAAGGGCCCCGGAAGTTTCGTCCACCTGGGGTTCTTTAACGTGTACTGACATCGCACAGTACACGGGCCTCTAGAATTTCGCCTCCATCGAAATTCGACCGCTGCGACCGGGGTCTAAACCGCGTTTTCGGGCCAGCAGCCGAGTGCCATAACCACTCAGCCACCGCGGTGGCTGTAAAGTTATTAAGTATTTATAAACTAAATACACTGCGGATTGCCATTCATGCTCACCGCTTGTTTGCATAGGTACACTTTCACACACGCGCCCCGACCAACAGCAAAAATACCAGCTAAGAGATTATTGTACCAGGCCCCTCAGGATAAGAAATTATACTGGTAAAAACGTGCCTAATCGATAATGTAAATGACTACTTATTTTATTTAATTTCTTGACGTGCCTATGGTATTTTTGCCATTGTAATTCGCGTGTGCTAATTTACATGTTACATTACTGTTATACATGTTACGCTCTCTTGCTGTGTCAGGTGCACCAGGGGGATGGGCCTCGTCAGGCTTACTATGCCTTTTGCCCTCCCCCTCAACTACGTACAGATGCTTGGAATAAAAAAACTTCCTTCCTTTTTTGTGGGTATTTTTTGAACTAGAGTTTAAAATGGCGATGCAGTTGTCGATAAAAAGCTTGACGGTGTTCAGGCTTCTCCTCACTGCATAAGAAGAATGCGGGAAAACTCGTAGTGACGTCATTGTTGCCGAATATTCAGATGTCCTCTGCCCTTCACCTGCATGGTGCTGTGCGTCATCCGATACCGCCAAACAATGCTTCGTGAGCTCCATCTTCGATGATGTTGGTTCTCTCCTATGAAACAACAGTTTCTTCGCTTGAAACGTTGCGCCGTCGTACGTGACGTCATCGGAGAATTTTAGCATACCGGATACGTATGCCGGTTTTACGCCCACCTGTTACGCACGCGCAGTAGTTTTACTCGCCCACGCATTTGCAAAGGGCATGCGCAGATTCCCTACGTAATACCGCTATACGAGTCCGCTAGTACGTCTCTGGTATGCTAAATCTCTCTCGTATCAAGGCTTCTGCCCGTCGCTGATCACTGCAGAGAAGCCTGAACGCCGACGCCTCTTTATTTGGCGGTTACACCACCATAAAGCGGTTTTGCAAAATTACATTTTTACTGGCTATGAAATGAGCCGCATTTTGCAAAGCAGTTGGAATTGCGAAACTTTTTTTAGAATTACCACTTTTCATTTGAGTTCAAACATTTTTGTCGAGTATTAAGTGCCGCAGACCGCCCATAAAACTTTTTATATTCCCATTTTCGCGTACGTTTTTGAAAAAAAGTTGTAATTTCGGGGATAAAATAACAAGCAACCATGAGATTAAAAATGTTCTTTGCCTACTTTATTGCTCATTCGTGCAAAAGTACATTGGTTTTATATTGTTAAGAAATAGTTAAACTCTAACACAGAAATAACTTACATTTTCTAAGATTTTATTGAGGCCGTTTTTTGCAATCGCTGTCATATTACCCTATTTTTTTCCTGTAAATGTTGAGGAAAAGTACTTCCTAGAGCTTGATAAAGAGACATAAATTTTCTGGAAGAAATCAGGGAACGTCGAGTTCTGATGTGTTTGCTGTTGAATCACCCTGTCCAATTCGGTACCATTGCACCTTTCCGTAGACCACATTGAACATGGCTACTTGGAGCATGAAACGCAGTCCGTGATCGAAGAACAGCTGGCGAGCGCTTCCACTCGAACTTCTGATGCTTTTCACTACTGTGAAAGCTTCCACTGAACTTGTTATACCAACGGGCCATTAACTTATCCATCATGCAGTGAGCAGAACAATCTGAGACACATACACAACGAGACGAAGAATGAGAACTAATACTGAACAACTTCGTCCCAGTGTGTTTGTGCATCAGATTTCGCTCTTCAGTTCATGATGCTTCATAACCAACTAGCCCGCCAAAACGTCTAAACGCCATTCTTTGAGCCTTGCAGCAGGGAGACCCTAATGACACTCGTGACGTCATACACACTGTGGAGGAAAGAGCTCCTTACACTCGAAGGGCTGTGAATGCCAGGTTGACAAGGAGTTTGTGCAGGCATCCGTGCTGTGGTCAAAAAACTTATGGAAAGCATCGTGCCGCCAAGACTCGTAGATAAGAGCCTGGACATCTCATACGCCTACGCAGGTACCACTACCAGCCGGACGTGGTCATTGCCCAGGGCCACTACTACACCGGTGACAACATTTTCATCGACTGTCGGGTTTTCCCTCCAACGTTACTGAACAGGCCACAGGATCCTAACAGCAGCTACCAGCATGACCTGGTGGGAATCGAGCACATTTTTCAGCCACCTATTATTTTTTATTTTGTACATGTAACAGTAGCTTGGAGATGCTCCGACAGAGTCTTTGTCGGTGCTCAGCATAAAGGGAAACAAAATAACGCAGGAAATAACGTGGCACAGTGGAGGACACCGCTTAGATCTAAGCAGACGCCATTACACCGCGCCCACTTGCACGCACGCGAAGCTGTGAAATTACAGAGAAGAGGCAAGTAGCGCATACGGTGCGGAAAAAAATTACGGTGGTATTCCACCAAGGTTTGCACTTATCGTGGTCACTTGGCAAAGTGACACGGAATAAACATGCACTTTGGTTGGCGTTTAACGTTATGGCTCCCATTTAAACCGCTTCACTTCGCTGGTCCATTTTACGTGTTAATGAAGTTCCCACCATTTACTTATAGGCCCACTCTTTTTGATCACACAAAAGCCCACCTGCGCTGAATGAGCGGACTACATGGGCCAGACGCCTTCTAATTACGTGCTTTAATGTCGACTTAAGCATCTCAGAGATAGAAAACTAGTTTAGGAATTTTATTAAAATATTATTCCTCGGGCTTAATGAGCACAACTTCCTCAGGCTTAATTAGCAGGCAAAAGGATTGGTAATAATAATTGATTTTCGGGGAAAGTAAATGGCGCAGTATCTGCCTCATATATCGGCGGACACCTGAACCGCGCCGTAAGGGAAGGAATATAGGAGGGAGTGAAATAAGAAAGGAAAAAAGTGGCGTCGTAGTGGAGGGCTCCGGAATCATTTCGACCACCTGGGGATCTTTAACGTGCACTGACATCGCACAGCCCACGGGAGCCTTAGAATTTCGCCTCCATCGAAACACAGCCGCCGCGATCGGGTTCGAACCCGGGAAACACAGATCAGTAGCCTAGCGCCCTAACCACTGAGCCAGCGCGGCGGGTAAAGAAAAATCTATAGACAAGCGTCATGTTTGTAAACAATGGTAGCGCTGCGGTCGGCAGCGACGCGGGGTTTAGGCAAAACGCAGCGCGCCTACACTGCGCCAAGCGACGCTGCCTTCGAAACATACTGGTGCATGCGAATATTTCAAAGCGTGAGCGTCGCTGGTTAGAAACAGTTTTGTTGATGCTCGGAGAGCAGCACTTTTTCAGCCTGTTTTCTAGACGGAATTAGTAGGCGGAGCGCTGCATCGGGTGCTTCTCCGCGCCTAGTTGGCGACAAGTAACAGCGCAGCGCTACGGCGGGTGAAAGCGCGGGGTATGGGGAGGAACTAATCGTCCACAGTTTTCAACTTATGGGCCGATAAAGCATATCCGATTGCTAGTGCAAGAGAGGACGACGTGATACACGACGGCGCGAATCAGTTTTCTCACACGACGAACCTTGTAAATGTGCTTCCTATTTTCATCGAGCCGCTTCACTCCGGAGACCTTGGAAATGAATGAACACCATACAGCTGCATTGAATAAGGCAAATGCGATCTGAGAGCTCCACGAGCGCATGCATAGACGTTTTCTTCGAGCTCCAAACGAAATTTACGCTCTCTGCTAAGCTATAAAATTTTGCTCCTTATTTAAGAATTTATTCATGTGTGCGCGTTCTGCTTGATCGGAGTGGCTTTTGGCGTGGAATTTGCTGTGTTCGCCAGGTTCTGATCGACCTACAACGTGAAAATTCCAATAATTGGGGAATAACACTGCGCGACTTTGTCGAGATCATAGCGTCGTTGGACCGGCGTTGAAACGACACACTTGTTGAAATTCGCGAAAATTATAACAGAGAAAAAACCGCCGTGCGTGCTACTACCCGATCGAGTCCGGTGCTTCTTCAAGCGAGGCACGGTGTGAACGCTGAAGGCGACTGGCGGCAGCTTTTTGTCTCTTTTTTTGCGCGAAGTGATGCTCGAGACGTTGTCTGGGTGATAAACATCTGAAAATGGTCCCCTGCGTTCAATTTACGATCCCGAGCACATGGAATATCGCGCCCAAACTTATGCTGAGAGCAAGACAGAATGAGAACGAGTTGCAGGCGTTACTTGATTTCTGCACTGTTCATCACGCGACCGAAAACCAACGATGCGAAGTCAGAGACGCGAACCAACTTGTTAGATTTTAATTCAGAAACGCAATATAACAGCCCAAGGGGCGAAACGAGCTCGGCGGTAATAATTAGCCGTGAAACCGAACTTGTCTTGCTCCTCGGCCCCTGCCCGTAGGTTTCGCGCCTATCTGAGTGCCATAAACTTGTGGTAACTTATGCCACTTCCTTTCTTCTGCATTGCTGCTCAACCAACCGCACCACAATTTGTCGGCATGCCGTGAATTGTGCCCAGAAACCCGCAAGCGTGGCGCACCCAATGCGGAAGGTCCCGCTTTCTGCCTACACGACGAAAGACACTGCTGACGCCAGCGCCGCCGCATCTCTTTGACGTCACGGCCTGACGCTTGTCTATAGGAAGGCAAAGAGTCTATAAGCGGTCTATAGGCTGTGTATAGACCTTCTGGTAAGGGTGAAACTCAAGTAGCTTCCTTGACAGGAGCCCGACTGTTATACAGCTAGCGTCTCATGTATACCCACTGGTAACAGAGAGCTTCGGCAGGCTGGCGCCTTGGCAAATGTGGTACATCCCCGTATGTCTTCCAGACCACGGCGGTCGACAGCATTCTCACATTGTCGAGGCTGACCAGGCTGACCAAGCGGACGCTGTGGGCAGTCTCGGTGACCATGAAGGGTCGTTGGACGACACCTTTGAGTCGAAACCCTTTCGGGTTCCTCGTCCAGTGCGTCAACGACCCGAGGAGCGAGTCCTTCGGCAGCTACGCCGAGGTACTGAGTTGGTATCTTCCTGCATATCTGTCTTCAAGCACGGCGGTACACTAAGAGTTATGACCATATCATGTATCTGTATAGATTAACGGCAGGGGAGAGAAATGTGTGACCAGTAAACAGAACAAAAAGTGATGAACACATACCGAGAACGCTAGTGGCAGGTGTTTCTGCCTTTTTTATTTGTGTTCCGGTTAATAATTGGTTTTTGGAGGAAAGGAAATGGCGCAGTATCGGTCTCACATATCGGCGTACACCTGAACCGCTCTGCAATAATAATAATATTAATTGGTTTTGGGGGGAAAGGAAATGGCGCTGTATCTGTCTCATATATCGTTGGACACCTGAACCGCGCCGTAAGGGAAGGGATAAAGGAGGGAGTGAAAGCAGAAAGGAAGGAAGAGGTGCCGTATTGGAGGGCTCCGGAATAATTTCGACCACCTGGGGATCTTTAACGTGCACTGACATCGCACAGCACACGGGCGCCTTTTCGTTTCGCCTCCATCGAAACATGGTCGCCGCGGTCGGATGGAGGCGAAACGCAAAGGCGCCCGCGTGCTGTGCGATGTCAGTGCACGTTAAAGATCCCCATGTGATCGAAATTATTCTGGTACGGCACCTCATGAACTAAAATTTTTGTTATAAATAGCCTTTCTGACGTATGAAGCCGGCTTTTGCAGCACAATAAGGCCCGGGATACATGCGACGTTTTTTCCGACGATGTTCGCGCGGCAGAAAACGTCGCGGCGGCGCGACGCCCGGCCGGAGGTACATGGAGCGAAAAAGCGGCAGCCCGCCGCCGCGTATCTCAGCGCGGAAGCAATATGATCAACAAGTGGCAAATACCATTGAGCGGGGAGCTCATTGAGAGCAGCGACGCTGACTCCTTATTCAGAATAACGAAATTGTTCATTTAGACACCACTGTACTGATTGCAGCACGCGTGCATAGATATCTACAAGGTTTTGCGCGCTCGAATGCATGCGGTCGCGTACCTTTCGACGCCCGCTCAGCCGTGGCTACCATCGGCTGCGGTTTTCTTCGGCACCTTCGCTTCAGGGAGGAAAAGCGGGCATTTCGATCCAAGATTCGGTCCTGTTCTCCAAAAAAAGTGACATTTCATGTCTCGTGAAGCGTTTATTTTCACGATAACAACATTTTTGTGCAATAAACACAGCAGAGCTCGTCGGCCATGTTGGCGGCGGCGGCGGCGGAGGCGGCCAAACCGGAAGAGCGGGCTTTCTGGGCTGCTATTGGCTTGCTCCGGCTGCCGCTTCCGGTCTCTCCGGACGCCGCGCGTCAATATCTGGCGGGGCCAGATCGGCGGCGGCGGGCGTTTTTTTCGAGACCGGGCGTCAAATGCGCGCCGTCGGGCGAAAATCGCCCAAAAAACGCTCCATGTATCCCGGGCTTAATGCCTGCGTCGGCGTTCATGAAAAGAGGAAAGCAATATAAGCCACTTAACTAATTTCCGGAAACTAACTCTAACTAAAACAGCTAGGCTACTAGTTGTAATTAGAAATTCGTAGCTGGTAGTTAGTAATAGCGATATCAGTTTTTAGAATTTCGGAAACGCGATTAACCTCACCGCCACAACTCGACAAAATTTGGCGGCTTCATGCGAAAATGCATGCGCTTTCTAAAGCGTAGTAAATGCAAAACGTCCCCTCCAGTGCACATAACTAGTCGAAAAAGCCAAATTTCGTCGAGTCACAGCGGAGAAGGTAATTGTGTTTTCGAAATTCTGAGCCCTGATATTGCTATTACTAACTACCGGCTACAAATCTCTAACTACAGGCAATAGCCCAATTGTTTTAGTTAAAAAGTTAACTATCAGAAACTAGTAAACCGGCTAACTAGTTAACATCATTTACATCTTTTCTGATGTCCGCCGAAGCAAGTATTATTGTGCCGCAAAAGCCGCCTTCGTACCTGAAAACGCCTATATTCAAAAATCTTGGTTCACCTTCGCTTAAACACGTGGTATATAGATTGTTTTACACTCGTGTCAATTTCAGCTGAATATGGTAATTAGCTGGACGTGCTAAAAATGTAAGATCCCTCAAGCTACGAAGATTGGTCACCTGAGGGACATGTCATTGAGAGCCCCATGGAATGATGCAAAGAAGCTCTCCTGCTTAGCGCATTAGGGGTTTTGTCACCACTTTCTTGAAGCTGCTTGTACGTGGTGTCTTGTGTTTTCTTTTTCTTTTTTCTTACTCGTGTGTTTTTGTTTGCATGTGTGTGACTGCCTTCGAAGTTAAATAGCTCGCGGAAAAAGTGCTTTGTTCTTTCTTTGGGTTATCATTTTGGTGCTTGTGCTATTGTGCTTCCATCAGTTGGGAATTCCCAGTATAGGGAAGCAATGATAAGACTTAATAGTTTTCCTTGGTTGCGTCAGAAATGCGATGTGCCACTTGACTTCCGGCAGCTTCTATTTTTCAGTGCTTAAAGACGACGCTGCCACAGCCACAGCCACATATTGCCAAAGGGTGCTTGCTGTTCATTACGAATGTTCATCCGCACAATATTCCGGGTGTGTCACATTACATGACCCAAGCTTTCAAATTTAAGCCGAATATTGAAGGCGACGAAAACCCTATACTGTTTACCACCATATCGGGCAAGTCAGATTGTTTTTGCGTGGCATCCATAATGACTGATTAAAATTATTTCAACTGAATAGCTAATGACCACTGGCCAAAATCATAATTTTTATTGCCCTACAGCGATGTGAAAAACAATTTTTTCAATTCAACTCTGCAAGACACTTCTTGCGTGTTTTTTATACCGTATTTTGACAAAAAGTTGAGTAATTAATCCTAAAAAATAGGATTTTGCAAGTAAAGATCAGGTTTGTTTGTTCTTCATCATCGACATAGTCTCGCTCCACTCAACTGGTTCTTATTTTTGACTGCTCCAGATATGCCGCGACCCAGCCTTCGAGCAACAGTTCACCTATAGCGCGGAGCATGGCGCCGTGCTGACCTATAACGCCACCGTGCGGCGGGTATTCACCTACGATAACGAAGCAGGCTTCTGCAAAAAGGTGGAAGCATGCGATATATTTCTGTTCATTTTAATAAGGAACATTTTTTACTTACGTAACACACGTGGTGGCAGGAGCCCGTAGAAAAAAGGGGATGGAGTCCACATAAGAGAATTAGCAGAACAAAGGAATTCGAATAAGCGAGCACTGCTGTTGTTGCTGACAGGAAGAAAGGAAAGTGCATGGGCCTGCCTACTGGCTCAAGCCGAGTCGCTGCCGCATGCTGAAAAGTAGGAGAGTTAAAGGATAGGAGAGGAAAGATAGAAAAGGCGCCGCGCGCTAATAGGCCAGTTTGCCCCGGACCGATCCCGGAGGCAGTGCGATACCGGGCCGACCCGTCTCGGAGTGAGCGAGCACAAAAAAAGTAGCTGGCGCTTTAGCATTGCTGAGCGCGTAATATTGTGCGAAAGCGCGGTTTTTTTTTTTCAAGTGGACACCACCGCTACGTACCTCGAAGCAAGAATCGGGTGTGCACTGACCCAGGGAGCCAGTTATTCGCTTTTCCTTTTGTCAAAATCAACACTCTACAACTTTGTACACGCCAATATAACGCCAATCCCACTGAACGCCAGCGGCCTATTGAAAATTGGTTTTTGGGGGAAGGAAATGGCGCAGTTATCTGTCTCGCATATCGGCGGACACCTGAACCGCGCTGTAAGAGAAAGGATAAAGAAGGGACTGAGAGAAGAAAGGAAGAAAGAGTTTGCCGTAGTGGAGGGCTTCGGAATAGTTTCGACCGCCTGGGGATCTTTAACGTGCACTGACATCGAACAGCACACGGGCGCCTTAGCGTTTCGCCTTCATCTAAACGCAGCCACTGCGGTCGGGTTCGAACCCGCGTACTCCGGATCAGTAGCCGAGCGCCTTAACCACTGAGCCACCGCGGCGGGTGCTCATTGCAGCCGTTCCGCCTTCATTCCACAATGTTGTCAAAGCCAATGCATGCAGTGCACATATCTCTGTCACTACTGTCATGTACCTCAAAGCGCGATTGAGGTGTCCACTGGCCCAGACAGCCAGTTATGTGCTCTTCAAAATCCTCAAAATCAACACACTATAATGTTGTGAACACCAATCTAACGCCAATCTCACTACACACCAGCGGCCTGTTCCGTTCCGCGTTTATTCCACAACACAGTCAAAGCCAATGGACGTATATCTGTCACTACCACCGTGTACCTCAAAGCATGACTAAGGTGTGCACTGACCCAGGGAGCCAGTTATACGCATTTTCTTTCCTTTCGTGACTCTTTCAGAGGTTTCACGCTGGCAGGCGAATTTTGCGGTGTTGAGGCTTTCTTTCACACTAAAAACTTCCGTAGGCAGCCGGCAGGACCGCGAAATAGCATGAATTAAAATGAAGCTTTCTAACGCCTGTACAATTCAGTGACAGAGGCAAGGCTATTCAACGCAATTTAAAAAAACTCTAATGTGATTGCGAAATCTTGTTTATCTCTTATGTAGACAGTTCTTCCATTAACAGGGACGGTGTTAGTCATTTAAGCCAACTGTTTAATGATCATCAGTAAAGGGTCGAAGCGTTTTTTCAACGGCTACTAAGTTCAGCAGCATGAAGTTTTGTTTAAACAACATAAGACAGAAGAAATGATGTTAATAGAGTATTTTTACTTTGTTTTATTACCTGCTCATTTTGCCGCTGTTGTGCTGACTCTACTTCACATCTCACTTTCTATAGGGTAAACGTTTACACTCATACTTTTTGTGAGTCTGCTTTCTTCCCATCCTCATTTTAAATGATCCGGACCTTTAGGACAGTTCAGTAACTGCCGCAGAAAAAGATAAGCACTATACACGAAAGTGTACGCTAAGGGAACGCAAGGATAAATTAATGCAGTGACCTGCTTCGGAAATTCGCTATAACATGTACATTCGCTATAACGAAAAAATTCGTGAGTGAGAGGCACATTTCTCTAACTCACCACTGCTTACCATTTTGATGATTATTATGATGATTGTGATTCTTTGATTTCATTATGACGACAATAATATTGATGATGATTGCGATGGCATGCAGATTACCTTTCATAATTATATCCACTTTGGTGGCAGCTGTGCAGAGTTCAAGGTGATCATCAAGATCAACGGTTCGGCATCGCAGCGTTCGATCTGGACTACGAAGACTTCTCCAACGAGTGCGCCTCGATGAACAAGTACGGGACGTTCTCGAGGCTGCGTGCGCTGCGTAGGATAGTGGAATTCTTCAGGACGAGCTTCAAGACAGGCGCTGACGAGTCTGCCTGCCTGCGGCTCGTAAAATGAAAAAAAAAATGAAAAAAAAAATGATTTTTGAGCGAAAGGTGCCAGTGTGCTGTGCGATGTCAGTGCACGTTAAAGATCCCCAGGTGGTAGAAATTTTTCCGGAGCCCTCCACTACGGCACCTCTTCTTCCTTTCTGTCCCTCCCTCCTTTATCCCTTCCCTTACGGCGCGGTTCAGGTGTCCAACGATATATGAGACAGATACTGCGCCATTTCCTTTCCCCAAAAACCAATTATTATTATTATTATAGCAAAATAAATAAGGCAGTAACTGTATCACTATCTCGGTGGACACCCGAGCCAAGCCCTAAGGGAAGGGATAAAGGTGGCTGTGAAAGAAAGAAGGGAGAAAGAGGTGCTGTAGTGGAGGGCTCCGGAATAATTCCGGCCATCTGGGGATCTTTAACGTCGGTTGAGTTGCATTTCTGAAACGGTGTTCCCATTTTCACACGCGTCAGTGCACGTTAAAGATCCCCAGATGGCCGGAATTATTCCGGAATTATTCCGGCCATCTGGGGATCTTTAACGTGCACTGACGCGTGTGAAAATGGGAACACCGTTTCAGAAATGCAACTCAACCGACCACCGTTCATGGGTCATGGAATCATTTAACCTTTGCAAAGAATATTTCTACGGTTAGAACTGAAAATCTCAGTATATATCATACTGCTGCATCTCAGTGTATATAATGTCAGTGTATATAATAAAGCAGTCGTGAATGTCTTTGTGAAGACAAAGGGTATTAAATGCACATGTTACTTGTCTCTGGTTTCACTCTTTGTAGAGCCACGTGTGTGAATTTTCATCTGACATCGCAATGAATCATTGAGGGTGATTTTACAGCTTCGCTGTCCAACCACCTTCAGAGCGTGGACTGGAGCCACAATTTTTTTTTGGAAAGCGTTCCTGCTTCGTAACTGTATTCGCACTCTGAATCGTGCCATGACTGGGCCTCCTTCTCGGCGCTCCGCGGTGCACGGAAGTCTGGACGCCGTCTCGCATATAATGAGCGAATACGTCACCATTTCAAATGTTAGAACAAAAAGACATTGCGTCCTTCTGCAAGATCCACGTATTTAATCTCTTTAAGCTCATTAAATTCCAAGACCTCTTCAGTTACCGATTCCGCCGTGGCCAACCGAGCGAAAACTCAAGAAGGGAGGGAAGGAAAGGAAGAAGAGATGAGAATGGCGAACCTCAAAGGCCACCATGCCAGATTATGGGGAGGGCGTGTGTCAATGTTTGTCCAAGAGGTGATATATAAGAGGTGATATTTAAGTCATAACTTATGGTCTCTAACGAGGCTATAAAGCGCATTGTCTCTTACAACCTACTCTCGTAGACTGTGAAACAAATTCAAGTGCAGTTTAGACTTCAAAATTACATCAGGTAACAAAACATAACCACGAGGAGATACAAATTATGAGAACCTACGTGCATTTGTCTCGCTTGTCAAGCGCACTCAGAAGTGTGGAATAATAATAATAATAATAATAATAATAATAATAATAATAATAATAATAATAATAATAATAATTGGTTTTGGGGGAAAGGAAATGGCGCAGTATCTGTCTCATATATCGTTGGACACTTGAACCGCGCCGTAAGGGAAGGGAAAAGGAGGGAGTGAAAGAAGGAAGCAAGAGAGCGGTGCCGTAGTGGAGGGCTCCGGAATAATTTCGACCACTTGGGGATCTTTAACGTGCACTGACATCGCACAGCACACGGGCGCCTTAGCGTTTTGCCTCCATAAAAACGCAGCCGCCGCGGTCGGGTTCGAACCCGGGAACTCCGGATCAGTAGCCGAGCGCCTTAACCACTGAGCCACCGCGGCGGGTTGTGGAATAAGAATAATAATAATAATAATAATAATAATAATAATTGGTTGTTGGGGGAACGGAAATGGCGCAGTATCTGTCTCATATATCGTTGGACACCTGAACCGCGCCGTAAGGGAAGGGATAAAGGAGGGAGTGAAAGAAACACTGAATTCAGATTTCCTGTCCGAGAACTGTCGACGAAACACTTCACTGAGGAGCAGCTCAACGCATTCTATATTGCAATTAAGGCTCTGGTGAGTGGCTGAGGCCTCCTACCCAGCGGTGCGAAGCTACGACAAAGAAGAAAGGCGAAAAAGCGCGAGCTGCTAGTCTTGCGCGGGCTGAGGACCACAACGAGGCAATTGTCTGAGCAGAAAAGATCCCCTGGACGCTTCGAGGGAAAACTTGCGCCCCTGAAGATTCCCTTCGTCGATATTTATCGGTGAGCCAGCTAAGCGTGATTGCCACAGCGGTGACCCATAGCTATTACCATACTCCTGCACTAAAGGCGTATTGCCGTCGTGACGCTTAGATGGTAACGGCTTTCGGCTGCGCGTCCCGGCCACGACGGTCACATTCGATGGAAGCGGAACACAAAAGACACCCATGAGCTGTGTGAAATAAGATTGGAAAAAGAATTTCTATTCCTAATTCTGTTACACGTACGCTCATTCTCGTGTCGTAGTTGTTGTTCGACTGTTAGACGAATCCATTTTTTAAATTCTAGGCCAAGGGTGAAAGTGCACAGAAGCATCGACTTGAGCCCGTAGCCATGTATTTCACGCTCGTCGATAATGTAACGATAAAGTCATGTGTTCAGCCAAGGCCTCTTAGATTTTTTAGTGCCAGCCACATCAGCTGAAACAGAGCTACCAAGTCTTTCCTTTCCCATTTTCTTGCTCATCCCTACTCGCTGGCGTTTCTACTTGTTCAAGCTTAGGCTGTTCAAGAGACGTCTCATGGCGCCACTTCGCGGAGACTAGAGGAAGCGACGCGCGATGACGCAGCCCGCGTAACTTAACGTAGGGCTCGTAAGGGTTCCCGCTGAAGAGCGCCACATTAGAGAGTTTTAGTTTCACGTACGTAGAGGGTTCACGTACGCAAACGTGAGAAGTCTACGTAGCCTGCACGCAGGTGGTTTGAAACCCTTATAGTTACACTTACGCGAAACACGCCGCGCGTTACGCCTAGCGCCATCTACTAAGAAACACAGACACTGGTTGTAGCCAAAATAATCCAAGACAAGTCATTATGCGAAGCCATTCATAGCGAGACCGTTGCTATGACGACGACCAACGCTACTTCGTCAGGCTTAACAGCTGAAAAATCGCCCTTCTGTCTGAAAAACAAAAGCTATTTGTCGCTTGAAACCTTATGCGAGGGTAAGAATGAGCAAATCGAAGGCGAATACAGCAGTTTAGAACACCATATCGCCTCGAGGGATTAGCGACGAAGCTGTTATCGCCGTGAAGCGGCGGGCAGGGTGCCGCCATGTTTGTCAACGCTACGTACGCAAGCAACGCAAAGACCGCAACGTAAAAATCCGAATCTCACGTACGTACGTGAGACTGGCGCATCCCTTTGCGTTCTGCGCATGCGCCTTGGTCACCCGTAAAAGCTCTACGTACGTGAAACTAAAACTCTCTATTGTGAGTTACCGGTGCACGAGGCATCCGCGTTGCTCTCACCAGAAAGCGGAGGACCTGAGAGGTACTGAAAATGTAGGTGGCCTTGGCTCCTAACCTTCATGCCGAGAAACCTTTCTAAAAAGCATGTCTCTGAGTGAACCTTGTTTCAAATGAAACGTAGGTTTTTATTAGCAGCGCACAAAGTAGCAGTCGCTCATATTTGTATATATAAAAATTGTTACCAGCTCCCCGTTAAAGAGGCTGCTAATTTACTCGCTAGCTGCCCTCCTAACCTGGCCTTATTGCGATGTTACTGATAAGTGGCCTAGTTGACCACTGAAATGCGCAGCAGATTTAAGAGCCTGTCTCCTTCCAGACAACCAAATGCGAACCTATGGCGCTTTACGGGCGCTATTGTAGCGCTCTCCCGTCACGTGATTCCGACGTCAGTAATACGCGCTTCTTCGGACTGCGGAAAACGTGGCACGTTCCACTAACGGCAACCACTGCAATACCCGCCCCCAAGACATTTCCTCCTCCCCCAGGGTACCCCAGTTACACCGTCGCAGCTCATCTTTCTCCGAGTCCAGCCACTTAGTTCGTGCGGGCGCGTTCTTCCTGATCCTAGTGCATTTCTTTCATCTCGGACTTGGAGCGCACACGTCAGGATTCTCTGTCCGCTGAAGCAGTCCATCCGTCTTAACTGGTGTGCAGCCCAGCATATTCACTTGTGCTCACGTTATTGGCAACGTACACGAAGATCTTGCAGGTACCGCCACTGCACAACCACCTGCTCTGCCAATGTATTGATCAGCTGAGTTACGGTGCGCTCTCCCGTCACGTGATTCTGACGTCAGTAATACGCGCTTCGGCGGGCTGCGGAAAACGTGGCACGTTCCACTAACGGCAACCGCTGTAAAACCCGCCCCCAAGAAATTTCCCCCTGCCCCAGGATACACCAGTCAGGCCACTTATGTCATCCCGTACCTCTTGGCATGCTAGACACACCCACGGTCACATCAACCGCTTCCTGTTCTAGCTATTTTGCGTAAAGCTTCCGCGCTGTTCTGACCCCCTATGTTCCCCTAACAGGCCCTTCAGTTTCTCTTAGCTATTACTGACTGTTAATGTACAGACACTGAGGACATCTCCATTAAACTTTTGTTTTATTATAAATCGATAACGTTTCTCTTTCTGGTCATAGTGCAGTTTTCTCGGCAGCACAAAACTCATCTCTTGTTGAGAAACTGGGCCTAGGAATTTTTCGCTCTCAAATAAAATCAGTGACGTCATTACCACAAAGTGCACCGTGATCCCCTCTTTGAAATGGTTGCGATGCCGCCTAACATCAGAGGTCCGCCCACCAGCCAACTGTCCTGTCACAGCAGCTTCCTAGAAAAAATTGGTGGTGGCGATACCTGTACTTTGCTTTTTTTGCCTTTTCTAGTTCATAAATATCTGTTTTCACTAAAGCGTAGGGTGTTCATCATGAAAAAGCAGCATCGTCCTTGTTTTGCTGCTGGCAGTGGCGGAATCACTAAAAGCGTAGGTAATCGTCGTTTTACAAGTTTTGGCCCCATCACCCAATTTTACTGTTTGTGCAGGTTGCCACTTCTGCGTCCTGAATGGCAAACACCGGTGCCTACCCTCACCCGTCGTGTGTGGCTCTTCCGAACACCCTGGGATATGGCTATGACCCGGCACAGGAGGCCGCGTACGGTCCGGTCAGACAGGTTGCGTATGGCCAGGTGCCGTACACGCCAGGAACGTTCACCCCGGACCTAATCGCCAGCCAGACCCAGCCGGAGTCCTACATGTCAAGTACGAAACTATGCCTGCTGACAACGCTGTTTGAATCCAGTTGAACCTAACGGATACGCTTTAAGTCATGGCGAATGTGTAATTGTACTTGGAGCCCAATTTACTCCCTTTTATACTAACTTTCTGGGAGCACAATGTTAAAAATTCTTGTGGCCACATCGCCTATGCCTCAGGTGCTGCAAGTTGCAACAGATCACGTATTCACATGAATAATAATAATAATAATAATTGGTTTTTTTGGGGGGGGAAGGAAATGGCGCAGTATCTGTCTCATATATCGTTGGACACCTGAACCGCGCCGTAAGGGCAGGGATAAAGGAAGGAGTGAAAGAAGAAAGGAAGAAGAGGTGCCGTAGTGAAGGGCTCCGGAAGAATTTCGACCACCTGGGGATCTTTAACGTGCACTGACATCGCACAGCACACGGGCGCCTTAGCGTTTTTCCTCCATAAAAACGCAGCCGCCGCGGTCGGGTTTGAACCCGGGTACTCCGGATCAGTAGTCGAGCGCCCTAACCACTCAGCCACCGCGGCGGGTAACGTATTCACATGAATGAAAACTATTTTCGACTGCTTTATGAACCTACACTTCTCAGGCCGCCTTATTTAAAAACATGAATCATATGTTGTTTTGTTATTGAGGTATAGCCGGTTTGGTACCTTTCGTGGAATCAAAGCACAGCTCGGTGGTAGATGCTTGCATCTAATTGAATATAGTTGGACTCAAAAACGCAAAAAGTAAAAGTTTTCTCATATGGCGTGACCGCGTTGAATTCCAGGCCTGTAGAACGCCCATTTTTTTCCTAACTTGCACTGCATGCTGGAGCGTTTAATCTCCCTCCCAAGCCTTTTATCGTTTTTTTTTTCAGTCTGGAAAGATGACATGTAAGTAATGGAGCAGTGATGGCACACTAAGTAATATTTTCATTTGTGTCTCGCATACAAATGCAACGCCCAGTAAGGATGCCGACATTAGGCGTCCAGCCTTCGTAAGTGAGCCCCCATCGAAACATTGTCTTTATCGTTCCTCATTCCTTGGCAGCAGAATTCGGTACAACATGTGCGGGTGACACGAATCGCATGAAGTGAATCGCATGACATGAAGTTTTGCAGTGTTAGAAGCACTGCGAGCAATCCTTACGCATGTGCCTGCTACATGATGTAGTCTCAGACAGCCGCGCGACCCAGCTTTCCTATGAACACAGGCACAGCCTCGATCCTTTATGTAGAGGTCTTTGTTGCGCTGTCTTCCAGCACGTGTTCAATCAAATGCGTTCGGGAAAAGCTTTCAAATAAAAGTATATTTCTTACAGGAGAACTAACGGTAAATTCAACGTGAGGATACGCACATGATTTCGAAGCAAGGCTCTAGCATGTAAAAAGTTTCGCTTCCTGAGACAGGTTTTCTTTTTTAACTTTTTTAGAATTTTTAAATCGAGATATCTCCACATTCGGGTGTCCCTTATGCTAAAGAAACTAGTGCGTGTTCAAGCAAGAGACTATAGCGCAGAGTAGACAGGACACAGAAGAAACGAACAGCACGAGCACCAACAACCTCAAAAAGCCACGCTAGTGCGTGTTGTTTACTACGAGTTGCAACAGTGTATGGGTCGCGTTTTCAGCTTTTGTTCCAGTTCAGCGAGTCTGTTAAATATAAATTTGAATGCCTTATTGAAAATGTTTTTTCATAGAAGGTAACTAAAATTCCAAGCTAACTAGAGATACGATAATCCCATGGTTATTTCATGGATATCCTATGGTTATCCTGGTTATTCCATGTGCTGAGGAGTTCCAGCTTGCAAAAATAGCCAACTGCAATACCTGCGTCAACTCGCACAATGTTTATGGTACGTTTCGGCAATAAGCCAACTTTCGAGGACGACTTCAGTTTACTTGCACGTTACAAAAATAAAGAACAAATACATGCTGGTTGATTACCGATTAATGGCTTCTTAAGACGGCATAGAGAGGCTAAAACCAGTATAATAAAAAAAAACTTCTAAGATGCCAGCATTGTAAGAAACACGACTGGCTTGTAATACATTTCTCTCCACCTTCCATGTGATTACGCTCAACCAGTAAAAGGTCGACCAGCTAAGACTTGCTTTGTTACTGATTATCAATAACTCCCTTCAACTAAGTGCCACCAGAAAGCGGAAAAAATAGACTAGGCCGTTTCCACTTGTGGTGAACGTCGCAAAGATCTTTCGCTGGATGCAAATTTATTTCTAGTGTGGGAACCAAAAATTCGACCTCCTTGTGTACAAGCGAGTGAGAAAGCGCGCGTTATCAATACTAAAGTACGAAAGGAGTATTGTTAAGACTTACAGAAAGCTCTAGGTTGGCGTGGAGCAGAATAACACGAGAGCACCTAGGCGTCTCACGTTGGCAAAGCAAGCATGATGCACCGTCTTAAATTTCAAGACAATCTAAGATAATTCTGCTTTTCGTCACTTGGCTCCTCACAGGGACAAGCCCGGCTTGTTCAAGATGGTGATGATCGCAGCCTTGTTCATCCTACTTCTCATGGCAGTCATGGCAACTGTGGTAATGCTTCTGAACGGTAAGCAGCTTGATAGTTTGGACAGCTGTGGGATTTTGCCTCAGGGAACCGCAAACAAACAAACAAGAAAGATTGGCTAAGCTAAACTCTAGCACAACTTATTATCAAATTCCATCGAGGGTTATCGGTTATGGCTTAGATATAGGTCCCCTTCCCCTTTCTTCTCCATCTTTCCTCTCCAGAGTTTCTTCAGCTTTTCAATCGTTTTGTAAAGCTATCGTGTTATATGTGTATTCAAGACCCTTTGAACTGTGGCTAAAAATAGCAGTAAGTGAATGCAACAAGGCATTAATCACACTGCCATGGATGCAGAAAACAAATATCCTGGCAAGCAGTGAATTCATCCGGCGGATCTTTTCTGTTTAATTTTTGGCGAAAATTAGCAACTTCCAGTGTCCTGCGTGGACACGAGCGCTTAGCTTCCAGCTGCTTCTTGAGAGCGTGTTTTAGAGCGAGATCTCTACATCTCGGGGTACAACTTCCGATTTCGATGAGGATGACACAGTGACCTTCAGTACTTCACAAGGTCAAACGGCACTTACCTGCGTGGTTGCATTGCCCAAGGTAAAGTAGTATAAAAATATTTAGAAAGAAATATAAAAATAGTATTAAAGTATTTAAAAATTAGGAGTATAAAATCATTTAGAAAGAAATATATATGACCAAGTGATCATGACTATGACCACCAGGGTGTCTGGCTTTTCTCTGAACTTAATCTTCGACCTTGACATCTGATTAGAGACAGTAGGCACCCCATCGACGACATTTAATGCCTCACAATTTCAAATGGAACTTAACTGCGTGGTGGTATGGCCCAAGCTATGGTAGTATGACCACTTGATCATATGACTATCACTATTGTATACCTGACCTCGACCTTTGACCTTGACCCTTAACCTTGACATTTTATTTGAGACAGTGGAGATCATGCTAAACGTATCTCACTCGTATAACTGGGTTCAAGCTACGTTGAAGCCCAGCCAATTTTTTTATCTTGCCAAGTGTGTGCGGCCACTTTTCCACATTTATATCGCCCTCTGACATGACGCACATAAAACATCTTTTTATGTACACGCAGTACCTTCCGCCTATCCCACCGAGTCGACTAAAGACGACTTCGGGGGCGTGGGCAGCCCCGGCGTGTCGGTTTATATCGTCCCGGAGACGCCACGAAAGAGCTCCACAGCCACGCCACCGAAATCCACGACAGGTGGCAGCACTGCACCCCCAACCCGCTCGCCGCGTCAAGGTCAGTACGACCTAAACGTCTCATCGCAGTGTCGTTGTAGAGCGCAGCGCTTCGGCGCCTGTTCGCGGCTTGGGAGTCGTCGTCGCTGTCGACGCAACCGTCAGAACTACATTAAACCGAAGAGCACGACGAACTGGCAGAACTATTGCAAAGAGAAGAGCCCGGCAAACTGGCATGATAATAATAATAATAATAATAATAATAATAATAATAATAATAATAATAATAATAATAATAATAATAGGTTTAAATTGGCAGAACTATAGTAAAGCGAAGAGCACGGCGAACTGACAGTACAACAGTAAAACGGAGAACAGGGCGAACTGGCAGAATTATGGCAAAGCGGCGGCCGCGTTCCGATGGAGGCGAAACGCTAAGGCGCCCGTGTGCTGTACGATGTCAGTGCACATTAAAGATCCCCAGGCGGTCTAAATTATTCCGGAGCTCTCCACTACGGCACTTCTTTTTTCCTTCTTTCAGTCCGTCCTGTATTCCTTCCCTTACGGCGCGGTTCAGGTGTCCAACGATATATGAGACAGATGCTGCGCCATTTCCTTTCCACAAAAACCAATTATTATTATTATTATTATTATTATTATTATTATTATTATTATTATTATTCAAGAGCGCGGCAAAGGATGAAAGTCGGGCGATAACGTATTTCAGAGGAAGAGAATGCCATGGAAGAGGAGGAGGTAGCAGTGGATGAGATAAAAAAAAACTTGTGAATTTTAAGGAAAGAAAATCATACTCGGTTCTTGGTCCCTGGCACCTAGCGCTAAATGTTCTCGCATAAATATCAGAAGCACTAATAAACGTATACAGATAACACCGTTTTACTTACTCTAAGTAGTTAGTCTAACTACTTAGTTTGCTCTAAGTAGCTACTCTAAGTTTACTCTAAGTAGTTAAGCTCAGTGGTTAGCGCGTTCGGCTACTGATCCGGAGTTCCCGGGTTTGAACCCAACCACGGCGGCTGCGTTTTTATGGAGGCAAAACGGTAAGACGCCCGTGTTCTGCGCGATGTCAGTGCACGTTAAATATCTCCAGGTGGTCGAAATTATTCCGGAGCCCTCCACTATGGCACCTTTTTCTCCCTTTCTTCTTTCACTCCCTCCTTGATTCCTTCTCTTAAGGCGCGGTTCAGGTGTCCACCGATATATGAGAAAGATACTGCGCCATTTCCTCTCCCCCAATGCCAATTATTATTATTATTTACTCTAAGCCTTTAATTAATCATTCAGCGCGCCTAGGTCAAAACTCTGTCTGTCTGATTTTCATTGAACCGTCTCGCTCACACTCAACTTGCTGCATTTCGATCAACTCATGGGCTGTCCCTGTTAATAATAATTGGTTTTTTGGGGAAAGTAAATGGCGTAGTATCTGTCTCATATATCTTTGGACACCTGAACAGCGCCGTAAGCGAAGGGATAAAGGAGGGAGTGAAAGAAGATAGGAAGAGAGAGGTGCCGTAGTGGATGACTCCGGAATGATTTCGACCACCTGGGGATCTTTAACGTGCACTGACATCGCACAGCACACGGGCGCCTAAGCGTTTTTCCTCCACAAAAACGCAGCCGCCGCGGTCGGGTTCGAACCCGGGAACTCCGGATCAGTAGTCGAGCGCCGTAACCACTGAGCCACCGCGACGGGGCAGCCAGCTAAAACTGCTTTTCGCATACGTTGTCGCCCCCTTTCTTTCGAACAGCCTTGAACGAGCGGCCCATGGTGTGCACCATAGGGTCTAAGCTAAGCAGTGGGGCCATGCTACCCGATGACGGACTCTGTGACTACATCTTCTACGACTCCATCTACAAGAATCGCCGGAACCTGCTCCTGGATCCCAATAATTTCGGCAATGACCTGCGAATATTTCTCGACTCTTACAATACGTACAGGACGACCGCTTTCGGCATCGCCTTCGCGTTCAAGTAAGCGACTTCGACCCTTGGCATTCACGGATGGAGAGATTTCCGCCTCTAACAGTTTCCGGCCAATAACGAATGTGTAGTGTCCTATGGGGGCAAAAAGTAACAGACCCCCCTCTCGAAGTTCCGGCCTATGCCACTCTGCGTGGGGGCGCCACCTGACAACTGTTCTGGTGTCGAGACTAACGTAGTGGGGGCCCGTTTTGTCACCAGAAAAGCTTCGTCAAGTGGCGTTCCTACGCAGAGTGGGACAGGTCTGAACTTGGAGGGAGGGGGTCTCTTACTTTTGCCTCCGATGGTACATGTTAGTGGTGAAAACGTCCTTCGTCGATGAAGAGCATAAACTGTCAGGGTTCAGGAGATGAAGAGCACAGCACATTTTTCGATCCTTGCGTCTGACGCATGAAAGCCGTAGCTGCATATTCGGCATGATCCCCCTCCCCCGCACACACACACGCACACAGATCTCTTCACGGTGCTTGTCAGGCCTAACTGTACGCATCTATAGAGGCACGACAGTATCAGACACCGCTGTAAAGAAGTCAGTTATGATCTTCATATGCGTACTTTGTCGTTGTGATAAATAGTATAGTGGGTCCAGAAATGATGATGATGTTGATTATGATGATGATGATGATAATTTTTTATGGCGCAAGGTAATCTGCGGCCAGAGAGCTCCATGGCACAAGGTATTTTCATTTGCTGAAGGTCAGGTCAAAGACCCATTTCCCAAGCATTTCAATCTGAATAAGCAGAGCACCAAGCCAGGGGAAGCTTGTACCCATTGTATCACCGATGGGTACCCGGCAGCACTGGGAATCGAACCACGCACCTCCAGCATGCGACGCAGATACTTAACCACTGGGCCATCGCTACGGTTGTGTCCGGAAATGAGCAGCAGAGCGGGAGCAAAACATTGATTTGTTTGTGCTATATACATTTGCCCGATCCTGTCCTAACATGAAGTCGCCAATATCTACTAATTCATTAGGCACTTAGTTTTTATTCTAGAAACAGGATAGACACCATACTTTGAGTGCACGAGTCCACGAAAGATGGTTGCAAGATGCGCACGGCGACTGCAGTCATTCCGCACTCTAATGACTGGATGTGCTTGTGACGTCACGCAGAAGCACGAGGCACCTAAAGCACAACCTGAGGGTTGGCAGCCGGTCGCCGTTGGCCTATTTCTGGGATCGCGAGATCTTCCACTTCGGCATCCTGGACACGCCCACTTCGAACCTGAAGGGGACGGAAGTAGATGCAGCCATGGACTGCCTCAGGGTATTTATTTTGATGCGAAAGCATTATATCGTAATGTCGCGTTAGCAAAGAGTGTCCGCAAATTGTGTCCGCCCGATAATGTGGTTCTGTGGAGATAAAATGTGCAAAAGTTTGAGTGTGTTGGGTAGTGCGTGAGAAGATCTTGAAATATGAAAAGTTTGTTTGATGAATCGCGATTAGTTGTTAATTGAATTGAATTAATGAAAATAAATGCTGTGTTGAAGCAGGTTTTTCTGTGACTTATTCGACGTAAAAGTGATGTAAATGCGTGAGAAGGCATACATATTAAAAAAATTAGAAAAACAAAAAGAAAATATAAAGTATATAAAATAAACAAATAAAAATAAAAAATTTGAAACAATAAAATAAAAATAACTAATGAAACAATGGAGGGAGAAAGCGAAGAAAAGAAAAGGCTTCGGCATTTCTGCTCTTAAGCATACTTAAGTGATGTCTTGAAATTTTTTCAGTTCAATGATTTATTTATTTAAATTTTCACTTCTTCATTTCTTCATTCATTCACACCAACAGGATGGCTTCAGAATATCGCCCTGTGCTCCACAATTGGGGTTTTTAGCTGAAAGTATATACTGCATAACTTAAACACCCGACACTAAGTCACCAGGCTTTAACAAAAATAAAGCTGATTTGCTCTGCAACGGGTCAGTCTCACCAGTAGTAGTGATGACGCATATAACATAGAACACGTTCATATATAATGTGTATGGCAGTTAACCAAACTTGTCATGAAATAAATACATTTTTTATCTGCAAAATACGAACAACGCATTTTTGGTGGCGGGATTTGAAGGATAATAGACTACGTGCTGCTTTAAAAAAAAAAAAGCGCTACTGGAAATCAAGGAAAAGACAAAAACGGTACTGTTTAAGTCATTAGATCCTCTATTAAATACCCGCGCTTCGCGATTCTACTGACTGGCTCTTACCATTGTGCGCCCAATTTCGTGCACACGCCAGCGGCTTATTTCTCCATTCTGCCTGCTATCCTTTATTTCCGCTGCCCCAGCTCAGGTGCTTCAGTATCTATGGCAGATGCCGGGGCTAGCAAAAATCTTTTCCTTCCTTTTTGCTATTATTATTTAAAAAAACCACTACCACCACCAGGCCAGCGGCTTAATTTATTTCCAAAGTGCTCAGAACAAAGGTATATTTACTCTTCATCGAAAATCAGGCAGCAACGGATTCGTTCTGAAGCTCTGTGTCGTATAAAAAGAAAAAAATTAAGAAATCAGCAGTGAAGTGGCCGTAATGAAAATCTGGTCACCCAATCATGAGCTTCATGAGTGCTTGGTAAACTAGCGAAAAGGTGTCATCTTCCAGCAAAAATGCGCATATAAGGAAGACTAGCAAAAGGAACATACCCGTATGAGGGGCGTTTCATCCAGTATCAGGCAAGGGTTTACAAACGAGCATAAGTTGCGAGCCTTCAGGCTAACGCCTGGCATTTGCCTGGACACATTTTGTAGTGCGCTCTACTTATTTAGCTAATCATGAATGTCCATAAGCGAATGGTAACAGAAAAAAATGTGTGATTAGTTTTTAAATCACCGCACAGAGAAGTATTTCAATTATAAATACAACGTGGAAAAACCAAATGATGTAATTTTTGCGCCTTTTGAAACCCATCGTTCAAAACTTGCCGAAATGTGGTTGGAGTCATTCGCTCATCTTTAATGCCTTCAAAATTCAATAATTTGATTCAGTGCAACACCTACGACATTGCCTTTTGCGCCTGAGTCGATTTTAGGCCATGTATTATTCGCCTGTTTTCCATATCCACCACGGCCTTTACTATGTTGTTTGGCCGTCATTTTCTGTCTCTATTTTTTGTCTACTATTTTACACTCACTCGCAAATGACACGGCACTTCAAGGCATGCAAAATCAATATAGCAGTAATGCGTAGTGATTCTTCCTCCGAGCGGCTGCTTATTTAAATTTCATTCAAGAAAACTATTTTTAATTATTACCTCCGCCTGAGGTCGCTCTGATAACCTTTGTATGTATCATCACACATAATAACCTCAGAGGAATGCTGAGAACAGCTTTATCCAAATATTGGTCTTAGTAAAACATTCTGGTCTGCCTCTTCCTGGTTGCGCTGAAGTTCGTCCGGCAGCATTCGTTGTGCAATAAAATGGAGTAAAAAAAAGGTTCGCTGCAGTCCATTTAAACTCGAGACATCAAACCCGAAATGGACTCCGCGATCACCGATTGGAAGTAAATGGCGGGGAAACGTAGCCTCCGGGATCCACGTTTAAAAAACCTGACTCGACGCACTGCTCTTAAGGGGAGAAAACGGTCAGTGGTGACAACACCAGTATACCTTTATTAGCCTATAGATGCTCTGTTTTCAATTAAAGTATAGTCCTTGGGTTTATAGAACGTGGCCGTGTATTGATACAAGCTAAGGTAGGTTTCCGCTTAGTGTCCCTCTCATGTATCTGGTCCACCTCATCACCCTTCCTTAGGGTGAAACTTTATTGTTTTTATAACTGAAATGCCCCACATTATAGTAACACTTCTATTACCTTCACCTTTCTTATTTAACCGAAAAGAGATTTTAGAACACACATTGTGCATTGTGTCATCTTCGTCAAAATACGATATTGCTTTTTCGTTCAGTTTCGATGCCGGAAAGATGTGGTAGTAGTGGTGCTGCGCAAACAAACTGAATTGTGGTTTCCTCTTCAATGCTCACTGTTGACTCCAAACAATAGGTCGACCGTAATTTTTTTTTTTCAGGATATCGACAGCCAGGCCGAGACACAGAGGAATGCCGGCCACCCGTCATTCATTTTCTTCGCAGTGGTCCTTCTGAACTACACCCTCGAAGACCGCTATGACAGAAATTTCAAGTAAATATTGGCGGCTCAAAATTCAACTAGCGCAGATGGGGAAGTTGTCAGTCCACCCATGAATAGTCAGACACAAGGACTTCGTCTGGACCAACGCGGTCACCATTTCCAGGGATTACAAAGACACCTCACTCTTCGATGAAAAGGATATGGACAGGTCAATCCCGCGGTCCGGATTGATTCCACTCTCTTGTGCCCAGCAGCAACACGTCATTGTTAGTGCGTTGATTTATGATTTATTATTTAAGGAGGTTTAACGTCCCAAATCGACTCAGGCTATGAGAGACGCCGTAGTGAAGGTCTCCGGAAATTTCGGCCACTTGGGGTCCTTTAACGTGCACTGACATCGCACAGTACACGGGCCTCTAGGATTTCGCATCCATCGAAATTCGGCCGCCGCGGCCGGGATCGAACCCACGTCTTTCGGGTCAGCAGCCGAGCGCCATAAGCACTGAACCACCATGGTGGCGGTGTTTGTGCATTGTTACATGCTTCCATTCCGGTTATATCGAATGCCAGCATCCATCAATAACCGATATTCGAAGCTAGCGATTAATCTTATGCGCGTTCGGCTCCGGGACATCAATTTAATCACTCTAATGCAGCTACTTCCAGTAGAGCACAGCCGGTCATTGAAGAACTTCCTTGCTCTACTTCTATTCTATTTCTAAATCAAACTTCCTAGGCCACCACCTTGGCGACCAGCTATTTCTCTGAACATTCCAGTGGGGCCACGCTATTGGCACTCCTATTTGTTAACACTGCATCAACAGAGAATTTTGTTCAGAAATTAGAAACGTGCGTTAAATAAGAATTGTGATCCCTTGTGTACCTGTCAATTCAATGGTTGTCTAGGTAATACGGTCACTTCGGCTTTTCATGGCGTATTCTTCAAAACTGTTCCTCTGAAATTTTTCCTGTTTTGTTCATTCCCACCTTGTAACAGCCCGAAAGGGTTTACAGAATTTAAATAAATTAATAAAGAAAGAAATAGGCTTAATTTGCACTGAAAGACTTTTTTTGTCCCGTGTCTGAGGGCTCTTGAACCCCAAAAGAAAGCACTTATGGGCTACAGTCGCACGCTGAACGGCGTTCAAGTTTCTGGAAAGTGCCGTGCTATCAAAGATCGAGCTTTAGTACAGGTTCTCTGTTCCTGAGTTGGGCCTAACACTTTTCACGCATGCGCAGGAACCTTTACCAGCCGGATGTGGTCATCACGCAGGGCCACTACTATTACGGCGACAACACGTTTGCCGAATGTCGTGTCCTCCCTCCCACGGTAGTCACCAGGCCGCAGGATGCCAACAACACCTACAGGCACGACCTGGTAGGAATGACAGGCCGGAATACTTTACGTGCACTTTCCGCCGCCCGCTGTCATTCGATTGTTGAAGTTGCTGGCTCTTGGGGATTTTCCGGCACTGACTTTCTAGACGGTGAACGCGAATTGAAACAAAAATGGCGTCATAATATCACGTGGTACATACAGTGGGCGTCACATTTCAAGCACATGTCATTACGTGTTACCCGCCTGCAAAGACACGAAATTATGACGTCATAGGACAGTCGCATATTGCGGGGGCCTGCATATCAAATGAAATCATAGTGTATTGTCAAAAGCGGTTACCAAAATGTTTGTAAACAGTAGAACCTCACAACTAAAAAGAATTGTGAAAAAGGTTCATATCAATACAACCATTAATAAGAGCAATGAACAAAATGCTTGCAACGAACCTATGAAAAATATGTAAAGAAGTAATTATGCAAGGAAGTTGCTTCGTTCTCCACTGAAGTCAAATTGTAAAACTTCGGCAGAATGTACAAACAATGCAAAATAGGACGACAAAGTAACATCACTCTATTAGGAAATGGACTAACTCAAATAGTATCAGAATCAGAACGTCATTAATGACTTTATAACCAAGGTATTCACGTAGTACTATTATATAAGAATGATATGTTATGCTGGTTATATTTCCAGGTTGTAAATTCCGAAGTTTAGCCGCTTTGTTAAGGATTGATAATACTTCCCCTGTAATTTTTCTAACAGTTGTTTTCTAAAGCTTGCAGGCTTATCGAGTAATATGAAACTTGTCACTCTGCTCGACTTTTACGGCAGAGCAACGTATGCTGCCCTGAAGCAGTGAAAAGGCGAATTTGTCGAAATCGCGCTCAGGATGGCGGCAAAAAAAAAAAAAACGCGTAGAGTGGTGCTTTGAGCTACTACCAATAGACGTAAGGTAAAAGGGTTACACATATTGTTGATCGGCAATAGCAGAAGTTATAGACATTGAACGAGAGTTTGACGCAGCGTCAGCGGTGCATTCGGTGAATTTATGTATCGCAATTTCTACCGTAGTGGCATGTCATCAATTTTCTATGCCTGCAGTTTTCACGGTTGGTGCACATTTGTTACATAAGCCATGGCCGCCTTTAAATTTTTGCGGTAGTGGCAATTTTTTTTACTGAATCTGCCTTAGTATGACTTATTGCGAATGTGGTAAGGTGCGTCATGTTTATAAGAAACGTCACACCACCGTGACATTACGATGAATGCAACTCTATATGAGAACCAGGACGGTTATAAGCTTCAATGAAATCTGTGAGCCGAGTTTCAGGCTTTACAGCATGAAAGAGGTGATTTAGTTCGAGCATCCCGCGAAGTTAAAAATAACTGGAGGGGGCAGTTAAGCTCCGCCTTAAGGGTATGACACGACAGCGTTAATGAGTTAATGCCCTTATTTGCACAATTGGTCACTCCCTACTTTACATTAATAGACCGCTGGGAGTCTTCATAGCGTTCCAGGCGCAGTGGTACAGTACGTTCATTGCCTGGAGCCCGACTCTAATACCAGTAACTTAAACGCTCAGCTTAATTTCTGATAACAGTGCTTCCTGCACCGGTAATCACGAAAATCATAGCTGTGGTAGAGTCGTGCCGTCGCTGACGGACCTCCAGAGATTTGAGAGTTACACATTTGAGATTTATTTCAGAACCCGTATGCATTCAATTTTATGCAGCGCAAAAAGGTAGCAGTGTCAAAAACTGTCAAGGCGACCTTGTAATTAGCAAACAAACAAAATATGTAAAGCAGTACACGGCCGGTGATAAAAAATAGATAAGCATGAATAAGCAGACCAAAAAGAAACGCTAACAGTAGGCAAACATCATAAAAAATTGAGATGGTTTCATAATGCATAAAGCAGTCAGTGTCAACAAATACGTTCTTTTAGAAATTTAACTGAAAACGGCGTGATTCTAATTAATAGTTCAGGTGCAGGTAAAAACGCATATACTTCGGATATCTTCCAGACTGCGGCGGTCGACAGCATTCGAAAACTGTCGAGGCTGACCAGGCGGGACAAGCGGGTGTTTTGGGCGGTCTCTGTTACCATGAAAGGCCACTATACGGAGCCTTTGCCCGGAAGGCCTTTGCAGTTCCTCGAGCGATGCGCCCACAACCCAAGCGGCACGTCATTCGGCAGCTACGCGGACGTAAGTCTCCATTATTCTGCTCAGCCGGGCTTCAAAGGAGGCAGCATTTATACAGGGTGTTTCACCTAAGGCTTAACACAATTTTTAAAAATAGGCTTTTTGAGTTAGAAGAGCGCTTGTTTCGCCATAGCATTGCCAGCGGTGAAATTCATCAAAATAGAGCGAGACGTGCTAACTAGCAGGCTGGTTAACTGATACTTAATTCATAACTTTCTAGCTATTACTGTTGGGCTCCTTAATTACAGAATGGCGTGTAGCCCTCCGTAAGCAATATCCACATCAATTTTTTGAATTTCGAGAACGCGGTTATCTTCGGCGCTGTGGCCCAACAAATTTCGAATATTTCGACGAGCTACGTGCACTGGAGGGGTTGCTTTGCCTGCATGCTTCTCGAAAGCACATGTATTCTGGCGCAATGTGGGAAAAATTTGTTGGGCCACATCGCCGAGGGTAACCGCGTTTTCGAAATTCTAAAAATTGATATGGATATTACTTGAGGTGGGATACACACCTCTCAATAATTAAGGAGCATAACAGTAATACTTAAAAAGTTAACTATTAAATATTAGTGAAACAGTCTGCTAGTTAGCAAACCTTAGCTGTATGCTGACGTATTTCACCGCTGGCAATTCTATGGCGGAAAAGCGCTCTTCTAATTCAAAAACCCTATTTTTAAAAATTATGTAAAGTCTCAGGTGAAAAGCATTTTAATGGTGCAAAAAGAAATTAATGTGTTATGTAGTTAGATTTGCTGATACCACATTATATTTTCGAAGTTGCAGGAGTTGCTCGATTGCGTGTCTTGTCTGTGAACGCTTCATTCACTGTTTTGACTAACAAGTCAAAGTCCTTTTGGCTGTATTATAATTCTTGCGTCAGCTTCTCTGATGACATGATTGTTAGGCTATTTTGAGGTATTTTCTTGTTTTTTTTCATAAAATGTTTTATACATTCACATTGTTCATGTATACGATTGTTTTGTAAAGTTGAACTAGCACTGCTGTGGAGTGTCGTTTGCGTTAGCCTCAGGTGGCATCTCTCTTTTTTTGTTGTTGTTGCTTTTATTAGCTAAGAATGGCGCATAGACTGGACATTAGCTGAAAATGCACAACTCACTTTGTTAGAATCGAAAACGCAATATGCCGCCGACCAGGCCTTAAGCAGGAGTGGGGCATTGAGATAATGTATAAGCATAGAAATAAAATGCATTGCAAAGGAAAAAGCAAGCTAACAGTAAAAAAAATGGCTGGAGTTCAACGTGGCTTGAACCTTGTTATACGAAAGGTCTGTTAAGCATGGTCGCCACTGTCTCAAATCAAATATCAAGGTGAAGGGTCAAGATCAAAGGTGGAAGTCAGGTACTCAACGGTCAATAGTCATATGATCACGCGGTCATACTACCCTAGCATGGGCCATAACACCATGCATTTAGGTTTGACCTTGCGAGGCATTGAAGGTCATTGTCGATGTGGTGCCCACTGTCTCAAATCAAATGTCAAGTTAAAGGATCAATGTCAGGTACTCAATGCTCATAGTCATATGATAACGTGATCATACCATCATCGCTTGGGCCATATCACCGCTCTGTTAAGTTTGGTTTGACCTTGTGAGGCATTGAAGGTCGTTGTCTCATCCATGTCGAAATCGGAAGTTGTACCGCGAGGAGCAGGGCTCTCGCTCTAAAACAGCTGTAGTGGAAAACCGAACCCTAAAGCAAGATAAACATAGAGAAACACTTTCTGCGAAATAAGATACATTATGCTCATCTGCTTTGTTCAGATCTTGAAGAAACAATTTCATTCTCTCACAATTGACCGCGTTTGCTGGCAAACCATTCCTTTCAGCCACGGTGCGAGGAAAAAACAAGTACTTAGAGACCTCTGTTTTAGACGAAAATGCTTCCATTTTTTTCGAATGATTTTGCAGTTTAAGATTACAGTCGGGGATATTAGGTACAAAGGTTTGCGGGACGCGAGTTATTAGAAAAACGTTTATTGAAGCTTCCCCTCGCTACTCAGTCGACTAATATTGTATGAAGGTGTTAAAGGCCTAAATGCTTCTTCCTCTGATAACAATATCAGGCGACTCGGTAACGAGGTGGAGTTGAAATAATCATTGTTTCCAAGAACTGGCGTCCCGCTAACTTTTGTGCCCAGTGGTAATTTGATCTGCTTTTCATCGTAGACATGCCCTAAGCTCTCCTGTTGCGTTTTTTTTTTCTTGCTGAAAAAAACTGCAGCACTCTCAATCTCTTAATTTTTTTCTTCAGATGCTAGTTCGAGGCTGTGTTTGTCTGTACATCAGTCCCGTTTCTACAAATATCGTTTGATCTTTGATGCTGATTCAGTTGCCCTTTTTTTCCCTCTTTTCTGGGTCAGATCTGCCGCGACCCAAACTTCGAGCGGCACTTCACCTACAGCGCGGACCAGGGCGCCATGCTGGCTCACCACGACACCGCACGCCTCGTTATGTCCTACGACAACGAAGCGGGCTTCTGCAAAAAGGTGACGTCACGAGATCTAATCTCAATCTTTTTAACTACGACATGCCTGAGCCAGGAGACTGTGAACAAAGCCCTAATGAAAGAAGTAGAGAAACCCCACAGAGCTGCACAAGTTTGGATAGTTGGGAGAGTCTGCTGCATGTTACTAGAACACCTAGCACGGTTGCAATGCAGTAGCACGGGATGCAGTGACAGCTGTTGAGGTATCTTAATTTTGTGCTATTTGACGTAAAGAATTGGGGAGGGATATGGTTTATGATTTATGGAGGTTTAACGCCCCAAAGCTTCTCAGGCTATGAGGGACGCCGTAGTCAAGGGCTCCGGGAATTTCGACCACCTGGTTTTCTTTAACGTGCGTTGACATCGCACAGTACAAGGGCCTCTATTATTTCGCCTCCACCGAAATGCGACGGCCGCGGCCGGGATCGAACCCGCATCTTTCGGGTCAGCAACCAAGCGCCTTAACCACTCCTTCTACGACTAGCACTCCTGTCCAGTCCTCCGCTCCAGGCACACGGCGTCACCGCCTCTGAACCTCTTAGCTAACAGCTTCCTCCGACGCAACGTGCGACATTCCTCCACACTCCTGACATTCTCCCTCTTCCTTTCACGGTAACCAACCTACCGGATGGTTCCCGAAGTAACCACCTTTCGGTCACGCATTCTTCCATCCTCCCACACTGATTCTTCCACGGTAACCACCCTGAAGGGTGGTTACCATGGACATCACCCTCCAGTTGCTGATTTCTTCACCATCATCGTACCCTCTTCTTTTCATGGTAGCCATGCTTCTCTTCCATCCCGTAGAGCTTCTGGTTTACGACGCGAAACCCAGGAAACTTCCTTTAATAGCTTCCGCTGTGATTAACAAAAAGAAGATTAACTCGGCCCAGCTAGTCACATTTATGATGGCCACGATTATTGTGATGTTGGTGGTTGCTGGTGATAACGAGGATGATGACGATGACGAGGAGGACTGAATTAAGCTTACTTTTCGTAATTAATTCCACTTTCGCAACAGCTGTGCAGGATTCAGGGTGAGCAGCCGAATCAACGGTTCGGCATCGCAGCGTTCGACCTGGACTACGACGACTTCTTCAACACCTGCGCATCTATGAACAAGTATGGGAAGTTCTCGAGGCTGCGAGCCTTGCGCAGGATAGTGGAGTTCTTCAGGACGAGCTTCAGAGCGGACACCGACGAACCCGCTTGCCTGCAGCTAGTCACCTGAGTCGTTTTGCAGACGGACCACGGCGTCGGCAACGTCCCTACGCCCCCTTCCCCACTCCCTTTACAAACGACATTTATTTCGTATAAACTAGGGGGTGTGGAACAATCGTACGGATGTCAGTGCTATATTCATGCGCGTCAGCTTCGGAAACGAGCGTTACGTGCAGTCTCCTTCTTGTATGTTTGATCACAGATGATCTTTGAAAGTGACTGTCTTGATGGGGAAAAACACATTTCACACACATCGAAAGTCTTCAGCGCCTTCAGAACCGAGCCACCAGGCTCATGCCATTCCGTTCATTTCAAACGCATGCCTGAATCATTCAGTGAGGAATTATCCATAATTATGTGCAAGCTAATTAATGATCATGCTAATATTGATAGCGTTTCTGATCAGCTTATAAATACTAGTCCTACAATGTTTCAACAGTTTAATATTATGTTGACTAAAGCGAGGATTAATTATAAAAATCTACCATGTTTGCCGGCATATCCTACTGGGTACCTTGCCATGTGAAATTATAGTGTGCACTCATTCCATCATCGCATTAAAGTATATTGTAGCGTGAGAAACACTAGCCGAGGATGAACAGTTTCGCGTGGCTCCTTGAGGTCCGTGCTGCGCATGCGCGAGGAGCAGTGACGTCACACGGCGCACAGCTGGCGCGCCGGAGCCGCCGCGCGGGCCTCGACGGTCTGCGCATTCCAGAGGAGTGACGTCATAGCCGCGGCAGACGCACTGGCGCCGGCGCGTGCCCTGCTGTGCGCCTCCGTTGCGCAGTAGCCATGTCTGACGCTGCGCCGGAGCCGCTTGATAGCGCCTCTCATTTTGTGCGCATGCGCAGAGGTATCAGTGGGGGTATACATATAGCGGGGCGTTCGTCAGTGTGGTACAGCCATGGAGGAGAGAGAAATTGCTGCTCAGCGGCAATTGATGCTCGGCGGCTCAGCGTAGCTCACCCTACGTATATGCTTAAACAGTAATAATTCTTGTTTAAAGTTTTATTTCGTCGGTGTTATGCACATAAGTTGACACACTATGTCAATTTTGTTTTTTCTTAAATCATTTTATTGTTACCGTTGCTTTTTTTCCAGGTTCTATTTTTACACCTGTTGCGTCATACACTGGTTCTATTGTTCACGATTTTACCTAACTTGCTTTGCTCTAAGATGCTCTCCCCCCACCCCAGTCGTTTACTATGGTACCTCCTTTTGTACAAGTTTTATTGTATTCACTATTAACGAATACGTGAATGAATTAACTTTAAATCAACAAGGCTCACCCAGGAAATGTGGTTTTGAGGGCCGAAGCGCAGTTTTAGAGGAGTTCAAGCTCTCCTGAAACGCTATAGCGTGAGCGCCTAGGGAGGTTCATTATGCGCTGGTCATCACTCGCACCTGATTTCATTTATTTACTTTCAGTGCCGTTCGGCTTTACGGAGAGGAATGGGTGACTAACAAAAATACATGTGTAGTAGGCAAGTTAAGATGATCATGCGCAGCAGACTTGAAAGCGTCGGGCGCAGTGATGGACACGACAAAGACGGGAAGGTGGTTCCAGTCCGTGCTAGTCTTGGAACAAATTAATCTTGAATAAAAGGCCTGCAGCTTGGAGCGCCAACCTTGAAACGGTGGTCCACGCGGGGCGAAAAGTTCGTAGAGATAAGAAAAAGCGATTGTTTCAAGTATTCATTGATGAAATATATTTTCTGAAAGAGACAAAAGAGGAATACGACGGCATAAGAAAAGGTCAGGAAGGTCCAGTGTGTCCTTTATTAACGTTGAACTGGCCGAACGTAATTAGAAAGTATAAAACAAGAACGATTTTCAATGAATTCTAGCGCTTGTGTGAGTGTTTTGGTCTGGGGATCCGTGTCGGAAGAGGCATACTCTAGTTTCAGGTGAGCAAGAGACTTGTATGGAAGTAGTTTTAGGGGCACAGGAGCGAGGAAAGAAATTATGGCGAATAAATCCAAGTATTCTGTTAGCATTATTAGTAATATGTGCAGTGTGCGTTTTCCATGACAAGTTGGCGGTAATAAATACGCCAAGACATTTATAATCAGAGAAGCCCTTCACTACGTGCTGCGTCCCTCGTAGCCTGAGTAGCTTTGGGACGTTAAACCCCAATAAACCATAAACCCAAAGAAGAATAGGTCATTTCACGCTATTCTGAAAAGACGTTTTACAATCAACCAGTTCCCACAAACCAGAGTTTTCTTTGTTTATAGAGGAATTGTTTATTGGCGGTGTTGGACTAAACAGGAAATTAGTAGCGTAACCTTTTTGAGATGGAATATAATTCAACAGAAAAGTCATATGCCGCTGGTAGGATTCCCTATGTCTCGTACGGTGCTCTACCAACAGAGCTACGTCGATGGCTATCCGAATTGCGTTGCGCGTAGCCTAACCTTGAAAGTTCACCACTCCCTACTCTAGAACGCAAATGAAGATGTAAATTAATTGAATGAATTCAATTCTTTTAAACAAATAACGTGCACAGGAGGAATTCGTTGTCCAGGAGACTCAGGATACGAGGCGCAGACAGGCGTCCTCGTCCTCCTCGGTCTTGAACTCCGTCCTGAAGAAGTCCAGTATCCTGCGCAGAGTTCGCAGCCTCGAGAAGTTCCCGTATTTGTTCCACGTGGGACAGTAGTTGGAGAAGTCTTCGTAGTCCAAGTCGAAGGCGACGATGCCGAAGTGTTTGGCCGCTTGCAGAGCCTGGACCTTGCACAGCTGTCAGGAGGGAGGAAAGGAAGGGCGGGGAAAGATAAGTAACGGGCCACCATCGCCATCTTCATTAACTCTATCACAAATCCCAACATCGTTACCCCTTCCTTAATCAATTCTTGCACTACTTAGCGTTTTTATGGAGGAAAAACGCTAAGGCACCCGTCTGCTGTGCGATGTCAGTGCACGTTAAAGATCCCCAGGTGGTCGAAATTATTCCGGAACCCTCCACTACGGCACCTCTTCTTTTTTCTTTCACTCCCTCCTTTATCCCTTCCCTTACGGCGCGGTTCAGGTGTCCAACGATATATGAGACAGATACTGCGCCATTTCCTTTCCCCCCAAAAAACCAACCAATTATTATTACTATCAACATCACCAGCTTGATTACTTTTTAATTTTTTTTAAATTTGTTTTTGGGGAAAGGAAATGGCGCAGTATCTGTCTCATATATCGTTGGACACCTGAACCGCGCCGTAAGGAAAGAGATAAAGGAAGGAGTCAAAGAAGAAAGGAAGAAAGAGGTGCCGTAGTGGAGGGCTCCGGAATAATTTCGACCACCTGGGAACCTTTAACGTGCACTGACATCGCACAGCACACGGGCGCCTTAGCGTTTTGCCTCCTTAACAGCTCGATAACAAGGCGCGAAGAAACAGACATTAAAACTTATTCATTAGTAGCAATGAAGAGCTGCTCAATTTCCGTCATTTCTTGTGTACCTTTCTTGAAGAAAGCTTGCTTCTATCATATTTAATAATCTTTGAAAGGAGATTCAGAAAGTTGACTGCTCTCCAGAGAACGTATTTACCAGATGTCTCGCACCATCTGATCTCAGTTTGTGCGAGTGATCTGCACGTGCGAAAAAGGACGCATTTTGATGGGAAATTCTTTTGGATTTCTCTCAAACACTTTGCATCGCCTTGGCTTTCACTGAATTCCATCAGCTTTTCAAAGCTGCTTTTCAATTTCTTTTGATTTCTATCCACTTCGCTTCAAACCTTTAGGTAGGGTATGGTATATGGTGTTCGAAAGCTTCCCCAAAGCGACATCAGCTATGAGGGACGCCGTAGAGTTCGGTTCGGGATTAAATTCGACCACCTAGGGTTCCTTAACGTGCTCTTCCACTGCCCATTAAACGTGCGACTTCCGCCCTTTCACTGCACGTGGGCGGCTGAAGCCTTAGGGGCTGAGCGCCTTTGGGGTTTGGCCACGCTGCCTCTGTGCCTTTGGAGTTTGGCTTTTGATTCCAAGGTCGCGGGTTCGATCCCGAACGCAGAGGGTTCAATGGAGGCGGAATACGAAAACACTCGTGTTTTTCGTGTTAACGCACGTCAAAGAATATCAGGTCGTCTAAATTAAAGTGGAGCCCTCCACTGCGGCGTCCCTCATTGCCCGTGTTTCACTTCTGGGGGTTAAACCCCGCAATTTATAATTTACAGTTTTTAAATCCTTGAAGATCCTTGAATGCACTGCACCTTTCACAATTTTTTTAATTAGGTTATTTCTTTTATCTCGACTTCATTCACCATTTTCCGCTCTGGTTCTCGCTCCCTCGACACCTGGCAAGAATAAAGTGTGTTTAAAAAATAAAGGGTGTTTTTTTTTAACCCACAAGTCGTGGTCCCACCTTTTGGCACAGGCCGTCCTCGTTGTCGTAGGCAAATAGCAGCCGCTCTTTGATGTGGCGGACAAGCACGGCGCCCTGCTGCTTGTTGTACTTGAATTGGTGCTTGAAGTCTTGGTGGCGACAGACCTGTCGTTGCGTAAAGGAACAAAAGGCGAAACGGTGTCTCGTTGTCCGATCGATGGCGAGCGCATAAATCAAGTCAGCAAACACAAAATTGTGTTCCAGAGCAGCAGTGTTTGAAGGTGAAATCCCCCAGTAACTGCATCTACTCTCAAAAATAGTTCAGCAAGAAACTAGGCCAGGAATCATGAGACCTGTAAGTAACCATGGAGTGTGTGAGTGCGCTAGAAGACGACCGCGGTCTTGAGCATGCCGAAACAACCCGTGAAAGGTTCTCTATATTAACCTCTTCGAAGGCAGTATAGATATCCTTACACCCCTACAAGGCAATTCGTAGTCCTGTAGAGTACTGATGATAATTATGGATCTTTATGGCGCAAGGGCATCTGGGGCCAAAACGTGCCACGGCACAAGCTACTTTCAACTACTCAAGGAGAGGTCAAAGACTCATTTTCCAAGCATTTCACCCTAGAGAAGCCGAGCACCAGACCAGGGGAAAGCTTGTGCCCATTGTATCACCGGTGGGTGCCCAGCGGCACTGGGGATCGAACCCCGCACCTCCCGCATGCGAGGCGGATGTTCAGCCACTTGGCCACCGCTACGGTGGCCAAGCGGTATTGCTACCATTTTCAACCCCACCCACCGAAAGAGTGGATCCTCATAGCTGTGCAGCTGCCAAACGAAGTGGCGCAGAAGTTACGAGAGGAATCTACATCTTTACTACCTTGTAAGGGAGCGCAAGTACTCAACTGCTACTCGCGAAGGCAACCCTTACTCCTTTAAATTACTGCCACCATTTTGAACACAGCGTGTGTGTGTGTGTGCGGGGGGGGGGGGGGGGAGGGGATGCTCACCTCAGTGTACGTGTCGAACGACGGTGCGCTGTAGTTGTTGACGCAGCGCGAGAGAAACTCGAACGTACTTCCGGGAAGAGGCATCGTCCATCGGCCCTTCATTGTGACTGAGATGGCCCACAGCGTTGGCTTCCCTAGGATGGTCAGTTTCCGGAAGGTGTTCACCGCCATTGTCTGCAAGGCGTGCGGGCAGATCTGTCAGCGACAGCGTGACTGTCGCAGACGTCGATGCACCAGAGTGGAAAGGGAAGATAGGATTCTTGGGCACTCAAAAGAACATGGGGCAGAAGGCACTTAAGCCTCACCACTCCTCTTGGACTTTATAGGACCCTCACTCTCCTTCTATCGCCAATTGTGACCGCACTTGGTCAGGCGAGGACAAGTCCTCTTGTAGAAACGTTAGTCAGTTTCTTTTTTTAGCGGCTTTCCTCCCACTTCTTATTCGTGTTGTGATGTCCTACACTTCATAAATCATTGTGCTTTGAAGCCAAGTTCTTTAACTTTACCATAGCGAAATTCTCATTGAATTATGGTTAGAAGTGAGTTTGTGTACTCTGTTCTTTAGAGTGTACGGTTTTTTTAGTGGGGCGAGAATTCACAAAGTCTCAAATTGCCATAGAATCCGACTATCTTAATCTCGCGTTCGCACTAAGACAAAATTAGGAGGTTGGCAGACTTTTTGTACCACCTAAGGCGTTCATATTAACTTCTCAGCGGTCAATACACCTGGTTCTTGAGTCAAGCAAAGCTGTTAAGTCATTTGATGGTGGCATGTCACTGCACCGAACCCGCGTCTTTCGGGTCAGCAGCCGAGTGCCATAACCGCCGAGGCACCACGGCAGCCGGACACTACGAATAAGGGCCACGACATACTTTTAAACTGAGATAAGATACCGTGGGAAATAGCTAGAATTGCAAACGAGGTTTCGCAAGTGGATATAATCAACGAGCTCTTTTTGTGCAGATGGGTGGTACGTCATGTAGTGTGCTTGCAATTAGTGCTCTACACAGTGCCACTGCATGCTAGGACGTGTACTTCAGTTCACGCTACGTTCGCCGCTGGCCAAGTCAGCACCGAAAAAAATCTATTAAGGTGCAGTTTTATCTCGGGGAAAAAAATCCAGACTAGGCGTGAAAAGCTCAGGTACGTGACTCTCACCAGGTCGTGCTGGTAACTGTTGCTGGCCTCTGGCGGCCTGCTCAGCGCAGTGGGAGGCATAACACGGCACTCGGCGAACGTGTTGTCGCCGTAATAGTAGTGGCCTTGGGCGATGACGAGGTCCGGCTGGTAGTAGCCTCTGCGCATGCGCAAATGGTCTTTGGTCTACACTCAGTGGCAGGGACATTGAACTTCGCAAAATTACGTACAAAAAATAAGTGCTGTGGTCGACCAAGCACCCCCGCACCGGAAACTGAATTTAAAGGCAATGTCATTGAAATATGGGCCACTTGGCGCAGTTTCTTAATTTCAATATTTCAGCGCAAAAGCCACGAGAAAAGAAGGAACAATGCAGGCCTTGCGCCATTCTTCCCAGTCCTGTGGTGTGTATTCTTTGTCTTTGTGCTTAGCGCTGAAACATTAAAATTAAGTACCTAAAAAACCTTCGGTAAGCTATATCAGCAACGAGGAGTACACAGAGTGGACCTTGCATTTTATCTATAAAATGTGGCTCTTCGTATGAGTTCCAAAACTTCATTGTTTATGGGTTGTTTAAAGCACTCTGGTGTATTCTGAAATGACGACGATTCCGTTAATTTGGTGGTCACATCACAAGTATCTACGGGAATTTGTTTCCGACCTATTTTATGCGTGTATTTTAAACCATTTTGACACCAATCGATCGTGAATAACAGGTCAACAGGCAGATGTTTTAGTCACTTTGTGCCCGAAAACTACTTAATGCCATCTAACTTTCTGCCTCTAAACAGAAACATCAAAATTAACTTTATGCAACAGCTATTGCAACAACGCCAATCACTGTGAAAGAATGCAATGTAAATGCGAGCTAAGATCAAAAACTAAAAGATAGGTGTTTTTAGCACCAGGCAGAGAGCACTAAATTGGCCGATTTAATTGAATACGAGAAAGACTATGAGTTTAATACTGAATATGGTATTCACTAAATTCAGCCATTTGATCTACAGATCCTCAGTGCATATTACCAGTCCTTACTGAAATTTTCCCCAGTAGTAGGCCTCCCACGTGATGTTCAGAACGACCATTGCGAAGAAAATGAAGGACGGGTGTCCGGCCCGCCGCTGGACCTGGGCGAGGCTGTCGAGGGCCTGAAATGAAACCGCGGTAAAAACGACAACAGCTCCAACGACCGCTCGGTGTCCGGTAGGCGAGGCAGAATGTAATCCGATTTGGCCGCACTGTTGCGGCTCCAAATGCGGAAAACGTTGACCCCATTTCCCGCGGCTGTCAAGTAAAACACAAAGTGAAGTTTGTGTGCCGTTAATCTGGAGTCGTTTACAAGATTCCTTTCTTGTGCGGAATCGCCCACATAGGCCAGACTGGGCGGTGTTTGAACATTCGAATCACAGAGCATAACAAGGACAACTCTTCCGGAGTACGCGAACATTTGCGCGAATGCCGAAATTACAGGTCTATTCTCAAGTAAACGCAAGCCTTGTCTCTGCACCCGGAAGGGCACACCATAAATCTGATGCAAGAATTCCATATAGCTTCGTGCGGAATTTGTGTCAGCAAGCTACTGTTTTAGCAGAAAAAAAAAGAAATAGGCTATCTTCGGAGGTTCCCATTTTGGTTTCTACTTGAGCTTGAATATATAACTGCTAGTTTTTGTTACTGCCGTTGTTGCATCGTATTTAAGTATTCCCTTCTTTTTCAGTAAACCATTTGTGATAATGGCGCGTGGTTTGTGTCTTCTGTCTTTCTCTACTTAAAAGTTCGCGCTCCCAAAAGATGAACAGCTTTCAAATCGCAAATATTTCTATTCTGTTGAGCCCTATTTTGTAGTCTTGTTGTTTTGCTGATGTCCTTGTCATTATTATGCTCTTATCTCTCTAATGTTTCAGCGAGTGAGAGTAAATAAATAAAATGAAATGCACTCTGCTTCGGTGAACGCAGCGGTGACTAGAATAGTTTGTTTTTCTTGTCAGGAAGATCGCAGTTGGCGTCTGGGTTTTTACACTCGGATTAAAAAATCGAGAAAATATTCGGTGTAGCCTATTCGGCCCAATATGTGTAAACACACGGGTCAGGCCGGGGACTACGTTTAAAATATTGCGTTCATCTTTTAGCTGCTGTGATGGCCAAAAAACTCAGAAACACATTTGCTGATAGCGTGTCAGCGAATACAACGTCAAAACCATAAACCAGAACTATTTCTGCAAGATATGAGCAAGTCAATATCGAGTAATATAGGCACGCTTGCCCTACTAAACTATCAAATAAGCTTCCTCAGTTTCCCAGTGGCAGCTTCAGTTAGTTTTTTAACACTCGACTCTCATGCGAGGATACATGCCAAAGCAGTTTGTTTGCCAGAACGCTGCAGCGTCGCTTTTTCAGTAATTTCCTTCAAACATAATCCGTTTAAAATAAAATTCGACTACTGATCCGGAGTTCCCGGGTTCGAACCCGACCGCGGCGGCTGCGTTTTTATGGGGAAAAAACGCTAAGGCGCCAGTGTGCTGTGCGATGTCTGTGCACGTTAAAGATCCCCAGGTGGTCGAAATTATTCCGGAGCCCTCCACTACGGCACCTCTCTCTTCCTTTCTTCTTTAACACCTCCTTTATCTCTTCCCTTACGGTGCTGTTCAGGTGTCCAACGATACTGTGCTATTTCCTTTCCCCAAAAACCAATTATTACTATTATTATTCACAATGAAATTCAAATTAAATTTAAGCGTTCGCTTATAATTCACAGGATCGGCCTCCTTGTGTTGAGAGTAGATTAAATCAGGCAGCGATCAGTCATTACCATCTAGCGAGTGCAGCCGCACGGCTACAAAGAAATGCATCATGAATTCATTAAATTAAAACGCAATATATGTTAAACACCCTGATTCGTCTACAGCTCGTGACGTCACAGGATACCTTGAGGCACTCGAAGGCCACCTCCACTTCCGATTGGCTCAGGCGCAGTGTGGGCGTGTCCAGGATGCCAAAGTGGTAAATGCCACGACTCCAGAAATACTCCAGCCGCAACGGTCCGGCCGCGCGCAGGTTTTCCTTCAGGATATGCGCCTTTCTGCGTGACGTCACATCCGGTAATCGAGCTTCAAATGAATGGAGGCAGGTTTTATCCGACCCCTCTCGATATCGTGCACTCAAGGAACGAGTCACATGAACAAGTAGAGCAGTAGAGCAAAAAGTGCCCAGAGGTGGAACGAAGTGGCTAACGAACATCATCAAAGTTTTACATATTCGAAGACTCTCAAAGTGTAGTACCCTCTCTCGAAGTGCAATGGCCGGATACGCGGGTATTATGCGCAGTAGTGTCACAACCAAAAGCTCATCAATGTCACGAACCGTCTGCTCATCAGTGTCATGTTGCGTTCCTTCGGAGGATATGGGGACAGTGAGGAACGGGGGCTGATGACGTTTACACCATTTGACGCATTTCTCATTACCGTCAGGTTGGTCATAAGCGGGCTGGACGGTAAACGCATAATCATGTTCTTGCATTCAAGAAAGGTCTAAGTTGGAGGCCCGTTCGATGCTAACAGAAGATACAGCGCTGGACTCAGGGAAGCGAAAACATATGCACCGTGCTTTTGCTTTATCGTCGTCTCGACGTTCCTGCAATTTCGTGTTCCCTAGCTACGAAGGTCATTCCTGCCATGGATGTCAAAACTGCACAATCGTTATTTCCGAGAAGCCGTTAAAGGCGGGATTCTCTACACGGAGGCGGTCGCTTACTTGAATGCGAAGCCGATACCGAAAGCTGTCTGCTTAAACTTGCGGTAATTGCCGGCGAAGATTTTCATGTCGTTCTCGAATCCCTTCGGATTGACCAGCACGTTGCGGTTATCCTTGAATATGGAGTCGTAGAAGAGGTAGTCGCAGAGGCCGTCTTCCGGGATCATGAGGGGTGTCCTTAAGTTGGTTCCCACAGTGCACACCATGGGGCGCTCCGGTAAAGCTGCGTAGATCGAGTGACGAAAGCAACATCACCATCGCCATCATCATAATCATCATCATCACCACAAACCCAAACACGTCTATAGGCCTCTCCCACTTATTCCTAATGAACCCTGGCCCACCTAGCTTTCGGCCACCTTACGTTTGCAAGCTTCCTGTATTAAAAAATTACCGTCGAGAGTATGACACACAAACGATGTGCAACTAACTCCACATCGACCATGTCCACTATTCTGGGGCGAAAACTTTGAAAATTAAAAAATTGTAAGACACTGGTATAGAATTATTGAAGGTAATGGTTCATTCTGATATGTAGCAAATTTTTTCTTTTAAAGTGTTTCGATCAATCGCATCGAACAGTTAATACTACCATAGAAGACCATTGAGGAACGCTTTTGACGACTACAAAAACGTTTATGAAAAAACATACAACACTGTCGTCAGGTGATCCGGGGATATATTGAATGTTGTAGTGAAATCTTACGTTACAAGAAAAAATTGCGTTCATAAATAGCTTCCTGCTCAAAAACGCTTTTGTCCAGAATTGCTGGGTATGAATGCAACTAGGAACATTTATGTTTCAAGCAGTGCATCCCCCCCCCCCCCCCAAAAAAAAAGAAGAAAAATTGAGGGAAAGGATTTCAATCTGGAAAGCCTGGTCGCACAAAACTGAAAGCATGACAGACCAACACAAGGAACGGGGCTGAGATGAATCGCCAAAGGCGCACTAACCTTGGCGCGGAGAGACGGTCGACGTCGATGTGGTCGTAGTGGTCCGCATGGTCGGCGGTGGCGGCTCGAATGTGCGAGCAGTGGCCCGTTCCGTCGTTGTAGGTGCCAAGGTGGCTTTGGTTTACGGTTTCGTTATCTGGATGTAGATATCATGTCGTTCTGGTTTCGGAACGGGGTAGCTCAGGTCTAGGTAGTCGTCTTCGGCCGCCTCGGTGGTAAAGGCGGGGAAATCTGCGTACGTATTTATTTCTTAATTTATTTTCGTTACACTGAAAGGTATTGAATAGACGAAACAGGAGGAGTGGATGCATGCAAATGGTGAGAAAAGGAACGACGAATCCACAAATAAGAGGAACCGCAACGTAGACGCTTTCACGAAAGAGAGAGAGCCGTGAAATAATAATAATAATTGGTTTGGGGGGAAAGAAAATGGCGCAGTATCTGTCTCATATATCATTGGACACCTGTACCGCGCCGTAAGGGAAGGGATAAGGGAGGGAGTGAAAGAAGAAAGGAAGAGGAGGTGCCGTAGTGGAGGGCTCCGGAATAATTTCGACCACTTGGGGATCTTTAACGTGCACTGACATCGCACAGCACACGGGCGCCTTAGCGTTTTTCCTCCATAAAAACGCAGCCGCCGCGGTCGGGTTCGCACCCGGGAACTCCGGATCAGTAGTCGAGCGCTCTAACCATTGAACCACCGCGGCGGGGCAGAGAGAGCCGTGAAAAATAGAATTTTCGACAGCACAACATAAACACGGGCGCGAGGGAATCCTCAGACCGCTAGAGAGCGCTAAGAACAAGACCTGGGACCGGACCAAGACAAGTCCTTTTAGAGCATAGCTCCTTTGATACAGGATGGATTAGCATAAATCTAGAGCGTATCAAATCTCTTCCTTGATTGAGCCTACAACTGTGAATGAAATTGTGTACACTGCATAAAAAAGCGCCCCGGATTCAAAGTGCTCACCGCTCATCAACGCTATCGCTGAAATGGCCAGTGTGGTGAGTATGAAGAAGATCATGCCGCAGATGATCATCGTCTGCGTCAAGCTGCTCTTCTCTTCCCTGTGCGAGAGAGAGAGAGAGAGAGAAAGGAATATCATTACAGAGAGCCTTGGAGGTTTAATAATAACTAATAATAATGGGTTTTTGGGGAAAGGAAATGGCGCAGCATCTGTCTCATATATCGTTGGACACCTGAACCACGCCGTAAGGGAAGGGGTAAAGGAGGGAGTGAAAGAAGAAAGGAATTAAGAGGTGCCGTAGAGGAGGGCTCCGGAATAATTTCGGCCAGGTTTCAGATTCCGTTTCGGACAGTTTATCGTCAGTCATTCAACAATGTGACGTACGTTTAGCCGCTGCCAAATTAAGCTACGCCACACATGAACAGCAACCACTGAAGCTTGATTACTCTTCGATCTTATATTGCACGTTTGCTCGTACAAGCTTCGAACCTCACTTGCAATCAATAGCGTAACATTTGTGGTACCCGAGCTGAAAACAGCAAAAAGCCACTTGTCGATTGTTTTCCTCGAAAAAATTCACAGCCAAGCGCAGAGCAGCGCTGGCCACGTGTTCATTGTCTGGCCTCTGGTGGTATCTATCGGAAGCCTCCGTGCAACTCATTTGGGTGGTTTCTTTGATCTAGAATAACAAAATTTGGGACTACGGTTCAGATAGTTTGCCCTTGCTAGTGGCCATATTGATTTCTCTTTAAAATCTAAGGAAGGCATTATTGGGATCCCGAACCCACATATAGATTAAATCCTTTAATAAAGCAAGTGTTCCGGTGGCGTACCCTGTAGGTGTCCTGCAATGCTGATTGCGTGCTGGAACGTAGCACTGATCTTCTTCAGACAAACGTAACCTCCGAAGTTTAAAGTCAAGATTTTGGCAGAAGCCCGTTTGGTCTGAGTAGTACATGAATAAAAAATAAAAAATGCACCGATTAAAAGAAAGAGTGAGAAAGATTGCCAAGTGGAGGCGAAACGCCATGTAATCTTTTTTGTCGTTGGCGCCAAATATTTTTTGGTCAGGCTCAAAATTTATTGACAATTTGTGAAAAATTTAACACCTGTCGAGGTTGGAATACCGTTAACTGATCTATACAGAAGTGCCGCAAATATAGCTTTTCTGACGACCTGTCTTTCCTTACACTCATGAGCAGTCGTAAGTTTTTTAACGCCGAACTTTCGCACGAGCCATAAATATGACATTTTTAAACTCGTGATAACGCGTAGAGAAGAAAAAAAAATCCTCAGTGTATTTCTGAAAAGAGACATATGATGAAAGCGGCTGTTAAGCATCGGTGCATCTTGCAAATCGAAAAACCTAATTTATTTAGCCCAGTGCCTCCGCTAGCAAGACCATGATACCGCATTAGAGTAACTTGAAAGAAAAAAAATTATTTACACTATTAAGATTCAAAAAATTGTAAAATCAGCTGCATTTATTCCTCTGCCTGCGGTCAGCCTGCTTTTATTCATGATTATTCCCTTGTTAAAGTCTTCATCTTGTATGCTTCTTTCCAAGCACGCTGGTCTGATTGTGCCATCATTGTACAAGATAGCCCAAAACAACGTCAAGGCTAGACAGCATGTTTGTGTTTGGGGACGTCATACGCACGAAGATCTAAAACACCCATGATGTCCTCCAACAACAGCCTTGGCAGAGCAAGAAAGCGATTGCAGTGTTTTTTCGAAGTAAAGCCCGATCATTACACAGCCACAGTACAGAAAAAAAAAGTGGACAGAAAGCTTCAGCAAAGCTTTGTTTGGTTATGAAGTTTTTCAACTTATTTGGTATATATTCCCCAAAAGGCTAAAAAGAAACATAAAAACTGTTAAACCTTGCAAAATCATTCCAGCATTACTTACTCTTTATCTTTCCACGCTGGAAGAAAACGAAAACAATGTTTCAGCTCACAATGCGAACATTTCGACGGGCTGCTCAGTTTGTATGAGTTTGCGAGTACTCCTGATTCAGTCTAAAGTGCGTACTATGAGCAGGTCGCAGTCCATCTTGGTTTCACGGTCAGGTTCAGTAATAGGAATGATTTATGTTTACGTAGACAAAGGTACTGAGAGGTGGAGACTCACCCATCGTTTACACACCGAAGTTGGGAGGCTCTGTTATAAGAATGTTTTCTGTTGAATCAGGCCCTTTGGTACCATAAGCGTGATAACGGCGAAAACCACGTTGGGCATTTCAGTTTCCAAAAATATACGAAATAACTGCAGAGCATTTCTTTCTTGCAATATTGCTTTGCTGAGATGCTGCCAATTTCAGCTCCTCTTTTTTGTGCGCCTTAATATCATTGTTGCTGACAGCATCGCAGAAGGAGGAGTACATCAGGAGCGTACGAGGGGCATGTCAGGAGTATACGACGAATATTTTTCTCATGCTCTTGTTACACCCCTGCTCTTCCCTCATACTCCCCTCATACGACGAATGTAATAAGAGCCTCGTACAACCGGTCAAATGTTTTGCTATCTGGAGCAACGCCGACCTTTCTTTGCTTCAAAGCCTTATGACGGAGCAAGTTTGAGAAACGTTGAAGGCTATGCGCACGTTCACAAAGCGCGCCACAGCGAACGTCTTCTACAACGCCGTTCCTTCTCCTGGACGCCGACTCTTTTAGGGCATTTCAGAGAAAGTCTAAGCATGCGCATGCTTATAGCACAAATATGCCTGAATGGCAAGCGAGTTGAACGAAATACTTTTTATCTTATATGCCGAATCTTCACAATGTTAACAACAGACCGAGGAACCAAAATTTCAAAATGAGCAGCGCAAGTTTAAATATGAAAAACCAAACCATGGATCTTTCATTTCTTAACTTCCATTGCTCTTTTTCCTCTGAGCTGTTATCAACACTACGCGAAACGTCGATACACTTGACAGCTGCAGCTTGCCAGAAGGCTGGAAGGCAGGAACGGGTGCTCTCGAAACTTGAACGTACAACAGCCGTTCTGTCCTTGGCAGTTTGCAACGGCCATCAAAATGCCACCCCGTGGGTCTCAAGCGACAAGATATAAATTGTATAAGAACCTAATCAAACGACGCATCTCCAAAACATTTATATTCAGATCTATGAAGATTGGATATCGACATTGCGAATATTTCTAAAACAGCTTTTTTTAAAAGATGAATGAAGCGCTCACGCCATGAACTAAAGAACCAAAAATGCATGTTTTGGCTTATCTCACGGTTAAGCATGTTCGGCCTATTGTTAATTTCAAATTATCGACCGACTGCTACATTGTTAACGTTTTTCTCATCAGCAGAGACAAAATCATTTCACCACCTTGCCATAAGGCGGGTTGGTTTGAGAGGAGGAGGAAAACCTGAAGGTGGGCACTAAGGCCCAGTGAAAAGGGCGCGCACGCGCGCAAAACGACATGCGTGCTCATGCCGGCGGCTTGTTAGTAATCTGCTAATGAGGGGTGCCGTCCATAAAAAGAAACAGCTTTCCAGATCACGTTCCCAGCTCCATGCGCCTTGGGAGCATGAGTTTAGCCTTTATTTTTTCGCCGTTTGCCTCCGCCATAAGGTCCTGGCGCACCGAAACAAGTCGGGAGCTCCGCGAGATAGCTTGCGATTTAGCCGGCTGTACGCTGGCTGGCTGTAAGCCTGATACAAGAGCTGGCATTTTTCAAAGCATGAAGCTACTCATAAAAACTCGCCGGCGATACACATCAAGTGCATTCAGTGCCTTTGTGGCTCTTGCATGATACTGGGTACACTTTGAAAACGCGGAAGGAGTAGCCTATTTTGTATCATTTATATGTTTTTAACTTTCACGCCTTGCATGGATAGAAGGAACAGTGCGAAAAGACGAGGACAAACACAGAAGCTTACAGGACATTGTCTGTCCTCGTCATTTCCCCGCTGCTCCGTCTAGCTGTGCAAAAGTACCAACAAGCCCAAACCACAACTATAGTACACTTCACACCTTCTCTGCTTTGTTTCCAAATTCCAAGCTATTTTGTTCCTGTTCTCTAAGCCATATTATTTCTATTTCTGCGACGGTCCGGTCAATGTTTTTAGTACGCTTCTACGCCTGCAGTACTTCAGCCTGTCCCTCGCTCGACTGTGCAGCTTGACTGATGGCAAAGAGCTTTCGTACGCATTGACATTGCTGATTCCGGCTGGTTCGGGGCAGCCACCAGATCTGGGTCAGGCGTCACCGGAGGGTACGGGACTTCGCAGTAGGCTCCTTGTTGGGCCGGTCCGTACATGGCCTGCTGTGCCATGTCATAGGCGTACAGCATGCCCTGCTGCACAGCGTCGTCCCCCGGCTCCCGGTAGGCGCCGGCGTTGGCCATTCAAAACACAGAGCTTGGAACCTGTAGAAACAAAATTAAACTGTGCCAACATCGAATACGCATATCGCCACAAGAAAATAAAACAATAAGGGAAACTGTAACGCTGAAGTTGTACCGCGTACAAACTCGCTTGTTCCGCAGGCATGATTCGCATGTTCTGGGTCTCCCGCAAACAACAGGAACACACCATGCTGACCTCTTCCTCATATCTACGGTAGAGAGCGCCAGTAGCCAGTTTTCTTCCATTCGCACCAATTCCTGCTAGGCCTCTGTCAGCACAGCCAGGGGTGTATTTATTCACAAATATACTGCAGGCTATTTTTAGCCCTAGCTGGAGGGCAATAAAAGAAAAAAACGGCCGTGGCTTAGCTTGGTTAAGCCTGATGATTGCGAAGGCGAGAGGAGCGGAGCTGTTTTATACAGCTGGTATGACGTCACACCGACCGTAGAACCCCTGGTGAGAGGAGCGGGAGTTAAGCCGCCGTTGGTGGCTACCGCCTCGCCTCGCGACGGCGTGAGATGGGGCCCCGTTTTTACACAGCTGGTGTGACGTCACTCTAGGTCACGTGGTGTGACGTCACGCAGCGAGGTCACGCTAAAGGTCCGTGGTGCCTACCACCGCCTCGCCACGGAACGGGCTGAAGTGCGACCTAAAGTAGTATTGCTTCGCAATAAAAGACTTGAACAACATTACGACAAAAGTCGTCGTCGTCATCCTCATCATCAGCCTGACTACGCCCACTTCAGGGTAAAGGCATCTCCCATGTCTCTCCACTTAACCCTGTCCTTTGCCAGCTGCGCCCACCCTATGCCTGCAAACTTTTTAACCTAATCCGCCCACCTAACTTTGTGCCGGCCCCTGCTACGCTTGCCTTCTAGTGGAATCCACTCCGTTACCCTCAAGGACCAGCGCTTATCTTGCTCGGCAAAAGCAGTGTTAACATAAGAGCAAAAACAAACAAGACAGTAAGTATTCAAAACACTGCTTAAAACAGGCTCAAATTATAACCAACCAAGAACAGACGCTCTATTTCAGCCACAAAATTTGTTGACTCAAAAACTGAATTCCACTCAGCCACCCTGTGAAAAAAAAAAACTGCCTTTAAAATATTCATTATGCGCAAAAATAGGTGTTAAACAGCCTTTATGAGAGCCTTGTAGTCCTGGAACAGCCAAGTGCCAACAAGACAAGGCGAGCCGGATACCAGTACGCCCACACCATTTAGGCATTGCTGCGATAGATGATTTGGCGCAGGTGCTAGAATACAGTGAGCAGAACAGCGCCGAAAACTCGGACGAAAGGCACGTAAAGCATTGTTGCATGTTGGAGCTCTTCTACGACAGCGAACATTTCACAGCCGTTTTTGCAATCCGGCACCCAGAGACCGAAAAAAAGTGAAACAGGGGAATAGATATATAAACTGTAATTCCTTTATCTCGGTCCGTAAACCACCTTAGCACTGGTAAAAATATGCGTGTAATGGTGGCGTGACGATTATGAAAAAAGGCTAAGCGCTGTAACTGTTTCAGTCGAGGTGGACGCTCGAGGTTCGCAATGAGAGAAGAAATGAAGGCAGAAGTGAAAGAAGAGAGAGAGAGAGGCGACCTCGGGTCCCTTAACGTAAACTCCGTTTGGTCCGAATGCCATTCGAAGTGTCGAATACTATTTGACTCAAATGCCACTCAAAGTTTACGTAGCATGGGTATTATGACAGAATTGCAGTAGCAGTAGCAGAGTAATAGCACAGCGCTACAACTCTGATGCTGTTCAAATGTTATAATGTGCTCCAGGAACACGTGTTTTGATCTCAAGGATCGACGTAAAATATATCTTTGTCCGAGTATACATGCCAATTATAGTTAAACTGAAATGAGACAGGCCTGTATACAGGTCTCAAACCGCGTATAGAGAATTCGTCAGTTTTTACGAGTTCCAAAGATTATAAACTGTCTTTCTGTTGTAGCAATATTGAACTTTGCCATGTCGTTTTAGCAGACGACACAAGGTTGACCAGCGTTTGCCAGTATACTTCTAATACTGGATGAGTGATGGCACAGTTAGGCCAATATCGACAGCTTTCTAGAATGGCACAGCCAATTGTGGCAAACAGCGGAGGAACTGTGGCTAACATGGCCAGTGATAGCCACGATTCCAAGATGGCACAGCCAGCAGTGACAAAGAGTGGGAGAATTCTGGCTAACGTGACCCATGATAACCATGATTTGATGATGACCCAGCCAGTACTGGAAAAGCGACGGAGGACCAGGACCATCATTGGATATGTTAGTGAGTGGTTCAGCCAATATAAGATGCTCTTTGCGAACTTTGCGCCTACTTACGGCCGTGTTTGCCAACAGATTTCTAATATCGGCCCGCTGTAATGTGCTACCTGGGATACGCTGACATCGCACACAGAACGGGCATTCTTCCACTTTGCCTAACCCGGCTGCCGTGACCGGGATTTCATCCAACGACATTATGATCCGCACCCAACCGCCTTAGGCACTGAGCTATCGCGGCTGGTTGGTGCCTTCAGACCAGAAGTAAGAGATGGTCTAGGGGTCATCAGTGTGGCAGAGGGTGACGTGCTGGCTCACCGAGTAGGCCCGACGAAGAGATCCCTCAGGGGTGCAGCTGCCCACTCGAAGCGTCCAGGAGGCTCCTTCTGTGCACACGGCTCTAGGCTCGCGCTGATGATGAATATGATAATGCTGATGATGATGATGATGGCCTCTGGCTGAATGGCACGTACCCACGGTGGGGGATTGGCCAGGGTACATTGTTGATACAAACGCACACATGGGTAAGGAGTGGAGTAATTGGATAATTTTGTGAAGAAGACGCAAATCTGGATGAAAAAAAGGTTAAAAATAAAGGAATTGAAAAGCTGTGAATTCACATTTTATTCACATGCTCGCGCTGATCTGTCTTCTTTTTTTTCTTTGTCGAAGCGCCCCATCATGCCCAACAATACTGGGCAAAATCATTTTTGAGCGGGAAACCGTTTATGAACCTAAATTTTTTCATACCAATGCAATATTTCATTATAACAATCAATATGCCCGCAGTTCATCAGACGAAAGTCTTGAATTTTTTTCTATCAACGTTTTTGCTCTCATCAAAAGAGCTTCCCATTGGTTTTCTGCGGAAGTTTTAACTGCTCGATGAGAGTGATGGAAACACTTTAAAATAAAGACTGCTACATATCAAAAGAACAGACCATTACCTTCAATAATTCCATAGCAGTGTTTTACAATTTTCCAATTTTCAAAACTTTTGCCCGAGAAAGCTAGACTTGATCGAGTGAGGGAAAATGAAAATTGTGTCATCCGCAACGCTACAGCGAAATTAGGGTAAGAAATTGGACGGACATATGTAGACAACACGAATGTAAGAATTTTTCTCGGAAATCGTGACGTGCGCTGCTTTACAAATCTGAAATTGAAAATTTTCCCCCAGTGGACAATAATTACCACTAAAGGGGACAAGCAATTAGACGACGTAGCCATCAGGGGGCGCTCCGTCCTGGAACAAGTAGAAGAAGAAGCGCACTCTCTCAGGCCTTAGCGGTGGATGCTCCAAGCTCCGCCGTTCCATGTCGCCATCGGCGTCCCGTCGACCTGGAACCATGACTTCGACTCCCAGCGAAGGAGTCGTGTACTACTACTCCCAAGAGCGTACGTATTATTGAGCAAGTTCTTTTCCGGCCTTGCAACCAAAGCGACAAGCCTGGCACACCCGTGTGTTGCATGCGCCCTCAAATCTAATCTCTGGCAAACAGGCGAGCGGCAGCTTGCAGTCGGGCTGTGTCTTGCTACCTCAGCCACTACTTGAAAGCTGATCTCACGTCGATATTCCTCAGAACGGCGTCTGTGCGACTTTCTGGACCATTTTACAATCTTTCTCCTGTTGAACTAAGTCTAAGGTGATCTGAAAGAGTTCTGCATTTCAATACGAATGCAGTTGGTAGAAACTGGCGAAAAAGTGCAAAATCATGCCACTTGCACTGCCCTCCTGTGGTTAGAGTTCAGAGTTCTTCGATGGTTAAGGCGAAGGTTATGGCCTTCCTTACAAGCATCAAATAAATCAATGTCGACAAGTGCGCTCGTTATAACGCGTCTTGTGTAAATGGGCTTCAGTTCTGTTTGTGCTAGAAAGCACGTCTTTCTCTTATATTAAGGTTTTGAAAAGTTTACGCTCTTTAGTAAGGAAAGAAGATTAGATGAACTATCAGTCGATCACGCTACAAAGTGCGCTAGCATCATCTTATTAAATTTGTGAGTCACCGGCTTACCTCAGTAACAAATTTTCGACGCTTACCTGCAGTTAGTATCAGCTGCTAGCCAGATTGTGTTTATAAAGATCAGCATCGGGTCGGCCATGTTGGACAAAAACCGCGAATTCGCGATGGCGTTATATCGGACAGCTCTGTTCATTGTATCGAGAACAGTGATGCGTCCAAAACGACAATCTGATTTTAACATTTCTATGCGCTCCGAGCTAGTTTATAGCATAGCTAGGTGCCGCTTGACTGATATGATAAGATTGCTGCATTTCTTTTTTTTTTTTGCAGCTGACGAGACCGGAGTTGCGTCTCCACGAGGTGAGAAATTCTTCCTGCCCCAACGGCACTTGCATAAAAAGCATGATAATAATAAGCATGCATAATAGGCTCGCATAATAAGCATAATAATAATAAGCATGCATAATAAGCTTGCATAATAAGCATGCATAAAAAATGGTGGCGTGACTACAATCTTCAACTATCCGCTGCCGCGGCTCTGTGGCCTTGGCGTCCGGTTGCTGATCCTAAGGTCGCAGGATCGAATCTCGCCCGCGGAGGCCGCATTTCGATGGAGGCGAGCTCGCAATAACGTCCAGGCGCTATGTGTGGTTGATGCGCGCACGTTGAAGAACCCCAGCTGATCTAAATTAATCTGGAGACCTCCACAATGGCGTCCCTCATAGCCCATGTGTCTCTTCAGGACTTTAAACCACACAGTTCACGATTTGCAGTTGAAAATTATTTAAATTTGTCGTCAGCTTGATCTCATACTGCGCTACTCCAAAGCCGTCAAATGTCATGAAGATAACATACGTAGATCCGCACCCACCGTTGAAATGTTTGATCGTTTCTGTAAATGCTTCCTACTGGAGTTGATTCGCGCATTCGCCTTCTCTGTGTGGTTCTATTCCATTTGGCCAGACGTGATCACGTGACTCTCAAGCTTTCATGCATCGCAGAGAAGCGCACGCCTCCTCTGCAGAGGATGCAGTCGACTGCGGATGGTAGAGAACTGACTGAGGCAAACATTTTTTGTGTGATTTGCGGGTGTTTTGTCTGCCTTAGTGAATAATTTAAACAAAAATTTTTGTTATATCTTTATAACATATTTTTAATTCGTTAGTAATTTTGACTGAGTCATGTGTGACGTCACTGCATGTTGGCCAGTCAGCATGGCGGGGTCCTAGGCCGACGCCAGAGAACCAGGAAGATCGTCCTTAACAGCTGTCAGTGCAAAATTCGGAGGTTAACCGAGGGCCGCGCCACTTTCGGCACTCAAATGAACTGCTTGAAAGTGTTCAAGAAGAATTAAAGAATGCTATTAGTGCGTCACTGCCGTTCACAGGTGGCGCCACTTTCTGCTAGCGTCCACAAACGCGATATTTTTGGGATGTAAAGCGTTGTTTCGCAGGTCGGCTGAATAAATATCGCTGGGCATAAGCTGCAGCGAAATATGTAGCTGCGGCGAAGTGGTGTCAGCCAGTACCACTGTACACGGGACGTATTAACGGTTTGTAGGACGCGCACAATTAGTAGAAGGGCACTGACATAGATAGACAGCTATTCTTGTTCGCTTTGAGGGTGCATTTACCTTTTAAACTGCAACAGTGCACTGCGGGCTCTTGTAACTCTTGGCGCGTTAAAAATAAAAAAGCCTTAAATCTTAAGAACCGAAACTTTAGTCAGACTGCGTCTTTATGGAGGCAAAACGCTAAGGCACCCGTGTGCTGTGCGATGTCAGTGCACGTTAAAGATCCCCAGTTGGTCGAAGCTATTCCGGAACCCTCCACTATGGCACCTCTTTCTTCCTTTCTTCTTTGACTCCCTCTTTTATCCCTTTCCTTACGGCGCGGTTCAGGTGTCCAACGATATATGAGACAGATACTGCGCCGTTTCCTTTCCCCAAAACCAATTAGCCAGGCTTCGGTACTCTGACGTCAGGAATCGCTTTTTTACTCGAGTCAATTTGAGCATGAATGACCATTCGGTGGAGTTTGTCCGTGTTGCGAAGTACGAGGTATATCCAACGGTTTTAAGAAATGGAAATTCATCGCAGTTCGCAAATTTTGTCGCACTATCGTACAACTGTTCCACAAAAGACGATGAGAACATTGAGGTTGCGGATTGAAAGTGCAAAGAGTTAGTACATAACATCGTGTGTTCGGGCTTGCAATCGAGACGCGTTTCAATAGCCTTGATTAACGGTGAGCTTTTGTTTCAGGCCGCTACTCACAGGGAATGGTCTTGCCAGAGTCATTTTTTTCCACCATGAGAATGAAGAGTAGTAAGTGATGCACAATTTTTTTACTCCTACAGTGACTTACACCAGTTACATTCATTTAGATGACCAAATCGCTCTGACCTGCAGATTAGGCATGCTCTGCGATATCCTTACCGGCGCCCTATGATAAAGCATATTAAATACCGTGCTGCTTAAAACCAGCGCGCATTCCTATTGAAAAATCTCGCATATATGTGTTAAATGTGTCTCATATATACGCAATTATTGGATATGTGTACACATATATGCTCGTATGTATACGTGCTCATATGGCATACGTGTTACTCAACACGTATGGCGAAACACATATATACGGGTGATACGTGCCTCATATGTACGCTATTGGATATGTGTCACCCCCGTCCCTCGTATATACGAGGGCCACGTAACCTTCGTACAGATACGAGGGCCTCGACATGGGGATACAATGGCCTTGCAACACGTACTCTGGTGCACAGTTAATAGCTCTGAATATGTAGGCTACCTGAATGAGCTTGCAACCCTTCAGTGCAGCAAATGATGCATCCCAGCCCTAAATACTAGGCTGCAGTCAATGAAATAATTTTTCTTGCTGCCTTTATTTTATCATTTTTATCTGACTACAGTCATTCACTACAGGGGCAGGTGCAGGCGATGATTACTTGATGTCCCTCAGCATGTCCGCCAGGTAGCAATTCAAGTGCTCTGCGCATTTTCTCATCCTCGGCAGCTTGTGCAGCTTTGATGTATGCATCACATGCATCTGAAAGAGTATTAATCATGACAAAATTGAAGACATGCAGGTGCTGCAAAATAAAGGTATTTAAGTCATGCACACTTAAATAAACAAATGTCTTTGTCAGTCAGGAAATGTACCTAAATAAAAAAGGCTTACTGCCCACAGCTGCTAGTTTTTTGGGCTCATCCGAGGCTTCTGCATGGCACCAGTCTTAAGGAATTGCCGGCATACTGAGGTGGTGATGCTCCTTCCCTGAACGCTCTTTCCCGTAAGGCTCTTCGGGGAAGGAGCATCACCAGGAAGGAGCGTCACTTTTGTGGGGAACCCCACAAAAGTTTTGTGGCGTCCTTGCAAAACAAGAAGTCTCGACCTCGGGAAAGAAGCCAGCGCCACTGCTCTGCACTGACAATTTCCCTCCCGAGGTTGACCTGCAATAAAACAGCTGCACATATGCTTTGTATAAAGCCCTACAACAGATTGGGGAGAGAGTTATTATTTGCCACATTAAAGCTGCTAAAATCCTATTCCTCAGGACTCCTATATGTAACATTACGAAAATGGCAGTTTTCCTTGCAAACGCTACTAATGATAAAACATGACACATCGCTTTCTTCTTGCTCCTTGAGTTACTTCTGTGCGCTTAGGAAGTTTTCGCAGCGAATAGGAAAATTTGGGGGAATAAAGGACGTATACACTTCCGTTTCTATGATTACTGTGTTGGATTCCCAACTTCAGAAGATTTGAACTTCTTTTTGTTTTTCTTATTAGTTGTGTAAATACTTAACTTTTGTACATCCGCGCAAACTTAGAGCGTATAATATAGCACGCAGTTATAGCGTTGAGCCGAAACTACGCATATTAGCTCGACATGATGCTTCGCATTCATCCAGCTATTTCAAGAGCTCAATTTGTGTTTTTGTACGCTTGTCAGTAGAATTGACGCGCTAGCGTATCACGGTAGTTAGCAGCACATTGTCAATGATACTCTTGTTTAATATGTGGATGTCAAAAACTCAAACTAGAAACGAAATACTATGGGGCAAACTAATTTCATTACGTGTGCGAAATGCGATGGCATTATAATCAGCGAAATGTATCACAACGCCGGGTTTTTCCGTTATCAGGCTTCTGTTTGCGACTGTGAGCGTGGAGAAGGAGAGAGGGACCAGGTGTGGCACGTCACGTGACCTTATGATGTCATAACTGTCTAGACCAGTCAATTGATATTGATGACAGACCATAACGGCGAGTTTTTTTTCCCCGAATTTCAGAACAGACCATAAGGGCGGGTGTATTCCGTGACGTGGCTTCAAATCTTATTGCATTAATAAAGTGCAAATTTAATGGCTAGAAAATGACACCCCGGCTCCTCAGTTCGGCTGACTGTTTACTTAGATGTTCGTTAATCGTTTTTAGCAACCGATTTTCTAAAATTGTGCACATGAATAAAAAAAGTTTTCTTCCACAGGGCAGACAGGCACTTCGTCGAGTACTGAAGGCACTCATGGTAAGCCGTGCACGGCTACTGCATTTTTCGCACCCACGGTGGTTGCTCAGATTGCTTATTTCACCTTTTCTTTATTCTTACAGACGAAAACCTCAAAGTGTAAGTTGAATGAATTGAGAAAAGGATGGTTTCGATGCCTAAATGCTGGTACTAGTGCACGTCACATAGTATTAAACCTGCGTACAGCAGTGGTTTCATATACCATTTAGTGCTTTGTTTACTAAACAGTGAAATACTCTGCCCAACATCCATTTACAGCGGTGCTGTTTATCGGTTGAGCCTCGGTATTGGAGCCAGATCGCATTAATACGTACCGATCAGGAGACTCCTAGCAGAACGCTTCTGATTGATTCTCAGAACAGTGACGTCAACACTCAATGACCTCTCCGACATCTCTGATTGGTCCTCACAATTCGTGAAGTCATCACTCAGTGACGTCTTTGACGCCCTATGGACCCTATTCATATGACGTCACTTGCGCAGCCATGGAGATCAACAGCATGGCAGTCATATCGCGTCGCCACCTTATAGGGGAAGGGGGGGAGGGGTAATTTTGTTACCCGGTAAATATGATAATGAAAAAAATGCGCTCTCATAAAGCCCTCAATTCACAATTTTTTTACTATTAACATATCCCCTTCACTTCAGCCTCAATGTATGGTTATGTTGGCACCCTTCCGCGGTGGCTGAGCGACTTGGCGTAGAATCAAACCACGGCCGCGCCGGCTGTGTTTTGACGGAGGAAAATTGAAAATTCGTTTTTGGGGAAAGGAAATGGCGCAGTACCTGTCTCTCATATCGGCTGACACCTGAACCGCGCCGTAATAGAAGGGATAAAGGAGGGAGTGAAAGAAGAAAAGAAGAAAGAGGTGCCGTATTGGAGGGCTACGGAATAATTTCGACCACCTGGGGATCTTTAACGTGCACTGACATGACACAGCACACGGGCACCTTAGCGTTTCGTCTCCATCGAAACGCGGCCACCGCGGTCGGGTTCGAACCTTAATTGTATATTTCATAGTTTTGACGCCTTCCATAGCTCATTTCCTGTCAGTTTTCAACAATAACCAATATGTTATAAGAACACATCAAGCTCTGTTATCTACTGCTACACAGTTAATCTATTATTGCATCACCACTGCAATTTGACTCCAGTGTTCCTTTGAAGAACATCCGGTTATCTATATTATCCCGGAGACGTCCGATGCGGAGTCTTTTGCAAGCCGATTACAGCTCGTATTATTAATACCCACTTACCGAGATAGCAGTAATGAAGCTTGCGGGTGGGAACCTGGCCGGGTGTGTGAAAAGGGTAGCCGCTCTGACATCAGCTGTATCAAGACTTTTGTCAAGCCCTCGTACCGCCTTATCTTCTCATCCACAGGGATCATCAAAAAAGCGAGTTGTATTGCCTTATCGGGTGCGTCTTCGGAATCGTGGCGTGCCTCATCTCCATAGCCGTAATCCTCAGCGCGCTAACGGCAGGTAAGTTGCCTCCGAAGGTAAAATTGAAAATTGGTTTTTGGGGAAACTAAATGTCGCAGTATCTGTCTCCAATCTCGGCGGACACCTGAACCGCGCCGTAAAGGAAGGGATAAAGGAGGGTGTGAAAGAAGAAAGGAAGAAAGAGATGCCGTAGTGGAGGGCTCCGGAATAATTTCGACCACCTGGGGATCTTTAACGTGCACTAACATCGCACAGCACACGGGCGCCTTTGCGTTTCGCCTCCATCGAAACGCGGCCGCCGCAGTCGGGTTCGAACCCGGGAACTCCGGATCAGTAGCCGAGCACCCTCACCACTGAGCCACAAGCATTCGCCATTTTCAGGGTGCTCAATATTACAGATTGAAGCTCTTAGACGCCCGTTTCTGTATTGAGCAGCGTGCCTCAGCCTCGGCGTAACAGACTTAACTATGATGGTGGTGATGATGATTGGTTATAACTTATCAGGTAAGGAAAGACGCATCAACTTCCTCACTTCTTGGTGGACACGTCAACCCTGCCATAAGAAAGGGAAGGAAGGTGGGAATGAAAGAAGAAAGAGACAGAGGAACGCATCGGAGGATAAAAAGAGAGGGAACGCAGGGCTCAGCGGAGTAGTAAAGACTGCGATAGGGGAGGGAGTGCGAGGAGGAAGCGGGAGAGGAGGGCGCACTGGGAGCATCAGGAGGAAAGCGTAGACGGAACCAGCTGTGATGAAAAATTTTCTTCAATGCTCAAAGAGACAGTCTGGAGTTTGGGAGTCAGAAGATGACTCGCCGCGGTGGCTCAGGGGTTAGGGCGCTCGGCTACTGATCCGGAGTGCCCAGGTTCGAACCCGACCTCAGCAGCGGTATCGTAGTGGACTGAACCGGGTTCGAACCCGACCACGGCGGCTGCGTTTTTATGGAGGAAAAACGCTAAGGCGCCCGTCTGCTGTGCGATGTCAGTGCACGTTAAAGATCCCTAGGTGGCCGCAATTATTCCGGAGCCCTCCACTACGGCATCTCTCTCTTCCTTTCTTCTTTCACTCCCTCCTTTATCCCTTCCCTTACGGCGCGGTTCAGGTGTCCAACGATATATGAGACAGATACTGGGCAATTTCCTTTCCCGCCCAAAAAACCAATTATTATTATTAGTGGACTGACATTGACAGGTTAAATATCCCCAGGTAGTCGAAATTATTCCGGAGCACTCCACTACGGCATCTCTATCTTCCTTTCTTCTTTCACTCCCTCCTTTATCCCTTCCCTTACGGCGCGGTTCAGGTGTCCAACGATATATGAGACAGATACTGCGTAATTTCCTTTCCCGCCCAAAAAACAATTATTATTACTATCAGTGGACTGACATTGAAAGGTTAAATATCCCCAGGTAGTCGAAATTATTCCGGAGCCCTCCACTACGGCACCCCTTTATTCCTTTGTTCTTTCACTCCCTCCTTTATCCCTTCCCTTACGGCGCGGTTCAGGTGTCCGCCGAGATGTCATTTCCTGTCCCCAAAAACCAATTTTCATTTTTTTAGTCAGACGACCCCTCTACATGGTCAGTATCCTTAGTCCGGGACACCGCATGATGAATCTCCGTCTAGCTCCCGCTTTACCAGAGCCCTTTGGGACTCCAGTGTGAAGCAGTTGAGGAGGGCAGTCTCCCATGCCTTTCGGGTAAGGGTAGTGGAAGAAGGAAGGTGAGGATTCTGAGTACCCACACCACGCGAAAAATGTCGCAGATCTCTTCACAGTGCGGTCAGCCCCATCTATGTTCAAATCAAGTGTTTGACTAAGGCAGGACAGAGAAGAGCTCCTGTCTGCAGGCGCCGCAGAGTTCGCTCCTCCGCCTTACTCAGCCCCTTGGCAGGGGCCGGGTAGAGGCGGTGGCTGTCGCAATAATGCATTAAGATTTCGCGGAATCGCAGAAGCGGTTGATGAGCTTCTGAGCCAGGAGGGCTAGGATGAGGAGCCCGGCGAGCGCCAACCGAGCCATAGCAGCGCTACCTGTTGCGCCACTCCTGTACCTTTAAACTTCCTCTCTTTATATAATACTACGACGTAAAAAAGGTATCTAAACAGCTTTGCCTAAATTTCGCATTAGGGAGCATCGCTATCGGTATTTTTCGTGCGTGTATGTGTTTGATAAATGTGTTTGGTTATCAAACATATGAGCACATAAAATGGACACGAACCAACTCGCCCAAATTTCTGCTTTATTCAGTGTTTTGTAACCATCACAGTGAAAACAAAATTAACTAGAAGCGATCATCATAATCTTTTTCTGGGGACTTTGTCGACAGTGCTAACCCTTTTACATCGCCTGCGACACTAAAGGGAACAGGGCGACGAAACCTCAAAGTTTCTTGTTATCAGTGGTTTTTGTGGCTGTTATTGGCGAATAGAGTTAACATAGAAGTATCCTTTCGGCTAGTTTCTGATCGTTCATGCTAACTGCGCGGTCGCGAAGCACAAAAGAATGAGAGCTTTCAAACGGCATAGGCGCCCGTCCCGGTCGTTCTAGGTTCTAAGGAATTCAACAGGAAATGACATACTGACTCCAGACTCACTATATTAAAATTGCTAAAATACTAACTCCCAGCAGCAGACAAGCTCAAATCCACACCCTTTCCACCTTCTTTGCAAACCATAGTGTCAGCCATTTTGTAAACGCATCTTGATAGCGAGCCATTAAAAGACGAAACAAATACAGGGTGCACTAATCTGTCAACAGTGACCTTTCTAGATAACATGATTCTTACCGCTTTGCTGGCGGCTGCTGAGGCAGAATTTTGGCAATATTTATTTTTTAAGATCAGCGTAATGAGAAGTAACGAAATATTGTCCTTGCACATATTTCAATGCTTCCTTAATTAGTGAGCTGTTAAGTTTCCAACCCCTCTAGCACAAACATTATTGGTTGTATACCATGAGGGTAATGAAGAGTGTTACACAATTCCTTCCCTGTGCTTTACACCGCTGTCAATAGCGCAAAATGCCCGTTAACTCTTCTTCGTCGCAGGCTCACCTTATCTATACGACGAAGGCAACGCAACGCGGTCGGAGAAGTCGCGAGGCTCGGGCCAGGACAGAACAGATCCGCCGGTCGTGCTCGTCCGACCGGAAGTGAAAGTGGTAGTCCACCCATGGACCATATTGGAAACCGTGCAGTTCACGACGTCGACTGCTACTTCTACTATTACGACTACGCCGACGGACGCTACGACGCAGGCGTCTTCGTCGACGACGTCAACGACTGCGGCTTCGACGTCCAGCTCAACTACCACGACGTCGTCCATTACCACCACGACGACTACGGTGACACCAACGACCAAAATTGGGACCACGAAACGTAAGCGTTGTCGAAATTACGCCTTTGATTTGAAGCCCTGCCCCGCCGCGGTGGCTCAGTGGTTAGGGCGCTCCACTACTGATCCGGAGTTCCCGGGTTCGAACCCGACTGCGGCGGCTGCGTTTTTATGGCGGCAAAACGCTAAGGCGCCCGTGTGTTGTGTGATGTCAGTGCACGTTAAAGATCCCCAGGTGGTCGAAATTATTCCGGAGCCCTCCACTACGGCACCTATTCTTCCTTTCTTCTTTCACGCCCTCCTTTATCCCTTCCCTTACGGCGCTGTTCAGGTGTCCACAGATATATGAGACAGATATTGAGCCATTTGCTTTCCCCAAAAACCAATTATTATTATTAATTATTATAATTTGAAGCCTGATCACAGCAGCATTAAACGCTACTATGTAGAAAGCAGAATGTCTACAGAAGTTGACGAAAGAAAAGAAAGGGAAAAAAAGATGCCGCCACAGTCTGGAAGACGAACTAACGAGCGTTAGCTGCCGCCATCTTGGATTAATTAAAGATGCCATAAATTAATTACCATTATGGGACGATATCTTGGTTTTATAAGTGACATCACCAATCAATTTCCAATTGTATATATCGGCGACGTCACTGATCAATCACCAATTTGATATACTAATGACGTCACCAATCAATCACCATTTGGGTTGCTCTATCGATTTACTATGGGGGCCGCCGTATTGAATTCCTCGGACTTCGAAAATTTCACGCCGAAGGGAGGCGGTAGCAGACCCGAATAAATCGAGAAACGTGATGAGGAAGAGCTAACGCTCTTAAAAAACGACAGGTTACCAGCACCTAAGCTTAGACCATTTCACAGAAAGCTCTGTTATACAGCTGTGCAGCTCTACTGGGTTGGTTTGTATGCACGTGGCTGCAACCAGTTGGAACATGTTTTGCAAATATTTCCTTTTCCCTGATGTTCTTGTTCAGCAGAACCGAACGCATTTTTATTTGACAGTAATGCGAAGCTGTGCGAAGACTGACGCATGCACACTTACACAACATGTGCGTGCCGGTTCGGGCGCTTGCACTGAGCGTCGTTACCACTGCGTCATTACGCAATGTCTACTGTAGCCCGGTAACCATGCTTGTTTAGCATTACGTATCCTTCGACGAACATTCAGCGCTTCAACTGAAGGCTATACACGGCCTACTTCAAAGGTTTGTAACGTACTCTTATTATGGAATGCCGAGAAGCTCTATATAAACAAATGCAGCGGTATATTGCGCTTAAGCAAACGCGGTTCGCTCATAATGCGCGCATATAATTTCAGAGTGATGCTCGAGCGCGTTTTGCTCATTTCCAGTTAGCTGGGTCACACGGACCCAGTTACTCTGGCGACACTATCATGCCGATTTCAGTAGTTCGCAGCAAAGTTGCATTTCAGAAGTGAAGGGGCCAGATTCATTATCTTTCTGCGTTAAATCACTGCATATTACTGCAATAGCGTTAAAGGTCCCGTTCCGCGGAAAACCCGACATCGGCATCGTTTTGACTGGAAAGTCCTGATTGGTCGAGAGGGCAGTGACGTCGAAAAGCAGCTTCGCTGAGAAGGAAAAATGCGGTCAAGTGGAATCGAACCGCTGTCCTTTTGGATCGAGAGCAGAACACGCTATATCTCTCTCTACGCCCCTAGGGAAGGTTCTTTCAGTGGGATAACTGGAGGTCTTGTATACGGGCACCTCATACCAGACAGGTTAGTTACATTAAAGGAACATTTAAATAATTATGGTCAGTAATTAGCGTCATCCGTTAGCGTAGATGGTGATGTGTAATAAAGCAGTATGTGATGGCAACAAGCATGTCGACGTCTGCGAAACGCTACGTCAGTGGACCCTCAGTCTAAAGTAGAGGAACCTTTAATGCTACCGCGTCGTATTCTTAAGGCGAACTTAAGTGTCCTCCAAGTTTTTGTATCCCATATCCCAGTCCTTCAGTTCCTTGCTTGTAACCGTCGCCAGCTATTCTTTTCCCAGGAAGGGGGGGGGGGGGGGGATGTCAGATCAGCTTGCCGTATGGTCTCGCTAGTCTAGACACCGCGTGACAATGCGTCAGGTGCATAGGCGCTCTCTTTCGAGCTTTGCATTTAAAGTAACCGCAAGAATCTTCCTTGCGGATTGAGAACTTAGTTTCAGTCAGTGCGAGCTTTAATACAGTCAAGGACCGTTACCGCGCCGCTAGTTGGACTTTCAAGTTGGGCGTGTTGCTTAGCGTTTTCCTCGTCTGTTCAGATAGTCCCTGAGTCCTTATTGCTAATTCTTCGCAAGACGGCCTGGTACGTGCTAACTGAAAATTCTCAAACGTTTTCTGGTTACAGGACGAGCATGTTTAGCGATCTGGTATCTACGAACGATGTTAAATGTAGTGGGTCAAGATGGTTATTCTTTTCTGCACGTGCGCTCGCCTAGAATTATCTCATGGAACGATATAATGAAGAAATGATAGCAGTGATAAAAACAATGTGTTAATGACAAAGACGGAAACAAGCTGATAACAAGCTGATAACAAGTCAGGTAGCCTAATTTGCGTCTCTGTCCCGATATGCTGGGCTTCATTTATACCGCATGATCGTTTTCACCAAGTAGCCTAGGAGTAAATCTTTCTGCTAAAATCAAGGCGAGTGCAGCTTTCTTGAGGCCGGTATACAATGCTTCGTTTAATTCTCGGCCGTCGAAATAATTGCAGGGTCGGCGGTCGACGTCCAGAACCCACTACTCTGCACGGTGAGCGTTGAATTCGCGGCTGGCAGTGCACTTCCTGTGGACGGACTATGCGACTTCATCTTCTACGAGTCCTTCTACCTGAAGCTGCTCCCCGTCGGCTGGACGGACCCCGGGCTCGACCACTTCCTGGCAGTGGGAAAGCAAATGTCCGTCACCGGAATAGGCGCCTCTTTCTCTCCGGCGTGAGTGCGATGACTACCTCTTGTCGGTTGAAACCCCGCAGCCAAAACAAAAAATGAAATGTCATCCAGGGTTTACAGATTTTTTATTCAGATGATTTAAAGACCCTTACGGTCATTACATGAAGTATAGAAGACAAGAAGAACATAAATGAACAACAAATAATAAAAATGTGATGTGACCAACGCTACTGAAAGTTTCCACATTAGGAGTTCTATAATTCCATGCGTTCCCATAAAAAAAATTTGTGGAGCCAGTATGGAGCATATGAAGTCGGTATGGAGAGTATAAAATCAGGTACGGAAACTTACGGACACCATATGACGTCAACTACACAGTATGGAAATCGTATAGAAATCGTGGGAATGCTTATAGACTTCATATATATCCATAACTTATGGGCTTTATTTTTCCAGAATTCCATACGAGCGGCTCATATGGAACGTTTCACTAGAGAAAGCGACATTTTTCTAAATAATGCTTTAAGTGGCGAACAAAATGTTCATGGTTAGAAAATATGAAATTCCGTGGGGAAGCTTCTTCCAATGATGAATAGCCAGAAAAAGCAGTGAACCACGAGCTAAGTTAGTACGAGCGATAGGCACTTTTTTGTAGTTTTGAGGCACGGGAAAATGCGATTAACAGGGTTGATTTCGCAGCAGAAAAAGACCAGTGCGTATGTTAATACCTGTGTGAACACGACAACAGAAAATTCGATCTGCGTTTGTCCTGACAGCATAAATTGAGGGAACTGTGTTAATCTTGTAACGCTACATTTTCGCAAAAACATTTCTTGTGATTGGCAGACTGCTTTGTTTTAGAGTCACCATAATTTATTACATACGAGCGGCTCATATGGAACGTTTCACCAGAGAAAGCGACATTTTTCTAAATAATGCTTTAAGTGGCGAACAAAATGTTCATGGTTAGAAAATATGAAATTCCGTGGGGAAGCTTCTTCCAATGATGAATAGCCAGAAAACGCAGTGAACCACGAGCTAAGTTAGTACGAGCGATAGGCACTTTTTTGTAGTTTTGAGGCACGGGAAAATGCGATTAACAGGGTTGATATGCGCAGCAGAAAAAGACCAGTGCGTATGTTAATACCTGTGTGAACACGACAACAGAAAATTCGATCTGCGTTTGTCCTGACAGCATAAATTGAGGGAACTGTGTTAATCTTGTAACGCTACATTTTCGCAAAAACATTTCTTGTGATTGGCAGGACTGCTTTGTTTTAGAGTCACCCTAATTTATTATGTACGTCTGCTGGAGGTTTCAGACTAATAAAGTATGCATTCTATTTTGAGATGAACAGTGTTTTCCATGCCAAAATCCTTGTAGATGAGTTACATTATACAGTGCAGTATAAACATTTTCGCTCTTGAATCGCAAGAGTGATAATCACTGCTCCAACGGGTTGTCTCGAACCACATAATAGCATATTATCGAGAATGCATTCATACCCCGTTTACCACGTTTCGTATCCCTTAAGCTTGCCTAGACAGCACTCTATTGAGGCGGCAGCTTAAGTTTTCAGTTTTCAGTTTCCAGTTCGCTCGCATAATCTCCTAGATACAACTATCGTTTTAGAATTCTTCCGGCGTCGTGATTGCGCATAGTGGATGGAACTCTGTCGACTATTCTTGCTGTAGCCAGAGTTCCTGACATAGTACGAAAGATAGAGCAGACGCTAACTAAAGGCCAAAAACCAGCGCTGCAAAAAGGGCGACCCCTTTTCACAAGCATCCAATAACTGAGCCTATCGACAGCAATAGTAAACTGGGCACACAAGTGTCTTTATGGTTTTAATGCATTAGAGACAAACAATAGAGGAAGGAAATGAAGTGATGAGCAAGGCAGGTTTTATGTTCTAAGTATAGCCTCTAGTGGTAGAATGCTCCTGGCTTAATAAAAATAAAGGTGAAATCTGCTTTTTTGGTCAATTTACTGCTTCTGTGGACAGCGCGTATGGTTCGCACAGAATTTTTTTTCAGCTCATACTTGAAAAAAAAAAGCTTCATTTCTGGTGTTAAATCCGGGTAGGCCTAAAGTGGCCTAATTTTGTCCTTGTGCAGTAACGACCAGCTCTTCACAGACGTCGGCCAGGACGCCTTCAAGAACGCAATTGGCTCGATGCAGCATCAAGGAGTGTCGCACTTCGGTATTCTCAACACGTACGGCATCCACACCACCTCGACGAAATTCGCCGATTGCCTGAATGCTCTTAAGGTGCGTTGCGGAAAGGCATTAAAACTATTATAAGTCGTGCAGAAGTGAAGAAATGCTCATTTTCCTCCGGGATTTCATGTTTACATTTTCATTGTTACTCTTATTTGCTACCAAGATTCTCGCCATGGAAAAAATGAAAAAGAGGTCTGCCGTTTGCTATTTCCGGGCAGGAACAAATGATTGCAACATCTATAAGGAATACCCCGTGAGATCGCCCACTCCGAGGACCTATATACAGATGACATATTCCAGGGTCCTCATGAGGAACAGCTGCGTCAATGACCTGGCCCTCCTTGTCATCAGGGTCCGTTTAAAGGACCACATAGTAAGGGCCCACCAGGCTAGAGGGACCAGGACATGACGACCTGGTCTTTACTGACAGGCAGTCTTTTGGACCCTTATGCGGACTACATGGCCACTTTGGCGCACTCCGAAAATTATCCCCGGCCGGTAGATGAACGTGGTTACTGGCGTATGTGGCATGCTGAAACGGTGACGCCGATGGGCGACGCGACACAATTTGCCAAGAAAACGTTTCATACACAAACGTCTGCACGAAACTTATAGAAACGTAGTTGGCTATTGAAGGTCACATGCTTGCTTGTTCTTGTGAGCACAGTGGAGGTGTTCTGGAGACATAAATGCTGTTAATTTCGCCCGACGAAGCTTTGGTGGAACGAGCCGGACCTTTGCTTTCTGCTGAACCCCCCACTTGGTACATGGTGTACATACCAAAGGATGTATGATAGAAGTTTCTAGTGATGACACGGTGTTTTTCTTGAGAAATAAGGAAGCGGGAGTCTGCCACCGGTGGTTGAGAGCAAAAACTAAGGAAGCGCTGGTCAGACATTTTTTCCAAGATTTATATGATAAAAGTGAGAGCGGAAGGCCATAAAATATCTAGTTTGCGCCCCTAATTCCCCTCTCGTCCCACCAAATACCCCGACGCATTCCCGGGTTGTAGTAATATCAGAAATAGAGCATATCATACCTATTGGGATTGCTCCCCCCCCCCCCCCTTTATGCGAGCATAACTACTCATCCCCAGCCCGACCTATGCCGACTGGGAGGCCGCCCTGACCAGTTCGGACACGAGGGAAAAGATTTGGCTGATTCAATAGGCGAGCGAAATCGAGGAAGCCAACAAGACCATGGGTCACGAGCCTATGGGCTCAATTACTTTTTTCATCATCCTCATTTAAATCGCATGCTGTAGGTTAACGGCATCAGGATATATCAGAAACTTGAGGATCAAGATGCAGGTTCTGCTCAGACAAGGGGTTTCTTTTCATTTTAATCTAACAATAAACTGTCACGGACACGCGATGTAACCTGCGCTGACAGCAAGGGCTTTTTGATCTCCCGAGCGGTTTCAATGCAAGGAAAGGTCCCGAGGTATTAGCGTCCGCAAGTAACTTGACTCGCATATGCAATCTCGTGTAATTTTGTCATCTTTCATTATTGTTGTGTCTCTATAGTGTTTCTGAACGAACGTGTCTTGCTGAATTATGTCCTTATTCACATTGCAGCTAATCCACTCATACGCTGACCAGAATCACCGGCATACGCATAACAGGCAAACATCAATTTACACCGTCATCGGAGCATTGTTCGACCAACCGTACCTCTACCGGAACATAGAAAAAACCAAGCAAGTGCCATTAATCTTTGTCTGGACAAAATAATTCCTTCTACTGATATAACCTGCCCTAAGTGTTAAACCGTTCCATTAATCTTGATGTTAAAGCACTATTCAGAGCTAATAACCTGATACATTGAATTTTAAGCGCGTTTTTTTAAGATGTCAGGTATGACTATTCTTTTTTTTTCGTTTAAATTTTTTCTCCCCGCCGCGGTGGCTCAGTGGTTAGGGCGCTCGACTGCTGATCCGGAGTTCCCGGGTTCGAACCCGACCGCGGCGGCTGCGTTTTTATGGAGGAAAAACGCTAAGGCGCCCGTGTCCTGTGCGATGTCAGTGCACGTTAAAGATCCCCAGGTGGTCGAAATTATTCCGGAGCCCTCCACTACGGCACCTCTTTTTTCCTTTCTGCTTTCACTCCCTCCTTTATCCCTTCCCTTACGGCGCGGTTCAGGTGTCCAACGATATATGAGACGGATACTGCGCCATTTCCGTTCCCCCAAAAACCAATTATTATTTAAATTTTTTCTGTAGTGTGAAGTCGGAACTATATAATACGAGCAGAGCACGGACGTTTTACACCCAACATCGTACGCAACATCGAAAACAGGTTCAATAATAATAATAATAATAATAATAATAATTGGTTTTGGGGGAAAGGAAGTGGCGCAGTATCTGTCTCATATATCGTTGGACACCTGAACCGCGCCGTAAGGGAAGGGATAAAGGAGGGAGTGAAAGAAGAAAGGATAGTAGGTTCCGTAGTGGAGGGCTCCGGAATAATTTCGACCACCTGGGGATCTTTAACGTGCACTGACATCGCACAGCACACGGGCGCCATTGAGCACTTAACAAGGAGAGTCTACTATAACTCCGGTTATTTTATGTTCCAAGTGCCCAGTTTGTAATAACGTAAAAATAGTCATGTGTGCACTGCTAGTCTGCGACATAATAATTGAGACACTGGCAAAGGCAGGATATATACGCTTAGCCCTTCTGAGTAGAAACAGCGCGAATTCAGACTGGGAGGAAAGAAAAGACAGGACAGAGCTCGTCCTTGTGTGTTTTTCCTCGCCGCAGTCTCAATTTGCGCTGTACCAACTCACCTAAACTTCTGTTTCATCTTACTGCACATCTACTGGACTAATGCGCACGTAAAATTAGCGCTACTTTCTGAAGCGTGGCGCTTTTTGAAATGTCCGTCGCCAATACAGGTCCGGAAAGCGTTACCGTCTGAACACCTCCGTCGATTTGCGCAGGAGCATCTTCGCGCCTTCACTCTACGTCTCCGTCTCCCATGTGTCATACCCGGACAGGACCAACCCGAGCTGCCGAATTTTACCGATGACACTGCTCGACTTTCCCCTAGATCCTCCACGTCACGAATTCACGTACGGCATCTCAATAGTGAGTTTCAAGCGGAGACAAGCGAGTTAGATGACGTCACTGAACCCACTGACTCCTTTTGTCGTGTATTCGGAATGTGCCACACTCTTTTGCAGCGTGATCCGTTCTGGGGAGGCTGTTTAGTGGATCTCCTCTGTGATAATAAACTGCAGGAAATCGCTTGCAAGAAAAGCTCCATAGCTTATGTTTGTTTGTTTTTTTTTGCCCATATTCTGGCATGTAATGAAAAACGCACGCGGAATGCAGTCACTGATTTCAATGGGTTTCCAACTAACGCCCACCGTTCATCATTCTTTCCTCGAACCATAGCCGAGTGGAACGCCTTACCCTACGAGGTTGCTGACATGCCCTCTGTTGTATCTTTTGTAACGGGCGTGTCATCTTATCTATGATGCATCAAATATTTCTTCACACCGCTTCTTGCTTTGCCGCCCGCCTTTCGGAGTGTATTCCTTCTTTCTTTTTTCTATTTGTTGATTGTGCGCATTCCCTCGTGGCTGATTGTCAATCGCACGTTTTCTTTCCTTGCCGCTGTTAAACGCAACTTGGGAATTTTTCAAGAACAATCTATTCACTCCTGATTTGACTGCCAAGAGGCAGTTGGCCGTATTTGATAAATAAATAAAAAAATTGTTGGTTTCAATGAGGCATCGTTGTCAAGAACATGGAGCAGCCCTAGCTAGCGCCTATGACTATCAGCGTATGCCGATTCAATGGGAGAAGTCGCGTTTTCTGGCTTAACTAACCGCACAGATACGAGCTGGGTTTGTCCACATGGCTTGCGTTCTAGATCTTCCGCCCTTGTTGAAAGCAGCGGAGTATCACGGTTTATTCGAAAGCTTTTAAAGCTTAAAACAATGGGAGTCTATTGGAACAGTGAAAACTTAATTCTTATGGATAAAAAACACGCTATTTTTCAAGCATCCGCAGCTGCAATCACTTCATGCTAGCGGCTTGAAATATACCAGGAACTAGGCTTTTCATTATTGAAAGCCGTGCTCGTTGAACAAAAGACAAAAGTGTCCAAAATTGACATTTTCACAAGACGGTTAGTCAAACTCACGCTCGAGGACTTGTAATCCGATGCGTCCACGTGCACGTATACGTTGCGTCATTAGTTTCTTGCTATGCGTCGTGATGTGAGAGGAGGAGTCAATAAGACCATTGCTCTGAGATATAAGATATGAAGTGTACTGCTCTAAGATATGATCAACTTCGTCTAAATGAACTCAGTTGTCTTTGCAGCTAACAATTTCTAGAAAATATTAACTTTTGAGGCCATGCGGTAGAATAGTGAACTAATTAGCCCTTGTTCGGAACTGCTTAGGCCGGATGAAGTTAAACCAGGTTAAATTAAAAAAATATATATAGAAATAAGCGTGCATAAACGTTGCTTCCTTGTGCCAAATAATACGCCACAATTTCTACTTTTTTCTTCCACTTGCACGTCCAAAGTTGGAAGCCCTAAGAAACTTGAAATGGACACAGCGGAACCAACCGGGCTCCATGCGGATGGCCATATCTTTCTCGATGCGCGGCCATTTCTACGCTCCCTCCAACGACAGCAGCAGTGCCTCGGGAAGCGACGACTCCGATTGTCTATTTCGGCCGTGCGAGGATTTCGTCGCGTCTGCTGATTCTCTGGACTCGTACGACATTCCTCCCATGAGTGTGAGTCAAGGCACGCCGTGCAAAAGGGCGCGTAGCGGATGTCGACGCTTTTTTAGAAAGAAAAAACAGTCACTGACTTTGGTACTTAAAGGAGTGATGACACCTAATTTTGGTGGCATATCTTCTTCTCTATAATGGTGCGGAAGGCACTACTACGCATGAATGACCATGTGATATTTGCCTACGACCACTAAACAATTTTGAATCGAATTTTTTTCTGTCATGCTGTTTTGGTTTCGGTTTCAACGGCCGAACGATGGCGGTGACGTGAAAAAGTGCTTTTGTGTCACGTGAGGCATAGAAAAACGTTCATAAGATCGCGGATTCATCGTTTTAATTTACTTCAGTGCTGAAGCCAGTCTTCCTCAAGAGCCGGAATGACAGCGAATGAGGAAGCAGCGATTGTATTGCAGTTTTTTCATGGCTCACGTGACCTGTAAGTAGACGTAAGTAGACTTAATAATAATAATTGGTTTTTTGTGGGGAAAGGAAATGGCGCAGTATCTGTCTCATATATCGTTGGACACCTGAACCGCGCCGTAAGAGAAGGGTAAAGGAGGGAGTGAAAGAAGAAAGGAAGAGAGAGGTGCCGTAGTGGAGGGCTCCGGAATAATTTCGACCACCTGGGGATCTTTAACGTGCACTGACATCGCACAGCACACGGGCGCCTTAGCGTTTTTCCTCCATAAAAACGCAGCCGCCGCGGTCGAGTAGACTTCGCGTTTCGAAACTGCCGTACAGCGGGCAATACTACATAAGCGTGACTTCTCGACACCATTACTGCGGTATACTTAGCATTTTAGGCTGCTATTTATTTCGGTGGTTCAAATATGATTTGTTTGTGGCGTCCATCTTTATTACGTAGGGGTTTCGAACGCTGTCAGGCATCCATACACCTTTAACCCTAGCTTGTCGTACAACAATCCAGATAATGAAATTTTAATTATTTTGCTCTCGACTCCTGGTGACAGCGAAAACTTTCATCGGAGTCCTTGTTTCCTGCAGGCTTGCGGCCGCGCTCACGGCTCCAATTACCACTACAGCAGCGACATCGTAGGCGAATACAGCTACGACCCTGGCGCTAACCTTGTGATGACGTTTGACTCTGAAGTGGGCCTGAGAAAAAAGGTAAGTTTATCCTGCATTGTAAGTCACTTTTCACTATTCAGTGTCACATACACACAAAGAAAAGAAAAATTAATCATAGGGTTCAAACTCCATTACGCGAGAAGAATAGACAGCTCTTTGCGGCGGTGAATACCGTTTATTCTTTGTGATTTGTCTCTCTTCCTGGCAGAAAGCACATGACGTATCTATATGCTGCCACTGCGACGTCGCTGTGTACGAACCACTTAGCATTGCACGTTGCCATGGCACGTTCCAGTGACGTCATGCGTGACATCACTGCACGCTGACGAATCAGCGTGGCGCGGTTACGCCGGCGCTCCATGCAGCCCATGCGCCCTTAACAGCTGTCGCTGTATAAAACTTCCCGATATTTTGTCCTCCACGGGGCGAAGAGGTCACAATTAAACTACAACCTCCCGCCAACCACCTCCTCCCCTCCGTGCATCACAGATATTTCTCTATACCAGTTACAAAGTCTGCTTCAAAACCTGGCTTAGGTTAGGTTGGGTTGGACTGTGTTAGGTTAGGTTAGCAGATGGAGAGGCCGCCCAGGAGCGGCGCATGAAACCCACTGCTGTTCGGCATAGTTACCTTCATACAGGCTTCAATGTATTGCTTGATTTAGGTTTTAATTCGTTCCACGGACTGTTATATCGATGCATTCTTGTTGCAGCATCTCTTTCACTAATTTCGTTAGAAGGCAAAAGCGCATATATCAACCATCTCGCATTTTCTAAATCATACGCAGTTCACTGTACAGCGTACAGGCGTCGTGACAATCTTGTGACCTCTGAATTTTGGCCCAGTCAGACCACCGGATTTCAATGCATTGGTCCAAAGGGGAGTATCTTAATTAGTATGGTCAAAAGGCTCTGTTTTTATCAAAGCTAAACTTGGGGAATCAATTTTTTGTACAGTCACGGATTTTTTTTCGCATGTTCGTAATTTCTCTGGACGCAGGTGTGTGAAGCGAAGGCAGCCTACATGGACGTGACCTTTGGCATCGCTGTCTTCGACATCGACTACGACGCTGGTGCTGGCGGCTGCCGCAGTTTCCAAATCGGCCCCGGGTCTTTCAGGCGCGTTAAGGCGCTGAAAAGGGTCAACGAACTTCCCAACAGCACCGACTTGCAGAACTGCCTCGCCACTCCCGTATAGACGGATGCGGGGGTCAGGGAATACGTCTTATTTTTTTACAAGCAGTTTGTTTCTTGGAAGAGTTTATTTGCCGCGAACAATAATAGTTTATGGTGCCACGTTACTTCAGTTCCTAAGTGCGTCGTGAAGTAGGGGGCTCCTATGACACCCTACAAGATGTGTGCGACGCTCCTGTCGCCGAGAAACTTTGAAAACGGAGTTATTACAGAACCATAGAAGAATAACTTCTTTGTCCATGACTTTAGTGCATCTAAACGTATTACAGTAATAAAATAAATCATATGCACATACAGATTGAGACGTCATGCTCAGATGAAAAAGTGGCTTTTCTTTTGTATAAGCCTTGGCTTTACAAGCGTTTTGCAAACAGTGATATGCCATATCATGTACATCTGCAGAACCGGCGAAAAACTGGCCGAAAATAAGGTTTGCTTCAAAGAAGTATTGCATATCATGCGCAGAAGGGGATTGGTATGTGCTCTGCGTGTCGGAAGAAATATGGGCAGCACGAACTCAACTAACGTTTAGAAATTCCATTGAGGGCAGTGAAACATTTGAGGAAGCTCGAAATGCGTACAACACAAGAAACATACACGCGATAAATTTCGTGCAGACACCGACGTCATGTAAAACCTGAATGACCAAAAATTAAATTATTGCTGCTTATAGAAATCATGGCAAACAAACTACCTTTCATGGAAAGAGTCTTCTACGTCACTTTTCAAGTCTCCAAGATGAACATCCCTCCTGTTTTCATTCCTGCGTCCCTCTTATCTAAATATTCTGCACACTTTAGATCGAACTGGACCAAATTCATGCAATCTTGAAATGGCGATTCGTTCCTTCTTCGGATACGCAACTTTTTTCCTGTACTGCATCTATAGGTGAGTTAGCGAGCAAAGCAACATTTAAAGCGAAAGCTTTACTGGTCGCGAACTTGCGATTTCGCCGTGGCGGTGCTCCGAGGAGGCACATGACGCCACAACGCACGCCTCGCCGCTGATATTTCTCTCTCTCTCGCTCCCTAGTCACTACTGCGCATGCGCCACTAGTAGCACCGAGCCAGAGGTGTTCAGCTGCTGCGCAGCGCCTTGCTTTTCCTCGAAATCCAACTTTCAATTTTAGTTTTCTCTTTCTTCGTTCCCTCCCTCCTTTATCCCTTCCTTTACGGCACGATTCGGGTGTCCACCGAGATATGTGAGATTGTTAATGTGCCATTTCCTTTCCTCAAAAACCAAACAAAACAACTGAGCCGACGGCGTTCACAGAGTTGATTGGAGTTGACTACTTTGAAAAGGCCGTTCATTTTCACGAAAGGAAAGGCGCACAACCGGCTCCGTGGGTCAGTGGAGACCTCAACCTCGCTTTCATGTACGTGGCATTGGTGTCCAACTGCAAAAGCCTGCTTTGATTGCATTCCGCACACTGGATAGGCAGCGCGCCCTCTCTGCCACACTGGGAGGTGGCGTGCAGTTAATGGTTGATCGCGAGAGATTCATCACCAAATGAACGCTGCGCCCTAGCTATTGCTGCAGCGCCGGATGTCAGCCACAACGCTGTCAGCGCTAATGCATTCAGGCCACATCTCTCTTTCTCTCACCACCGCCACATGTATCAAAGCACGAATGAGGCGTCCGCACATCCAGAAAGCCAGTTATGCGCCCTTCCTTTCCTCAAAGCCATCGCCGTCTAGAACATTGTCGACGCCAACGCCAATGAACACAGTGAACGCCGACATCTTTCGCTTTGTATATCCTGGATTAGCTGAGCTAGTCCACATTAATCCTCTTGTAAACTCCAGAGGTTTTAAAGGAAAAATACAGCGCGAACAGAGACGACGGACGAAGAAGCGGTGCACGACACAAGCGCTGTGTTGTGCACCTCTTCTTCTTCCGTCGTCTTTGTTCGCGCTGTATTTTTCTTTTAAAATGAACGTAACCCAACTAGACCAACTTTCTATTCTACTCCAGAGGTTTTGAGCCTGAGTCAAGTTTAAGCACCCCCATGTTGACAGCTACAGCGCAGCTGTCAGTGAATACAGTGCCAGGATATAGCTCAGAACGTGCACGATGTTAGTTGTGGTACAAAAGTCTGCCAGACCACCCTGCAATCCATAGCGGCCTTACAGAAGCCTCCCGACGACACCATTGCCGCCAACGCCTGATTAGCAGTTCAGGGAAAGAATCATCGGTTCCAAAGTAAGCACTCCAGTGTTCGCACTCGACCAGACATTCGAGCGCTTCTTTTTTCCCCGCAGAATATTCGCACTCAGCAGCTGTCGGCGACCGGTATGCAAGGGCTACTGTTCGAAGCTCTATCCTTGCTTGTTGCAGCAGCACAGCTCCGAGACATGGATGTGTCCTACGAGTCCGTAGCCACGACCACCGGTAATTCTGGAATAAACAAGTGAAATACACCCCTTTGAAAACATCAAAGCTACTTTGTGCAGCTTAGTCCCAGATGTCTCTTGGCTCTCTGCGCAAAAGTTTTCCGAGTTATTCCACGATGTCCGCATACTGTAGCTCGAAATGAGAATCCCAAGCGGGAGGCGGCAAGCTGCTCTGCGTTGCTGTGTCAGGTCCTCGCCACCGCGATGACCTCTAAGCAGTTGAGGAAAGCTAGCTTCTGTGGGCTTCTCGCCACGGATGCAGGGCCCGGCGTAGCAAGAAATGGAGGCGATGTCTGGTTGCCGTTGAATAAGGCAGACATGGCCTACCGGCGTGGAGTTAGGCGCAGGTGTCAACATAGCGAAGGGGCGACACTGGCAGCGTTGGCGACGAGCGAGGCCTGACTTGCCGGCGTAGCGTCGAAAACAACGAAGACCATCGGAGAGAGAGAGAGAGAGAGAGAGAGAGAGAGAGAGAGAGAGAGAGAGATAAAACATTTATTATTTCATTGAAGTGTTCTACGAGTCAGGTAGGCGGACTCCTCAGTTCAGGACTCCGGTGGCTTGGGCGGATGCCTGGACCAGTCTGATGATGTGACACTGGGCCTCCAGACCATCGAGCTAACTCCGCAATCCGACCTATTCGCCATTTGTGATGTATCGCGAGGTGCCGATGAGAGAGTGCGCCAAAGAAAAACACTGGCCGTGGAGCGCTGACATCCCATAACTGCACACAAAGGCAAAGATAGCGTTAATTTGCGATAACCAGCCCATAAAGCCTGGACAAGTGGGCGCGCAAGAACGGAGATCGACACGCTGCCGGCACGTAACTTAAAGAAGCTAAAACACCAGGAATAAAGCAAAGTTTATCCTCGATTTGATTAAACCGACCCTTGATTTTGTACACTGCGCAGATGGCAAACCATCTTTTGGACCTGAACTCAGCCAGCGTGATAAGACGTGCTGCATTCGAAAGTGCTTCAGGTTAAGTATGACGCGGATGTAGCACGGTATGGAACGCAGTGAAGCAGTTGAGCATGAGCAGCTCCCCACACTCGTCTTCATTATTCACTTTCATGCATGAAGGAAAACAGAAGAAAAACCCACACAGGGGGATCGGCCAAGAATCGGGAGGCATTGATTAGTCTATGCCTCCCGTACAAAATCAAGGCCGAAAAAAAAAAGAAGCGCTCGCGGAAGAGCAACACTCGCGGGAGAGCGAACTTTCCTCTGGTCGTTGGACCCGGTGACTAATGTGGTGGTGGCGGTAGTGGTTTTATTAAAAATAATAGTAAAAAGGAAGGAAAAGATTTTTGCTGGCCCCGGCATCTGCCATCGATACTGAAGCACCTGAGCTGGGGCAGCGAAAATAAAGGACAGCAGGCAGAATGTGTCAGCACTCCTATTTTTCTGTGTCAGCCCGCTTTACTTTTTTCTCATCATTGGCCACCACGGTATCAAATGCCACAAATTATGTCAACGCAGAACATTTTAACACCGTTTGAAGTTGATCTCAGTTCTTTGCAGTGGGTTGATGACACGCTGGCAGCAGTAGAATTCCATTTTGACCATATCTTCCCATCTCATGCGAAGCACATGTCCGCAAACATTTTAAACGGTCTTCTCTCTGATAACATAGAGGAATACCCACATCATACGGTGCTTTCTACCGATGCCTCCGTCAACTGCCAAAAAGCTGCAGTTGGCGTCTTTTCGCAGGATTTGGCATGGAGCTCTTCTGTCCGTATCCTATATTACATTCCTATTTTCTTTGCGAATTTTTTTACTCTTGGAATTGCCCTCCACAAAATTTCATGTCATGTGTCTCATGTTATTATCCTCGTTGATTGTCAGTTTTAGTCTCCCTTGAAACTTCACAAAACGGTTTTTTGAGCCGTTTCCTGCTATTTTTTGTTCTATGCACTTTAAAGGAGGTCCGTTTTGTCTTGGTCCCAGGCTACGCAGGTATTCATTCAAAAAGGTGGCTGATTACTTAGCAAGATCTGCTCTTGACGGGTCAGTGACACATCCCATCCCGAATTTCGGCCTGCTGGCGATTTCCAGGTTTCAGCGATTCCAACACATATCAGCCAGGTTACGTGATCCCTTACTAAATACCACTTATTATCAGCACTTAGCATACAATTGGAACGTCCGTTAGTTTAGAACCAAGCGGTGTGAGGTATCAATGACGCGGTTGCGGTGCAGGATTCCCAGTTTGGATATCGAATATCTATGCAAGTGTGGGTCGACACAGACAAACTTTTGTGACGCATGCGAGGAAGTTGAATCTGTAGACCATTTTCTCCTCCACTGTCCACAGTTCGCACTTCAGAGAAAGATTCACCTGGAGGTCCCTCTCTCCAGGTTAGGGCTCCCGTTATCTCTGCCAGTGTTGTTATCGTTCGGTGCTAGCGCCAAAGGATTTGCATTGGGATCAATTTGTGGGATTCTCCACGGTTACATAATTCCTACTGGAAGGTTAATTTGGTAATTTTTTTTAAATTCTTCGAGCTCTTCTTTCTGACCAAAATGCCGACATTTATTTTCCTTTAAATATTCTTCTTTCCTCTTTATTCATACATTTTTAAAAATTCACGCTTGGTGCTAAATTTTGTCCTAATCTCCTGTGGAAATTCGCTTGTTTATGCCATTACACCTTGGTCAATCCCACCATGTGGTTATGCGCCATGTTTTAAGAGGAAGAAGAAGAGCAACACAGGGGCCTCTAACCCACCGTGGGCATGTGCCTTCGCTTCAGAGGTACCACTCATATAGGGCTTGGACTGAGAAGAGAAAAGCACGCTCTGGCGCCAATGCAGCTGGTGCCGCGCGAGCCAGTTCGAGTGACAGGCCGGGTTCCAGCGACCCGCTTCGGGCTGCCGCTACCGGGACCCGTCAACACAGCTGGCGCTACACGTGTCAGTTCAAGCGATAAGCCGGCATCCAGGGTCGGCGTGGCTTCGGGCTGCGCCTGCCAGGACACGTTCGTGATGCAGCCAGGTCACGAACACTTCAACGACGATCCCCATGACTCGGCTGACTAGGCCCACGTCTTGAACCACACCCGCAGCTCAGTCCACCGCGCCCATCGCACAGTGGACCGCCCACATGACACGGTGGACCGCCCCCATGGCTCAGTGGACCACAACAACGGCTCAGCGGACCGTCCGCATGAGTCTGAACCACGCCCATGGCTCAGCGAACCACCCCCGGGGCTCAATATAGCGAACCCATGGCTCAATGGACCACCCCCGTGACTCAGTGGAACGTCCACATGACACGGGGGACCACACCCATGGCTCAGCGGACAGCCTCCGTGGCTCAGGGGGCCAAACCCATGGCTCATTGGAGCACTCCCTTGACGCGGTGTACCACCCCCATGGACCAGTGGATCGTCCACATGACTCGGTAGACCACCCCCCATGGCCCAGTAGATCATCCACATGACTCGGTGGACCGCACCCATGGCTCAGCGGACCACCTCTGTGGTTCAGGGGACCGAATCCATGGCTCAGTGGAGCACCCCCTTGACGCAGTGGACCACCCCCATGGCCCAGTGGATCGACCACATGACTCGATGGACCGCACCCATGGCTCGGCGGACCACCTCCGTGGAACAGGGGACCGAACCCATGCCTCATTGGAGCACTCCCTCGACGTGGTGGGCCACCCCATGGACAGTGGACCGTCCACATGACTCGGTGGACCGCACCCATGGCTCAGCAAACCACCTCCGTGGCTCAGGCGACCGAACCCATGGCTCAGTGGAGCACGCCCTTGACGCAGTGGACCATTCCCATAGCCCAGAGGACCGCGCCCCGGGGTCAGTGAACCGGGTCAAGAGTCCAATAGACTCACACAAACCAGCGGTAAAGCCAGGCTTCCAATGTCTAGGTGCTATCCTGCAAAGCAGTCCAGTGGTCCATCCTGACGGTGCTGATACCCGCGTAAAAGCACTGGAAGTGAGAAAGAGAATGCAGGATTGGATTTTCCCTGCACCGATTGCCTTGCTCTAAAGGATAGCGGCTGCAGTGCTGAAAAAAACTTGAAAGATAGGTCAAGAAAAGGCAGTGACTATATCAATCACAAGTTTCATAGAACGGCTACATGCTGCCACCAACGAGACAGAGCTGAAATACCTCAAATCTGATGGCGTGATCGCAAAACTTCACTTGCATAGTCGTGACCTACAGGCGCTCTTCTCTGCACAAGAGTCGAGTTTTATATTCAGAAGTCGTCTCCGTACTGCCCATGGAGGACTAAGCGCCACCGAGCAAAGAAAGTTCAATGGAGAGTCAGTGCTTTCGCCTGTTCGCTAATAAGAATGCGCATAAGACAACCACGCCAAACCCAGCTACCAAACAGAGGGGTAATAAGTTTCTGAAGGTAAAGTTCTTCAAGGCCATGGTTAGAAACTAGAGCAGCGCTCATGTAAAAAGTGTTTTTCGTCCTCCTTAATAAAGAAAATACGCATCTGAAATATGAACGAAGGGTACGAATGGCTGATAGATTGGACCGTGACTGTTTTGAAGCGCCTGCTACCTTCTTGAAGCTCCGGCCTTTCGAACAGCCCATCTCACGTTGAAAGGGCACAGACAAGTGATCAAGCACTTGTGTTCTTCACAGCCTAAGATTTTTCAAGCTGAAATTAAGAAAGGGGACTGTTTGACGAAGGTTACAAGAACAAGTTTTACATTGAAAAGAGTAAAAATTTTGAAATTCAATCGCTGTGTCCTAATATGTGTCTAGGGGCGCAAACGCAAATATTCTGCGAGCCATGACATTATATTTTTTTTCTTCTTTGGGATATACATGGTGTAATTACACCACTGGATATGCAACTTCTGCACAGGTGTTTTCTGCCGAGTGGCCACGCAAGCCTAAGTTGTTGCTCTGCGTGACCCGTTTTTTCCATTGAGGTTGTATGTAGTATACAGTTCTTCTTCTTCTTTGTCCTCTTAAGACATGGCACATACCCACATGGGGGTATTTGCCAAGGTGCAATGGCATAAACAAGGAAATTTCCATAGGAGATTACGACAAAATTTTAACACCAAGCGTAATGTATAAAATAGTGTACCTTCTTCGTCAACCACTTCTTCATATGCCTATTCTTCTAGCATAACCTCCGTAGCAAGGATAACAAATCTAGCTAAGCGGTCATGTGTGTAGTGTTCCCTATGCATGGATATGTTTGCTGTTCACGATTACAGACACGTTTCTGGTCTGTTGTAGTGGAGATAATCTCAGATCTGAATTTTTGGCGCGAAGCCAAGACGCAAGAGTGGTACCTCAGTTGTCGGACTTTCAACGCAAGAAACGCTTTTGTACGTTCAAAACAGCGGTAAACACATGAAAAGAGCATCAAGCATGGTGCGCCATGTTCTCGTTTGCATTTTGTCACAGTGTTTTTGTTGGTTTCTTAGTACGTTGTGCCAAGCATCCCAATAGCCTACCCTACGTAGGAGAATTTTTATCTCCCATATTTCAGTCCCTCTATCACTCCCCTCCCACTGCGGTTCAGGTGTCCAGCCAGAGAGGCCGTTAACATGCGCTTCTTAATTAATGCAATACCACAAGACTCCTGATCGGAAAAAAAAATGTGTCGATGGTCATAAAGCTCGCTGATTTTCAGGAGTTACGTGACGTCACGAGGCCATATAATTGCCATTGGCTGTAGTTAAAAACATCGTATAAAGCAACGCGCCCTTCTTAACACAGTAGCATAAGAAGCCTCAGCGAGGAAGATGTATGTCGACGGTAATAAAATTCGCTGATTTTCTAGAGGGATATGACGTCACCAGACCAAATAAATCCCATTGGCTAGAACTAAATGTATCTTGTAGAGGCGCCACCTGCTTCCAATGCTGTTAAAGCCTTGCAATGATGCATTGGTAGCACAGTTTAATTAGGTGTTCCTGTGAATTCTTTACATAACCTAACCAACCAAAGGTCAAGCTCGAAACATGCCGCTGCAATTAATGTGCGACTATATCATTCTCCGTGGACACACCCTGGGAGTAATCACCCGCAGTGACTAGGTGATCTTCAACCCCAACTTTCCCCAACCGAACAGTAAGGAACCATTCGTTATCTGTACACGTATACGCTACCTTATCCAGTCTTATCCGGAGCCTTCTGGAAGCATTTCGCTGTCCAGATGTCAAGGAGCCAAAGATCAAAGCGAAGGCCGGAACGGGCGCCTCTTTCTAGGAACCCGTGATACCCTTTGGCTTTTGGGCACTTGAAGGGTTATTTCTTCAGCCGCCAACACCATCTGGCAAGCCTAAGACAAGATTAGTTTCTTGACTTTCAACGGGAGTTTCACCACACGAGCTAATAAACACTCAACGGCTTCCAGACTCGTTGAGGCCAACTGTTTTTACAGATACAGGGTCAAGGAACGGCGATGTCACGAGATTTGGTTCTCTTAGAGACACCAGGCGGTAACGTTGAAGCAGACGCTCAGTTTCGTGCCCCTTATGCCAGACGACACCTCACAAAAGCTGGGCTCCTAGCAGGAGGACTTGATCGAGGAAACCTATCGACGCCCAAACTGTAATAAAGTTGTGCAGCCGGCTGTACTGGTATATATTCCAAGACAGCAAAGACCTGCTTCATTAGTTCTACATAGCATAATGTCTGCAAAAGCGAAGGTTCTTCTTGTGCTGGCCGTATCGCTCCTCCTGGTCTCTGAGATGTGCCGGGCGCAGAGGCCTACGCCAGGCTACGAGCGGTGCAGAATGTTCTGCGGCATCGCCGAGAACGTGCGCCGGTAAGTACGAGTGCTCTCCTGACGATCATTAGCTCTTGAGAGGAGGTGTGAGTTTTGTCGCATGCTTTAATCTCGCTCGCACTTGGCTTGTCACGGCCAGAGAACACCGCGCTTTTTCATTGCTGGAAACAAGGACCTTGCTTCGCTAGCCACCGAAGCTAACGACGGGCCGGGTGGCAGGAGGTGTACAGTGTTAGTAATATCAAGTGTTAGCTGTGCAAGTTGGAGATGAGCGGCGCAGGTCAGCTACAGGGAAGTTGTAAGTAAAGACCGCTTTTCTGAGGCAGTTTGTCGGTCACAGGACACATATTTTGATTTTGCTTTTTGCTTTCAAATGTTGTGACTACATTAATTAGGTATAGCGCAGCAAGCCATGGGAAAATAGGATAGGTGCGATGTTAAGAGGCAAACAGCGCCTTACATAAGGGAACAGAATTAAAAAAAATATCAGCTGAAATTGAGGAGGTTTGGTTGATGAGGTTTAACTAGGGCGATGGTGGACGCCGTAGTGGAGGGCTTCCGAAGTTTCGACCACCTAGGGTTCTTTAACGTGCACTCATATCGCATTGAACACGAGCCTCTAGCACATCGCATCGATCGAAACGCGACTGAGTGGCCGGGATTAAACCTGAGTCCTTCGGGTCGCCAGCCGAGCACCATAGCAACAGAGCCACCACGGCAGCTAAAGAAAATTAAGAAGGAATATTAGACTTGAGCTAGACACGAACGTGGAAGACAAATAATCGATTGTGTGCGGGGGTAATCGATGGGATTCTAAAGGAAAGAGGAATGGCCGATACTAGAAGAGAGTCAGGTGATGATAATTATGATGATGATAACAAGGAATTGGCTGGAATACTTGTAACTGCGACTGGAGCAATGGAGGGACAGTTTGAGTACATTTCGAGACACGCATGTCCCGTAGGTCGTGTAGCTTGGCTGGTGTTGATAACCATCGATTTACGTTACAAGCGAAGAGCTCTGTAGCCCATCAATCGCTTCAAGGTCCCTGGGAGAAACGCAGTTGACATCTCTCGAGTGATCCGGCATGCAAGAGGTATAGAGTGAGTGAGTGAAAACTTTTATTGATCCATTCAAGAGATTCGCGGATTCGAAAGCTCCGTCGTCTACGTTCTTGGCGCTGGCGATCGGAGTCTTCTCTTCAGCATGGGTGGGCCCCTATTCCAGGGCTTCACTGAGCCGTGCTGCATCGCCCGCGTGCCTCACTAAGGCCAGTTGGGCCGTGAGCTCGCTGCTGGTGAGACGGCTCTCCCATTGCTCCGCCCTCGGGTGTTCGTGTTTGTGGAATGCTTTGTTGCGTTCGCACTCCCAAGTAATGTGATAAAGTGTGGGTGTGGCTCCGCACCCCGGGCAGGTGGCCCTGTATTGTGATGGGAACATTTTGTTGAGTATGTGTAGGTTGGAGAAGGTGTATAGAAAAAAATTGGCGGTAGTTTAGCTCTGGATACACCTGGAGTGACGCGATAGCTAAAACTGGCCGAGTGGAACTTAGTCACGTGACCAGCCACGGCGCCGCGCAGCCGGCAGCTGATCCGCACCACGTGACCAACCACGTGACAGCGTGGCGGCGCCGCCACGCTGAAGGCTCGAAATGCTACCGTAATGTAGCTATCGTTACAAAAATTTCCGGACAGCAGTTCCGGCTTTGTGTGTTTTGAAACATTACGGGTGATTTCATGCCTCCCAAAAGTCATATACTGTCGAGATTCAAAACTGCACGCAGCCAGGTGAGTTGTTCGGAGGTTGCTTCGTCGGTCAATAGTGGACTGCACACACGGTCTTGGTGACTGCGACACAGAAAGCAAGCCGACAAATGTAAACATGAGACGAATACTCTCTTCGCTTTAAGCTTAATCTGTGCCACAAGATCTATTATAATCAAAGTGGCAGTTTTCTCTTACTCAAAACAATGGTGCGATGAGTGGTGCGTATGTGTGTTGCCTCCTTCAGGGTACTTTTCTCACTTTAATGGAGACATACCTACGGGTCCAAATCTGCGTCCTGAAAAACGACGTTTCGGTCGGGCTGTTTAATTCCACGTACTGCGAAGCTGCGCATCGAATTGCGGCCATCCATAGAGGCTTAGGTGACTTACGCCACTTCGATATTCTCCAAAACAAGTACTGTTGGCGGCACTGGGCCAGCTTTTTGCATCGTGTTTTCGGCAACGCTTGGTTGCCCAGATTAATTCCATAAGTGGAGCAAAAATTCGCAATGCTCCAAGTAATGGGCCGGGAAGTGAGTTACTGTATTTTTTCCTCGGCGCAGGCAATGCTGCTACCGCTACAACATCTGCTGCCTGATCCGCGATCAGCTGTTCGCCGGTCCGCTCGTCCAGGTGGCAGCGCCTTTCTTCAATTTCGACCTGAACCTCGACCCGTTGGACGGACCTATCCCGCGCTGAGCGTAGCGCGCAAAGCACCAGCATTTTTTTTTGCAACAACAAATAAAACGCGGCTGTTCAAGAACACCTTTCACCCAATCGTTTCTCGCGCATTGTCTTCATTTGTACTCAGTCACGGTGCGTTCTACTATATCACGCCTCTCACTTATTCAAAAGTTAATCCCCGAAATATGAAAAATTTTCCAGCGTACACATTAGCACACTAGTACACATTAGATGGTCCCGAGTAGATGGTCCCGGAGCGCCTCGTGTATGACCGTGACACATTAGACAGAAGCATGGCACATGATTTTTTTTTCTGCTGAAAGGACCTAGAAAAAAAAAAAAGAAGCTCCGCGGGCAACGTGACCGCAACTCCCGCCACTGTTACGGCCACACCCAGGTTTGAGTGTTATTCTTTTCTCACACGGTTGGACAGCCGGAAAGACCAGACTTGCCCGGGACCGCAGTGATGCTCTGAATCGGTTCGTCCGTTTAACGAAGCGATAGCTCAGAGCAGTGTGACGCTGGTTATAACGTACCAGTCTTTTCGTGTCAGCAAACACACCTTTGCAGGCTGAATGTTCGACGTTGGGTTTGCCCCGAAGGGGCCAGCGGGGTTTGCGGAGCCTCCTCCAAGCACACACACCGAATAGCCGGACGCCGGGCCGGGTGGTGGCCTGTACCCATTTTTATCCGGTGGGTATCCGGCGGTGGGATTCGAACCAACCACCTCCCGCAGCCGAGGCGGACGCCCAGACCACTACTCCACGACTGCGGTGAATGCTAAGGCGCTTCCCGTGGTTATTTAAATGCAATGAAGCTGGGTTATTGTTCATGAGGCGTTCTGCATCAGCTGCAGACGTGTTTCGCGTTGCACTTTCTCACAAATTGCCGCATGCGTTTTCACTCATCCATTCACACGTCCCTTCGTGTCACGTAGCCACATAGACAGCTCCCACGGACTCGAGGTATCCGCGAATGTAGTTTTCTGTCCCGTAACTAGATGGCAGCACCTGTCCCAACAACTATTTCAACTTCGTTTGGTTTGCTCGCTCGCTGTGTCCTGGTGTGAGGAAATTATTGCGCCATTTCGTTCCCTCAAAAGCCAGCAATTAAAAATTCCTCGGGAAGTCATCATACCCCGGCTGGTTCAAGGAACCCGGTGGTCGTTACATGGCCATACGTCGCTCCCAAGCACAGACCAAGGCCCGATTGGATGACACTTCTCTCAGAGGGCGCCACCGTACGTCTTCCCTCGGTTGCCAGCCATCTCTCCGGCCCCAACCTGCCGGTAGCTCCGTAGTTCTGTGGTGCATACGGTAGGTTCTGTGGCCCGCCGGAACGACTATATTTGGTCCGCGAGGTCACACACACACCCGGAGTTCCACTGAATTCCCAGACCCTGTCGGGACTCCTGTACCGAATCCGCTTACCACACATGCGGCCATTACAGCATTTTTTCGCCTCAGTGTGGCAGACATCCGTTCCCACAGCCCGCCAAGCGCCTGGATAGAACTGAGGAATGACACCTCAGAAGACTGCAAGCGGGGTCGTTTCTAAGCCCTGCGATTCTAAAACATGCAGACCCGACTTTTTCGGGGTACCGTAAGTTTTGTGAGATGTGGGCAGACGCACATCATATAGTATGGGCCTGCCAGAAAAATAAGGAAATAAAAAGAGTAAATAAGCCAACGAGAGAGGGCTGGGAGGCGACCTTGTCCGACTGCTTGGACCTGGAGTCCCAGACGGCTCTGGCTCAGAGAGCGCGGGCAGCGGCTACCGCCAATGGTGTCCCGGAACGAGGACTACCACCCAGGCAAGGGAGCGGTGAAACCCTCCACTCTCCTCTAAAACTAGCCTCAGTGCATCCAATAAAGTTTTACCACCACCCGTGACCAGTTTTGGCGGTAGCGCGTTACAAGTAACGGCATTACTGGTAACGCGTTACTTTTTTCGGTAACTTTGTAACGTACTCGTTACCATTTCGGAACTGTAACTGGTAACGTACTTACGTTAACATTTTTCGGTAACGTGAGGTGTCAAGTTACTAGTAACCCACTCTGCCTCCTTTTTTAGAAAAAAAAAGCGCAGAACACCTAAAGTGATGTTGTAAATAAACAAAATGTACAGGTGCTCTTGACGACGAAAACACCTGCCCTTGACGACGCACCCAGCAAAAAAAGAAAGGAAAAACAAAATACCTTCCGTCGGTGGCGCCGTCAGCCTTGCCAGACCAGTCTCGTAGGCCACGGCGCCGCTCAAGGTACCGCGCTCGCTAGCTGTTTAGTGCTGCTTTGTTTCCTTGGCGTTTCTTTAGTGATTCTTCAACTTTGGTGGCGTGAGCAGCTGTCGCTACCCCTTGACACGCTCTGAAAGATCATGTCAACACCGGAGAAAAAAACGCAATGGTGGTGTTTTGTGCAGGGACTCCGGAACATTTTTTTTTTTTGGGGGGGGGGGGCAAGATTTCAAGCTTATTTTGTTATTTATTTATTTACTGCTCGTTTACGTAATAGATTTTATATTTTTATTATTTTTTCTTCAATGTGCAAAGGTTGATGCAAACTGTCACAATGTGGTGTCAACACTCCAGCAGTCAGGAAGACAACGAAAAGGCTTCCAAAAGAAGTTGTTTAAGGGGCTGACTCGCGCCCACTAAGAAGTGAATGACTTGGCGGCGGCGACAGCCACAAACGTGCTTGGCGGTCATCGAAATGAATGCTTGCAGTTCTTGGCCGCGCTCAATTTGAATGCTAGGGTGGTTAAAGGGGCTTGTTGGTAGTTCATACTTGAAAAAAAAAAGACAGCGCTCCTTAAGACACGCACAAAGAAAGATATAACAGCGCTAACTTCCACTAGTTGAAGTCAGCGCTGTGTTGTTATACCTTCCTCTGCCCTTGTTTTACGGTGCACTGTTTTTTCTTTCCAGATCTAAATTTAAAGCTGGCAAGGAACCCTCTGGATAAAGAACCAAAAGCAAATACAACAATCTGGAAAAATGTGGAAGCATTTGCCCGCTCTGGAAAAATGTCGCCCTTTGTTCCGGGGTCCCTGGTTTTGTGCCAGGTGGCGTTGCCGTCTACATCTTCCGCGCGCTTGCCTGCAAAGATGAATTTTAAAAGTGGGCACGTGATATTCCAAGGGCCGACAAGCCGCTGCAAGAGAATTCTGCGGTTTGCGAAAGGCACTTCGACGCAAGGTACATGTTTAAGCTTCTCTCAAAAGTTGAGGTTTTAATAAGCCGATGCGACGAACGGGCCATGAGGGTATAGCTGTAGTGGAGAGTTTCGGATTACTTCGAAGGATCTAAGGACTTTTTTTTTAACGTGCACTAACATCGCACAGCACAAGGGTGCATTTTGCGTTTCACCACCATCGAAATGTGCCCGGAATGGAACCCAGGCACTCCCTACCGCGGCGAGTAGGGGCTCAAAGGTTTAAAAACCAGCCTGATGCACACAAAAGAGCCAAGAGGGTTAAGCCCTCTGTTCTGTAAAAATGTGTTCAGCAATAACTGAACTATTTGTAATAAACTTGTGTTCGGCCACCATGTTTAGCACTTTATAATCTTTTTAACAACTGTACATATTGCACCAATCTTTTCATCCCATTAAAGTACTATCACAATCGCAAATGTCACAAATGAGCGGGCAACATGTTCAAGGTCGTTCCAGCGTGCTGACCTTTCCACAGTAATTCCTACGGGGAACTGTACTTTCGGCAACGCATGAGTGCGCTAACCTCGGCAATAGGTGGCCGCGTTAAGAGCACTGGAGATAAGCGTTGAAGGTCATGCCCCTCGCTATATATACGGTCGGTGCTTGCAGTTTCTCACATGGTATGAAAGTAGTGAAGCACTAAATTAAATTATCTTAGCTTCTACATTGCTGAAAAAGTAACTTGTCAGCATCTAAAGCATTCAAGCGGATAAAAATACGCGCGACGAAATCATTTCGCCGTGCCGGAGCAATGCAGACGGCGCGATAAACGACGGCACCCTATAGTCACTGCATCTCTACGACGCCCCCGCCGGCAGCGCCGCCACGCGGCAGGAACAGGTTTTGGGGCCAGCATCCGGATGCCGGTCTTCACACCTCCCCGTTCTAGCCACCCTACTTCGTGTTTCTGGTGGTTGGTGAAAAAAATGTGTGCAGGGCGTGCAACTGTTTCTTGGAGAACACCTTCGCTGCACTGCACAGGGTTGGGGGGAGGGGAATAAAAGCACCAGCATTTTTTTTTTGCAACAACAAATAAAACGCGGCTGTTGAAGAACACTTTTCACCCAATCGTTTCTCGCGCATTGTCTTCATTTGTACTCAGTCACGGTGCTTTCTACTACATCATGCTTCTCACTTATTCAAAAGTTATACCCCTGTCACACGGCCAGTTACAATCACCCTCGAGTCGAGGGTCTTCGAGATTCTCAATCGCCATCGAACTCGCCGCTGCTACACGGCAAATCTCAATGGCCATTGAAATAGTTCTCGTGTCTTACGCCACGGATGCGTGGCGCCACAATCGCTACATTGGATTTTGCAAAAATAACGAAAATATTTGATATATCTATACTAAATGCTGAAATACACGCATACGCAGAACTCGTTCAGAACCCTTTTAATTGCACGTACGCGACGGACATTAGCAGACACTGCTGTAGCCGTGCACTCTAATACAAGACGACCCAAAACCAAGCCAGCTCCAACTGCGTCGGAGCGCTGCTTCGTCAGGCTTAAGACCGGGGAAATAGCCTTGATATCTGAAAAACAAGAGCTGTTTGTCTCTTCAAACGTTATGCGAGTGTAAGAATGGACAAATCGAAGGCGAAAGCAACAGCTTAGAACACGATATTGCTTTGAGGGATTAGCGACAAAGCTGTTATCGCTGTGAAGCGGGCGGGCAGGATGCCGCCATGTTGTCAACGTTAAATACGCAAGCAACGCAAAGACTGCAACGCAAAATTATAGCGCTAAACCAGTCCAGTATAATTTTAAAACAATTTTACAGACTGCTTGCATTAAATTTTATGCGAATAATGTTTGTTCATGCTGTTGTACCGTGAATGTGTCGTGTACGAAAGTGCGCTTGGCGCCGCTCGAAGCAACGCTAGCAACCTTGGGCAGCGCTCGAATGCCCTCGAAATCTCTACGGAGTTCTGCGCTGCTCCGTTGACTCGATAGCCATTGAAACTGCCCGTGTAGCAGCGCTCGATCGCCTTTGAGTCGATAGGCTATCGGTTCGAGAGTCCTCGAAATGCCCGTGTGACAGGGGTATTAATCCTCGAAATATGAAAAATTTTCCACCGTACACATAGAGATGGTGTACACAAGGAGATGGTCCCGGAGATGGTCCCGGAGTCCCTCGTGTATTAGACAGCAGCATGGTAAATGATTTTTTTTTCTGTTCAAAGGGACCTTGAAAAAAAAAAGAAGCTCCGCGGGCAACGTGACCGCAACTCCCGCCACTGTTGCGGCCACACCCAGGTTTGTGTGTTTTTCTTCTCTCACACGGTTGGACAGCCGGAAAGACCAGACTTGCCCGGGACCGCAGTGATGCTCTGAATCGGTTCGTCCGTTTAACGAAGCGATAGCTCAGAGCAGTGTGACGCTGGTTAGAGCGTACCAGTCCTTTGTTGTGCGAACAACACCTTTGCAGGCTGAGTGTTCGACGTTGGGTTTGCCCCGAAGGGGCGCAGCGGGGTTTGCGGAGCCTCCTCCAAGCACACACAACGAATTGCCGGGCGCCGGGCCGGGTGGTGGCCTGTACCCATTTTTAACCGGTGGGTATCCGGCGGTGGGATTCGAACCGACCACCTCCCGCAGCCGAGGCGGACGCCCAGACCACTAGTCCACGACTGCGGTGAATGCTAAGGCGCTTCCCGTGGTTATTTAAATGCAATGAAGCTGGGTTATTGTTCATGAGTCGTTCTGCGTCAGCTGCAGACGTGTTTCACGTTGCACTTTCTCAGAAATAGCCGCTTGCGTTTCCACTCATCCATTAACACGTCCCTTCGTGTCACGTAACCACTTAGACAGCTCCCACGGGCTCGAGGTATCCGCGGAGGTAGTTTTCTGTCCCGTCACTAGATGGCAGCACCTGTCCTAGCAACGATTTCAACTTCGTTTGGTTTGCTCGCTCGCTGTGCCCTGGTGTGAGGAAATTATTGCGCCATTTCGTTCCCTCAAAAGCCAGCAATTAAAAATTCCTCGGGAAGTCATCATACCCCGGCTGGTTCAAGGAACCCGGCGGGCGTTAAACGCCGTCCGCCACTGCCGAGCACGGACCACGGCCCGATCGGATGACACTCCTCTCAGAGGGCGCCACCGTACGTCTTCCCTCGGTTGCCAGCCATCTCTCCGGCCACAACCTGCCGGTAGCTCCGTAGTTCTGTGGTGCATACGGTGTGTTCTGTGGCCCGCAGGAACGACTGCACTTGGACCGCAAGGTCACACATTCGCGGTGTTCCACTGAATTCCCAGACCCTGTCGGGACTCCTGTACCGAATCTGCTTGCCACACATGCGGCCATTACAGCATATCTGCGCCTCAGTGTGGCAGACATACGTTCCCAAAACCCGCCAAGGGCCTGGATAGAACTGAGGAATGACACCTCAGAAGGCTGCAAGCGGGGTCGTTTCTAAGCCCTGCGATTCTAAAACATGCAGACCCGACTTTTTCGAGGTACCGTAAGTTTTGTGAGATGTGGGCAGACGCACATCATATAGTATGGGCCTGCCAGAAAAATAAGGAAATAAAAAGAGTAAATAAGCCAACGAGAGAGGGCTGGGAGGCGACTTTGTCCGACTGCTTGGACCTGGAGTCCGAGAATTCTCTCGTTCAGAGAGCGCGGGCAGCGGCTACCGCCAGTTGTGTCCCGGAACGAGGACTACCACCCAGGCAAGGGAGTGGTGAGACCCTCCACTCTCCTCTAAAACCCGGCTCAGTGCATCCAATAAAGTTTTACCAGCACCACCACCCGTGACCAGTTTTGGCTGTAGCGCGTTACAAGTAACGGCGTTACTGGTAACGCGTTACTTTTTTCGGTAACTTTGTAACGTACTCGTTACCATTTCGGAACTGTAACTGGTAACGTACTTACGTTAACATTTGTCGGTAACGTGAGGTGTCACGTTACTAGTAACCCACTCTGCCCCCTTTTTTAGAAAAAAATAAGCGCAGATCACATAAAGTGATGTTGTAAATAAACAACATGTACAGGTGCTCTTGACGACGAAAACACCTGCCCTTGACGACGCGCCCAGCAAAAAAAAGAAAAGTAAAACAAAATATCTTCCGTCGGTGGCGCCGTCAGCCTGGCCAGACCAGTGTTCGTAGGCCACGGCGCCGCTCAAGGTACCGCGTTCGCTAGCTGTTTAGTGCTGTTTTGTTTCCTTTGCGTTTCTTTAGTAATTCTTCAACTTTGGTGACGTGAGCAGCTGTCGCTACCCCTTGGCACGCTCTGAAAGATGACGTCAACACCGAAGAAAAAAAAACGCAATGGTGGTGTTTTGTGCAGGGACTCCGGAACTTTTTTTTTGTGCGGGGGGGGGGGGGAAGATTTCAAGCTTATTTTGTTATTTATTTCTTTACTGCTCGTTCACGTAATAGATTTTGTATTTTTATTATTTTTTCTTCAATGTTCAAAGGTTGATGCAAACTGTCACAATGTGGTTACAACACTCCAGCAGTCAGGAGGACAACGAAAAGGCTTCCAAAAGAAGTTGTTTAAGGGGCTGACTCGCGCCCACTAAGAAGTGAATGACTTGGCGGCGGCGACAGCCACAAACGTGCTCGCCGGTCATCGAAATGAATGCTTGCAGTTCTTGGCCGCGCTCAATTTGAATGCTAGGGTGGTTAAAGGGGCTTGTTGGTAGTTCATACTTGAAAAAAAAAAAAGACAGCGCACCTTAAGACACGGACAGAGAAAGATATAACGACGCAGCGCTAACTTCAACTAGTTGAAGTCGGCCATCATTGAGGCCGACGAATGCCTTGTCTCCTTCGATGTTGTGTCCCTTTTCACAAACATCCCCGTGAAGCTTGCGGTGGCCGCTACCCGTAACGCCCTACAACGCGACGACACACTCAGCGCACGAACCCCGCTGAGTGTAAATGATGTGTGCCGCCTCCTGGAGTTGTGCCTATCAAACACAAACTTCTCTTCAAACGGGGAATTTTACCGACAAGTGAAAGGAACACCAATGGGAGCATCCATCTCGGTCGTCATGGCAAATTTAACAATGGAACACGTCGAACAACGAGCCCTCAACTCATTCCACCCGAAACCAAAGATTTTCCTCAGGTATGTCGACGACTGCTTCGCCGTCATCAAAAAATCTGAGACTCAAAATTTCTTTCGTCATTTAAACTCCGTAGAACCTGACATTCAGTTCACGCTAGAGGTGGAACAAGAAAACTCCCTGCCGTTTTTGGACGTCCTCGTGTCCCGAAACGACAATACCCTTCAATTCTCCGTACACCGCAAACCAACCCACTCAGGCCGGTATCTCCACTTCTCTTCGAACCACCCGACAGTCCATAAAGCATCAGCGGTGAAGACGCTGTTCAGAAGAGTTGAGACACACTGCAGCACAGAACTTGACAGAAAAAAAGAACAACGCACGATATTCAAAGAACTCATCTCGAACGGCTACCCAAAAGACTTTATTCAAAAAACCATTCGACGTCAAGAACACAACATTCGTCAAGAAATCAACGCACAAAGACCAACGCCACCACCAAAATACGTCACTCTACCTTATGTCGGAGGTGTCAGCGAAACCATCGCCCGAATCCTGAAAAAATCGGACCTCCCGATTGCGCACAAGCCCACTAACACTGCTGCGCTTTGCCTACCTGTTCCCAAAGACCGGCCGCCGAGAGAAAGAGCCCAAGGCATTGTCTACCAAATTCCATGCGCCGACTGCGACGCAAGCTACGTCGGCGAAACCAAAAATTTCAAAGAAAGAATTCGGCAGCATAAAAACGACGTCCGCAAATTCGCAAGAGAGCGCAATCCAGTAGCCGAACATTCCGAGGACTCCGACCATAGCATCAACTTTGAAGAAACCCGCATCCTCGGAACCGAAACAAATTACCACAAGAGGCTTCTTCTGGAATCCTGGCACATCCAAACAAGCCCGAACAATATCAACCGCACAAAAGGAAACCTGCCCCCAGTATATGCCCAGGGACTTCGCTCTTCAACGCAACGAAAAAAAGTCGCCATTCAGCACCTCCCTGCGGTGCGCCAGCGTGACTAACAGCCTAAACCCCCTCCCCCCCCCCCCCCCCGCGCCTTTCGCGACACAGCTGTCGTTCTTTTCACCCCCCCCCCTCCCCCCCATACTTAAAAGACGCTAGCTACTGCCCTCAGTCACCCCTGATGAAGGAGCCGAGTCGGCTTCGAAACGTTGGGTTAAAGTTAAAATTTTTGGTTGGAGATGTGCAGTTTATTATAAGTCAACTGTTTCTGTGTCTCCGCAGTCAATACAGTTCGTGTCAGCCTCTCCCATGAGGCGGTGGCGTCGGTCTGCCGTGAGGACACAACCAATCCTGATGCGCAGAAGTAGAGAGTATGCCGCGCCTCCGAAGGCAAGGTACGGGACAGGCCTTGGGAGATTGCCGGATGCGACGCGGGGGTCTGGGTGGCAAAGTGCAACCTTGTGGCGCAGTATGTGACGCGCTGCGTCAAAGGCCGAGATAGCCTCACAAACTGGAGCTGCTGGGTTGGAGTGGACTGCCTTGGCGAGTCGGTCAGCAGCTTCGTTTCCTGGCCCTCCCACATGGGATGGCACCCACTGCAACAAAATATCACAGCCACGCGCACTGAGCGTACACAGTTTGTGGTGGAGCCACTGTACACACATTGCACTGCGATCCGGGTGAAGGAGTTGCGAGAGAGCAGCACGAGAGTCACTGAAAATAGCGACTTTGGTGAGGTTAGCTTGTTCCAAGTTGACGTCAGCGGCGAGATGTAGTGCGGCTATTTCGGCGGTGGTAGACGAGGAGAAATATCGGAGTCCACATTGCTTCTCGATGCCAAGAGAGGGGACTACGCACGCAGCGGCTGCTTTGTTCCCGTCTGCAGAAGACAAGCCGACAAATGTAAACATGAGACGAATACTCTCTTCGCTTTAAGCTTAATCTGTGCCACTAGATCTATTATAATCAAAGTGGCAGTTTTCTCCTCCTCAAAACAATGGTGCGATGAGTGGTGAGTATGTGTGTTGTCTCCCTGAGGGCACTCTTCTCACTTTAGTGGAGCCATACCTACGAGTCCAAATCTGCGTCCTGCAAAACGACGTTTCGGTCGAGCTGTTTAATTCCACGTACTTCGAAGCAGCGCATCGAATTGCGGCCATCCATAGAGGCCTAGGTGACTTACGCCTCTCCGTTATTCTCCCAAACACGTACAGATGGCGGCACTGGGCCAGCTTTTGGCATCGTGTTTTCGGCAACGCTTGGTTGCCCAGATTAATTCCATAAGTGGAGCAAAAATTCGCAATGCTTCAAGTAATGGGCCGGGAAGTGAGTTACTGTATTTTTTCCTCGGCGCAGGCAATGCTGCTACCGCTACATCATCTGCTGCCTGATCCGCGATCAGCTGTTCGCCGGTCCGCTCGTCCAGGTGGCAGCGCCTTTCTTCAATTTCGACCTGAACCTCGACCCGTTCGACGGACCTATCCCGCGCTGAGCATAGCGCGCAAAGCACCAGCATTTTTCTTGCAACAACAAATAAAACGCGGCTGTTCAAGAACACTTTGCACCCAATCGTTTCTCGCGCATTGTCTTCATTTGTACTCAGTCACGGTGCGTTCTACTACATCACGCTTCTCACTTATTCAAAAGTTAATCCACATTAGATGGTGTACACGAGGAGATGGCCTCGAGGAGATGGTCCCGGAGCGCCTCGTGTATGACCGTGACACATTAGACAGAAGCATGGCACATGATTTTTTTTTTCTGTTGAAAGGACCTAGAAAAAAAAAAGAAGCTCCGCGGGCAACGTGACCGCAACTCCCGCCACCGTTACGGCCACACCCAGGTTTGTGTGTTTTTCTTTTGTCACACGGTTGGACAGCCGGAAAGACCAGACTTGCCCAGGACCGCAGTGATGCTCTGAATCGATTCGTCCGTTTAACGAAGATATCTCAGAGCAGTGTGACGCTGGTTTCAGCGTACCAGTCTTTTGTTGTGCAAACAACACCTTTGCAGGCTGAGTGTTCGACGTTGGGGTGGCCCCAAAGGGGCGCAGCGGGGTTTGCGGAGCCTCCTCCAAGCACACACACCGAATAGCCGGGCGCCGGGCCGGGTGGTGGCCTGTACCCATTTTAACCGGTGGGTAGCCGGCGGTGGGATTCGAACCAACCACCTCCCGCAGCCGAGGCGGACGCCCAGACCACTACTCCACGACTGCGGTGAATGCCGAGGCGCTTCCGGTGGTTATTTAAATGCAATGAATTATTTAAATGCAATGAAGCTGGTTTATTGTTCATGAGGCGTTCTGCTTCAGCTGCAGACGTGTTTCGCGTTGCACTTTCTCACAAATTGCCCCATGCGTTTTCACTCATCCATTCCCACGTCCCTTCGTGTCACGTAACCACTTAGACAGCTCCGACGGGCTCGAGGTATCCGCGGGGGTAGTTTTCTGTCCCGTCACTAGATGGCAGCACCTGTCCTAACAAATATTGCAACTTTGGTTTGCTCGCTCGCTGTGCCCTGGTGTGAGGAAATTACTGCGCTTCTCTTCAGCTTCTCTCAAAACCTGATGTTTTAATAACCCGATGCGGCGATCGAACGGGCCATGAGGGTAGCTGTAGTGGAGAGTTTCGGATTACTTCGGAGGATCTAAGGTTTTTAATGTGCAAGCTTATATACATCGCACAGCACACGGGTGCATTTTGCGTTTCACCACCATCGAAATGTGCCCGGAATGGAACCCAGGCACTCCCTACCGCGGCGAGTAGGGGCTCAAAGGTTTAAAAACCAGCCTGATACACACAAAAGAGCCGAGAGGGTTAAGCTCTGTGTTCTGTAAAAATGTGTTCAGCAATAACTGAACTATTTGTAATAAACTTGTGTTCAGCCACCATGTTTAGCACTTTATAATCTTTTTAACGACTGTACATATTGCACCAATCTCCTCCTCCCATTAAAGTACTATCACAATCGCAAAAATGTCACAAATGAGCGGGCAACATGTTCAAGGTCGTTCCAGCGTGCTGACCTTTCCACAGTAATTCCTATGGCGAACTGTACTTTCGGCAACGCATGAGTGCGCCAACCTCGGCAATAGGTGGCCGCGTTAAGGGCACTGGAGATAAGCGTTGAAGGTCAAGCCCCTCGCTATATATGCGCTCGGTGCTGGCAGTTTCTCACGTGGAATGAAAGTAGTGAAGCACTAAATTAAATTATCTTAGCTTCTACATTGCTGAAAAAGTAACTTGTCAGCATCTAAAGCATTCAAGCGGATAAAAATACGCGCGACGAAATCTTTTCGCCGTGCCGGAGCAATGCAGACGGCGCGAGTAACTGCATCTCTACGGCGCCCCCGCCGGCAGCGCCGCCGCGCGGCAGGAACGGGTTTTGGGGCCAGCATCCGGAAGCCGGTCTTCACACCTCCCCGTTCTAGCCACCCTACTTCGTGTTTCTGGTTGTTGGTGAAAAAAATGTGTGCAGGGCGTGCAACTGTTTCTTGGAGAACACCTTCGCTGCACTGCACAGCGTTCGGGGAGGGGAATAAAAGCACCAGCATTTTTTTTTTTGCAACAACAAATAAAACGCGGCTGTTCAAGAACACTTTTCACCCAATCGTTTCTCGCGCATTGTCTTCATTTGTACTCAGTCACGGTGCTTTCTACTACATCACGCTTCTCACTTATTCAAAAGTTATACCCCTGTCACACGGCCAGTTTCAATCACCCTCGAGTCGAGGGTCTTCGAGATTCTCAATCGCCATCGAACTCGTCGCTGCTACACGGCAAATCTCAATGGCCATTGAAATAGTTCTCGTGTCTTACGCCACGGATGCGTGGCGCCACAATCGCTACTTTGGATTTTGCAAAAATAACAAAAATATTTGATATATGTATACTAAATGCTGAAATACACGCATACGCAGAACTCGTTCAGAACCCTTTTAATTGCACGTACGCGACGGACATATGCAGACACTGCTGTAGCCACTCTAATACAAGACGAGCCAAAACCAAGCCAGTCCAACTGCGTCGGAGCGCTGCTTCGTCAGGCTTAAGACCTGGGAAATAGCCTTGATATCTGAAAAAACAAGAGCTGTTTGTCTCTTCAAACGTTATGCGAGTGTAAGAATGGACAAATGGAAGGCGAATACAACAGCTTAGAACACGATATTGCTTTGAGGGATTAGCGACGAAGCTGTTATCGCTGTGAAGCGGGCGGGCAGGGTGCCGCCATGTTCTCAACGTTAAGTACGCAAGCAACGCAAAGACTGCAACGCAAAATTAATGCGCTAAACCAGTCTAATATAATTTTAAAATAATTTTACAGACTGCTTGCATTAAATTTTATGCGAATAATGTTTGTTCATGCTGTTGTACCGTGAATGTGTCGTGTACAAAAGTGCGCTTGGCGCCGCTCGAAGCAACGCTAGCAACCTTGGGCAGCGCTCGAATGCCCTCGAAATCTCTATGGAGTTCTGCGCTGCTCCGTTGACTCGATAGGTTATTGACTCTATCGCCATTGAAACTGCCCGTGTAGCAGCGCTCGATCGCCTTTGAGTCGATAGGCTATCGGTTCGAGGGCCCTCGAAATGCCCGTGTGACAGGGGTATTAATCCTCGAAATATGAAAAACTTTCCACCGTACACATTAGCACACTAGTACACATAGAGATGGTGTACACGAGGAGATGGTCCCGGAGCCCCTTGTGTATTAGACAGCAGCATGGTAAATGATTTTTTTTGTCTGTTCAAAGGACCTTGAAAAAAAAAAAAGAAGCTCCGCGGGCAACGTGACCGCAACTCCCGCCACTGTTACGGCCACACCCAGGTTTGTGTGTTTTTCTTCTCTCACACGGTTGGACAGCCGGAAAGACCAGACTTGCCCGGGACCGCAGTGATGCTCTGAATCGGTTCGTCCGTTTAACGAAGCGATAGCTCAGAGCAGTGTGACGCTGGTTAGAGCGTACCAGTCCTTTGTTGTGCGAACAACACCTTTGCAGGCTGAGTGCTCGACGTTGGGTTTGCCCCAAAGGGGCGCAGCGGGGTTTGCGGAGCCTCCTCCGAGCACACACACCGAATAGCCGGGCGCCGGGCTGGGTGTGGCCTGTACCCATTTTTAACCGGTGGGTGTCCGGCGGTGGGATTCGAACCAACCACCTCCCGCAGCCGAGGCGGACGCCCAGACCACTACTCCACGACTGCGGTGAATGCTAAGGCGCTTAGCGTGGTTATTTAAATGCAATGAAGCTGGGTTATTGTTCATGAATCGTTCTGCGTCCGCTGCAGACGTGTTTCACGTTGCACTTTCTCACAAATTGCCGCATGCGCTTTCCCTCATCCATTCACACGTCCCTTCGTGTCACGTAACATCTTAGCTCCCACGGGCTCGAGGTATCCGCGGCGGTAGTTTTCTGTCCCGTCACTAGATGGCAGCACGTGTCCTAACAACTATTTCAACTTCGTTTGGTTTGCTCGCTCGCTGTGCCCTGGTGTGAGGAAATTACTGGGCCATTTCGTTCCCTCAAAAGCCAGCAATTAAAAATTCCTCGGGAAGTCATCATACCCCGGCTGGTTCAAGGAACCCGGCGGTCGTTACACGGCCATCCGTCGCTCCCAAGCACAGACCACGGCCCGATTGGATGACACTTCTCTCAGAGGGCGCCACCGTGCGTCTTCCCTCGGTTGCCAGCCATCTCTCCGGCCCCAACCTGCCGGTAGCTCCGTAGTTCTGTGGTGCATACGGTAGGTTCTGTGGCCCGCAGGAACGACTATATTTGGCCCGCGAGGTCACACACACACCCGGAGTTCCACTGAATTCCCAGACCCTGTCGGGACTCCTGTACCGAATCCGCTTACCACATATGCGGCCATTACAGCATATCTGTGCCTCATTGTGGCAGACATCCGTTCCCACAGCCCGCCAATTAGTGCCTGGATAGAACTGAGGAATGACACCTGAGAAGACTGCAAGCGGGGTCATTTCTAAGCCCTGCGATTCTAAAACAAACAGAACCGACTTTTTCGGGGTACCGCAAGTTTTGTGAGATGTGGGCAGTCCGCACATCATATGGAATGGGCCTGCCAGAAAAATCCGAAAATAAAAAGAGTAAATAAGCCAACGAGAGAGGGCTGGGAGGCGACCTTGTCCGACTGCTTGGACCTGGAGTCCCAGACGGCTCTGGCTCAGAGAGCGCGGGCAGCGGCTACCGCCAATGGTGTCCCGGATTGAGGACTACCACCCAGGCAAGGGAGCAGTGAAACCCTCCACTCTCCTCTAAAACCCGCCCCAGTGCATCCAATAAAGTTTTACCACCACCCGTGACACCCCCGTCTCTCCTTCACCATCTTCCAGGCGCGCCGTTCGGGGCTGTCTCTCATCCGCTGTCGCCTGAGCCATACGAACCACACACACGAACCCATAAAAGCGGGCCTGCGCATTCAAGGTTACTTTACCGTTTTAGAGAAAGTTGCATGCTTAATTAAGGTAAGGTCAAGCTTATTCCAATGTTTATTTTAACGTTTCAGTAACTTTATCAAAACCAAATTGTAAGAACATGAACATTTAATATATCACCGTGGGCCGGAACAAAAACTAACACTGTGTTGTAACGTTTCAGCTCAACGTCACATTTATAGGATTGTATAATAGTAAACTCGGCTAGTATAGCTTAAGGCAAACTGCCACAAGCGTGCCTGCAGGCTACAGGACAAAAAAGTCGTTTTAAACGAAAGGACTGAGACCAGGAGAGATGCAAATTATAGCGAATCTGCAACCGATTCCATGAAATTTTTAAATTGCCCGCCCTAAACCATTGGCCGATGTGATGCCACGCCCCGCGTTCACTCTTCCTTATTGGCTGAAGCTTGGGGCGTACGTGGCGGACGTTACAGCCAATGAGAAAGGCTGGGAAAAGGGGGGAGGGGACAAGACAAAGGACAGAAAATAAAGTAAACAGAAAATATAAAACACAATGCAAAAAAACTTTCACAACAAGTTCAAAGGGAAAAAGCGTTACAAAGCTTTGTTTAATTATTTATTACGCATGCATTTTAATTATCCTTGCTATATGTGACACTTTGAGGGAAATTGTTTTTTGTGACGTCAAGGTACACAAGAAACAATTTTTTCCACAAAGTGTGAGATATAGCAACAATAATTAAAATGCATGTGCAATAAATTATTAAATAAAGCTTTGTAATAGGGTTCTAAAGTTGTCAGTGACAAATATGCTTGCTAGTGATGGAGGCAAATTATTTCAATCTCTGCTAGTTTCGGTAAGTGTTGTGCAGGATGTTTATCTTTTGACTGTAGTTACGGCAAAATGAAATGTATACGGGGTTGGTTGAAACCAAAGCAAAGTCAGAATCCTTAAACGTGTAAACACATGTGTTATATGATGTTACAGATTCTAATGTTCAGTTCGTAAGCCGATATATAGGACGCATCAGGTTTGGGCAGAATACCATTACTGACGTCATCAACATCAGGCTGAAGCCCACTGCAGGACAAAGGCCTCTCCTATATCTCTCAAGTTAGCCCTGTCCTGTGCCACCTGCGGCCACCCTATCGCCGAAAACCTCTTTAATATCTAATCCGCCCACCTCAGAACCAGAGATTCTTAGCACCCTCCACTGCGTCACAGGTCTGACCGGCACCTTGGTCAGTTGCTCCAAACTGCTGGGGACTGAGGGCCGCGGGTTAATTAATTGGTTTGTTCAGGAGCCTATGGCCAAGTTCTACACCAGGGCGGCCGAGTACTGTTCTGGTGAGGGAGTAGATTGAAGGTTCTGGTCACGGAGATCAGGGCGCACTGCTCATTAAAGTAATAAGGTCAATCTGAATTAACAGCACATCAGTGATTAGTTGTTTCACGATATATTACGCAGTAATCCACAAATAGACACAGTTTGTAAGAAATGTGAGTGGGCAACGCATTTATATAAATTAAATACCCGCCCCAACAAAAGCTTGACACCGCAGTCATCTGAAACTAAAGGCGAGTCAGTGTCATTAGTGGCAGCACACTGAATGTGTAATAAGAGAAAACCTTGGATGCAATCATTACTGCAGGTTCTATGTCTAGAAAGCATATGAAGAAGCAGTGCATTGTTTACGTGGTTATATATTTCGCTTTTGAAATATCGAGAAATATACGGCCGGTCGAGTACAAACATTTTGAGAATCAGGGGGCGCTGCCCGCTCTAGCAAAAAACTTCTTTTTAGGAGGGGGGGGGGGGGGGGGGCGCCTTTCCGGAGTGCCTGGATGTGACTTGTCAGGCAAGTGAGAGATATAAGTGTTTATACTTACATTCTGCGCTACGAATGTGGGGTTCCCGCTGACTCGATGGGACACATTTGACAGTAGCGGTTTAGATCAATTTTATTTGCCTGTTGAAATGAGGTAGAAAAAAAAAAGAAGCTCCACGGGCAACGTGACCGCAACTCCCGCCACTGTTACGGCCACACCCAGGTTGGTGTGTTTTGCTTTTCTCACAAGGTTGGACAACCGGAAAAACCGGACATGTCCAGGACCGCAGTGATGCTCTGAATCGGTTCGTCCGTTTAACGAATCGATAGCACAGAGCAGTGTTGACGCTGGTTAGAGCGTACTAGTCCTTTCTGATGCGCAAACACCTTTGCAGGCTGAGTGTTCGACGTTGGGTTTGCCCCGGGGGGCGCAGCGGGGTTTGCGGAGCCTCCTCCAAGCACACACACCGAATAGCCGGGCGCCGGGCCGGGTGGTGGCCTGTACCCATTTTAAACCGGTGGGTGTCCGGCGGTGGGTTTCGAACCAACCACCTTCCGCAGCCGAGGCGGACGCCCAGACCACTAGGCCACGACTGCGGTGAATGGCTAGCGCTTCCCGTGGTTATTTAACTGCAATGAAGCAGGGTTATTGTTAATGAGGCGTTGGGCGACATCTGCAGACGCGTTTCGTGATGCACTTTCTCACAAAACCCCGCATGCGTTTTCATTCCTCCATTCATACCTCCCTTTGTGTCACGTTCCTTCGTAACCACCAAGACAGCTCCCGCGGGCCCAATTAAGGTATCCGCGGAGGAAGTTTTGTGTCCCTCTCACTAGATGGCAGCACCTGTCTTAACAAAGATTGCAACTTTGTTTGGTTTGGTCGCTCGCCGTGCCCTGGTGGGCGACTAGTGCCTGTCACTCACCTCTTCGTGGTTGGATGTCACATTCTTATGTCTTATGTCGCTTAAAGCACCCATACAGACGTCCAGCTAACTTTTTATATCTACATTGTAGCCGTCTAGTGCTATTTATAATTCTGTGTTGTGTTATGTGACCTAAAAAATTAACGCATGTTGAACTGGAAGTATTTGTCTTACAGGTACTAGAGAGTTAACGGTTAAAATATGAGAGCTTCAGCTTTACCGTCGTGAAATTTAAAATGGTCCCTAGAAATACTAACGCGAAAGCACCCAACCTCTAAAGGACTAGGGAGAAGTTGTCACCTGCTTTCTGCGCATGCGCGGCGTTGAGGCCAACCACAGAATTCTCCATCCACCAACCCACAGGAGGCTTATCTACCCCGCAGAGAGACTGGCAGGCATACCTTGCGGCGAATAATTTACGTTGTTTCATTCATAAGAAACTACAAAACATCAGATTTCGCTCTCAGAAAGGACAGAAAATCAAGTAAACAGAAAATATAGAACACACAATGCACAAAAAGCATCCACAACAAGTTCAAGGGGAAAAGCACGGAAGTCAAGGTACACAAGAAAACAATTTCCCACAGACTGTCAGATATAGCAAGAATAATTAAAATGAATGTGCAATAAATTATTAAATAAAGCTTTGCAATACTGTTCTAAAGTTGTCACTGCCAAATATGCTTGCTAGTGATGCAGGCAAATTATTCCAATCTCTGTTAGTTTCGGTAAGTGTTGTGCAGGATGTTTATCTTTTGACTGTGGTTACGGCAACATGAAATGTATACGGCGCTGGTTGAAACCGAGGAAAATGTCAGAGTCCTTCAGTGTGCAAACACAGGTGTTGATATGATGTTACAGATTCTAATGATAAGTTCGTAAGCCGATATGTAGGACGCATCAGGTTTGTGCAGGATACCATTGCTGACATCATCAACATTAGCCTGAAGCCCACTGCAGGACAAAGGCCTCTCCTATATCTCTCCAGTTATCTCTCCTGTCATGTGCCACCTGCGGCCACCCTATCGCCGCAAACTTCTTAAATATCTCATCCGCCCACCTCAGAACCACAGATTCTTAGCACCCCACACTGCGTCACAGGTCTGACCGGCGCCTTGGTCAGTTGCTCCAAACTGCTGGGGACTGAGGGCCGCGGGTTAAATAATTGGTTTGTTCATATAGGACGCTGTGGCCAAGCTCTACACCAGGGTGGCGTAATACTGTTCTGGTGAGGGAGTGCATTGAAGGTTCTGGTCACAGAGGTCAGTGCGCACTGCTCATTAATATAATAAGGTAAGTCTGAATTAACAGCACCTCAGTTATAATTATTTCACGATATATTACACAGTCATCCACAAATACTATGACGGCTTTGGCCAGCTGCTGCACAGCACAGAGGGGTTTGCTCCACTTTCCCGCGATGCCGACGATCTCTCGCTGTACCTCCGAGGCAGCAGGCCAGGTCGTGCAGGAGTCGTAGAGCTTACGTGCTCCTGCTCACGGAAACTTCGTGAGTGAGTGAGTGAGTGAGTGAGTGAGTGAGTGAGTGAGTGAGTGAGTGAGTGAGTGAGTGAGTGAGTGAGTGAGTGAGTGAGTGAGTGAGTGAGTGAGTGAGTGAGCGAGCGAGCGAGCGAGCCATTGAGCATGTGCGCGCGGTAGATCACTTAATGGAATGAGCGAATGCCATGGCAGTGAGAGTTTCTGCAGTAAGCGCCAGTTGAATTTCGATGGAGGCGAAATTCTAGACGCCCGTGTACTGTGCGATGTCAGTGCACGCTAAAGAACCCCAGGTGGTCGAAATTCCCGGAGCCCTTGACTACGGCGTCCCTGATAGCCCGAGTCGCTTTGGGACGTTAAACCACCACAAACACCATAAACCAGTAGGCGCGGGTTGATCCGCCCTCGCACTCCGTTCACAATTCCCAGCAGCACAGACTGCAAACTCAGGATGAAGGAAATGTTGCGCAATTGTGTCGTCCTCTTAAGATCAGTAACCAGCGCTCTATGAAGAATCGGACAAGGATCTGTTGGTATCCAAACGTTGCAGAATATACTGCGCAACAAAACTAAATAAATCAAGAAAAAAACGGGCATCAGCAAAATCAAAGAACGGATGTCAATCAAATATATAAACATCAAGGAAAATGCATCATGAAAGGCGGAATGCATGTGTTTGGAACTGCTGCGAGTACGGCCCTTAGACAAAGGCCCCAGTGGCTTCTGCTGAATTCTTGGCGATGGTGAGGGAGACGCTGGACAGCTTCACCTCACACTCCTCCAACGCCGCATCAGGCGGAATAAGGTGGTTGGGCTTGTGAGGACACGGTCATGTGATATGGCTGAAAGTAGGGGTGTCGCAACACGAATGACATGCGTCTACGTATAGTGTTGGGCGAAGGCAATAGAGGTGGTGGAGGTTAGAGTATGCGAGGGTCTGAACTGGCCGGAGGAACTAGCACATCTTTCGGCGAAACGGGTTTGTAAGGTCGGGTTTATAGGCGCCTGTTGAGACGCAAGTTTTCTGGCCGTAGGGCGTATGATTGGATAGTGGATGGCGAGCTAAGGTGACAGCCCTAATGTCTCCAGCCCGATATTCCTGGCCGGAGAACTATGTAAGGACATGGTCTTGTTGGAGTGTATGCACCAGGATGCGGAGACCTTGCCTTGGGATGTGACCGATTGTGTAAGCTCGTTAGGCGGCGTGCGAGTCGATGAAGTTATTTGAGGTCTGGGCGTTTAGCAGCACATATATTCCTTCGACTGTACGCATAGTAGGCGGCACAGAAGATAGTGAAACATGAGTAACCAGTCATAGAACAAAGCACAAGCGTGAAGAGGGTGATGACGATAAAGATGAACACATTTTATTGGAACTAATATTTGGTCCCCCTATTCCGGGAGTCCATTAGACCCGCCCTTGCCCTTTCGGTCAGCTCCTGCTCAACTTTCGAGTCTCGGCTGGACAGAATCCCCCCCCCCCCCACCCCACCCTGCTCAATCGAGGGTGAAAACTTTTTTCTTCTAAAACTACTCACTTGAGGAATCAATCAATCAATCAATCTTTATTTTTTCGGTGCCCAGGAACAACCCAAAGGTCTTGGTGCTGGTACACCATTCACACGCACAAAATGTACATTTATTTCACTACAAAGGAAGACACTCAGGGGAGGTAATGCAGCAGTCAAGGCGATAGAAAAAAAAAGACACATAAACTAGGCGCGACAGCAAGCATGAAAAAAAAAGCGAGAACAAGGAAACAGCGAGAACAGCGGTAAATGAAAACAGCTAGAACAGGCAACAGACATATAAATAACTAATGAAACAATAAACAAAGAGAATGAACACAAGAACGACCGATAACAGCCAAGTACAGCATATATCAAAATACAAACAAGAATAAAGCCAATACTAATATGAACGAATAAGAGATCTCTGAAATACAAGCTAGAAATACAATCATACACAATAAGAAACGTAATTAGTGAACGCGTTACAGACAATCAGGCGTGAGTACACAGTATTAAAGAAATAATATTAATGAAAACAAGTACACGTGATGTACAATTAAGGAGAGAAAAAAACAATATAATACCGGTGCAAACGCACAAGTGTAGTAAAGACAAAATGCATGAAAGGGGAAGTTATGTATGAGAAAAAGAGTGCTCAAAGTGGAACGTCACGGACATTCAATATAAAGGAAGGGAGAGAATTTTCGAATATATCAAGGTGAGGACAAAGAGAATTAAACAACTTTTGCATTCTGTCCAGAGGGGAGAGGGAGTGCAGGAGCGCAGAAACTTGAAATGGTCTGAATTCCCTTATGCTCTTTCGCGGTACACGCAAAAGGATACGCGCTAGGAGCTGAGGGCATAGAATGTGACCATGAAGAAGTTTATACAAGAAAATTATATCTGCCCTCACGCGACGGCAGCTAAGAGAAGGAAGCTGCAGTGAGTTACTCCGTCTGGGACGAGAGCTAGAAGTTTTGCAAGAAAACCGATGTTGAAATATGCGTAAAAACTTTAGCTGAACTCTGTCGATTTTTTCACAGTTCGACTGGCAAGTGCCGCTCCAAACAACAGACGCATATTCCAAAAGCGGCAAGCATATGGAGAGGTAGAGCTTTAAGAAAGGGAGTTGGGATCGAAACTCTCTCGAAAGCCTGCAGATGAAGCCGAGTGTACGCATAGCCCGTAGAGCAATGCGTTTTGTATGAGAGGAGAAGCTGAGACTACGGTCGAAAAGTACGCCGAGGTCATTAATTTAATAATTTAATTTAATTTAATAATAATAATAATAATAATAATAATAATAATAATAATAATAATAATAATAATAATAATAATAATAATAATAATAATAATTATAATAATAATAATAATAATAATAATAATAATAATAATAATAATAATAATAATAATAATAATAATAATAATAATAATAATAATAATAATTGGTTTTTGGGGAACGGAAATGGCGCAGTATCTGTCTCGTATATCGTTGGACACCTGAACCGCGCCGTAAGGAAAGGAATAAAGGTGGGAGTGAAAGAAGAAATGAAGAAAGGGGTGCCGTAGTGGAGGGCTCCGGAATAATTTCGACCACCTGGCAATCTTTAACGCGCACTGACATCGCACAGCACACGGACGCCTTAGCGTTTTTCCTCCATAAAAACGCAGCCGCCGCGGTTGGGTTCGAACCCCGGAACTCTGGATCAGTAGCCGAGCGCCCTGACCACTTGAGGAACACAAATATCAGCTTTTTCGAGGCACCTTCTTTCAGTTCTTCAATTCATTGGCGATGCCAATTTACCTTGGCTATACCCTTTACTTACAGTTCTTTGGTTCCTATTTGTTTTATTTCTTGCGTCCCCCGTAAAATAGCATTCTTCGTATTCAATCGCAAAGCTTGGAAAGACCGGATACCGCCATGATCAGCCTCGCTCACAAGCAAGCGCGAGATCGTGTGTCGTGTGAAGCAGAAGAAGAAAAGGCCGCGATCGTTTCGGACGCCACCGAGCAAGGTAAGAATTTCACCTTCGATGTGCCGCCTTGCAAGACCAGAATAGAGCTCGCATTCTCTCCTATAAATACCCAAAATGATGTAAGCTGTCGTCGTAGAGTAGAAAGGCCGCTTGAGCTAGGCGTTGTCGCTGTCTTTCATAGCCATAGGGACACTTGGCGAGTGTGATTTATAAGCTTCTAATAGCGGATATAACTTGGTAGTGCAAGGATGGAGAAAATGTGTCCCGCCTAGAATCACGCACAAGAAATAGCAGCCACTAACCAAGTCTCAAGAAGTGTGGTAGCTCTCACGGTTGACTCCGGTTCGGTCATCGCGTTAGGTGGCAAGACATGGCACAATGATCGCCTAAAGATTACTGGTAGACTGACAATTGTCTTATTCTTGCGTAGTATGAGAACTAAAACCGGTTTTATTAGTAGTGATACTGGGAAACTCAGCCAGCTGCTTTTCTCACTGTTCAAATTATGCGCTCGGAAAGCACGCTTTGAAAGACAGAAAATGTATAGCGGGCTTTACCTATTGAATTAACTTAATGCAACCCGATCGTACGAAAACGGTTGATTGGTTGTGTCTTCATTACCTACTCAATCCGTTTGAATCTGTTCATGCAAAAAGAAATCTCAAAGAAAAGCTCCACCACATGTAGCGAGAACTCAAGTCCGGCGATTACATGCAGCTCATTTTGTGCCCTCTTTGAACCTTTACTTCGCCTCTGACCTCAGGCCTCACCTCATCTCTCCATCTCTAACGCACCCAGAGTCACGAGAGAAGGCGCGAAGCAGGGATTCTTTACGAAAAACAAGATAAGTGTTGGGAGAGACCTCCGACCACCGCTAGGCGACGTTCCGACTAGAGGACTTGTCGCTCTGACACGTAGGCAAGTCCTATAGTCTAAACGTTGGCTAGAAAACTAAGGCTCCCCCCCCCCCCCCCCCCCCCCCCCCGCTCTTGCTTGCTTACCATTATTTGGTTTCTGTGTCTGAAACGGCGAGTCAAATTAGTAGGTTTAAGAGAGACTTGAGTAAAACTTGTTGGGCGAGCTTGTACATCTTCATCATTTAATATTAACGTGAACAAGCATACGACAAGTAAGACGACACACCCAGGCACTAGTGCTCAATAGCAGGCGCCACTGCAATCAGTGCCTCTGCTTGTATCGTCTTTCTTGTGGTGTGCCTGCGTTCGCGCCAAGTGTTACAAGATGGGGCCCTTGATTCCTAAGCCTTGAGTGTTTCGTTATTACTGCAAGGTTCAGTTGTAGGCTCCCTCGCGCTACTACGGAAATTGCTATTCACCCCTAACATACTTCCTCCTCCGACCTGCATATCATAACAGAGCTCAGGTACAAACACTGGGAAACGGCGGATTAGTGCCTGAAGCGTTTTCTTGAACGTTTCGTGCCAGTTTGTGCACGTCTCATGCAAACGTGTTTAATGGTCATTTTCAGGTCAGCTGCGAGAATTGGTGCAAGCTCAACCATCCGATGGAGCCATCCACGGAAAGCCCCAAGCCGGCCGGTGAGAAAAAATAACGCTGTGCCTTTCTTTTTTTGTGGCTGCTCTTTGTAGTCATTGTCTCATATCAGCTGACTCACCGAATGTATATAGAACGAGAAAGCACCGTTTTCATGACAATCTTATATGACTATATGAATAACAGCGAAGATTGGTCAAAACATTCCGGGAAACAAGGTGTGCTTTTGAGCAGTATTGTGATGAGCTAAAGGAGCTTAAGCAGCGGCCAAAGTCCCAGGAGATGAAAATTTAACTCCTTTTTCATCTTCCACATATTCTGAGCTTCGTGGTGTTGTAAATGCGTCACTACAAGTCTCTAAAGTAGATCATTTGACATAGTAACTTAAACCGGCACGCAAATACGCTGCCATATAAATATCCAGAACATAAATATCAGTTCTAACTAAAGTCGACGCCTGCAGACGGAAGAACTAAACTCTGAAACGTATATATATATTAGATTTTTTTCTCCTAGCTTTTCTTCACAAAAATAAAATGCTTGAATGGATCAATTTGCAAAGGAAGTTAAACCTAATGCGCTCATATTCATTACTCTATCCTCTCTGATAACAACGACAGGACCTGGTTAAGTATTCGGGAAAACACTGGATGCCAGGAATATTTTTGGCTAGTTGCTTTACGGGTCTTTAAACAGTATTTATCTCTTTATCTGGTCTTACGCGCCCCTCGGTGACAAAATAAATAAATAAATAATAATTGGTTCTTGGGGACAGGAAATGGCGCAGTATCTGTCTCATATATCGGCGGACACCTGAACCGCGCCGTAAGGGAAGGGATAAGGGAGGGAGCGAAAGAAGAAGGGAAGAAGGAGGTGCCGTAGTGGAGGGCTCCGGAATAATTTCGACCACCTGCGGATCTTTAACGTGCACTGACATCGCACAGCACATGGGCGCCTTAGCGTTTTTCCTCCATAAAAACGCAGCCGCCGCGGTCGGGTTCTAACCCGGGAACTCCGGATCAGTAGCCAAGCGCTCTAACCACTGAGCCACCGCGGCGGGTGTGTCAAAATAAACAAATCGGAACCCGCACGTGTGTCGTTTCAGCGCGCAGGCTGCTTCCCGGGCCGCCAAACCCGGTGTCGCTCGAGGGCATTCACTGGTCCAGCATTTCCTGCTCCGAGTCGCCACCCGAATACGACTCGCACAGCCCGTCACACTCGCCGTCGCCTGCGTCCGAGTTATTCCATGGCGATGCCAAAGACGTGTAAGTACTGCCCGACCTAAACAAATGAAAATTGGTTTTGAAGAAACGAAAGGGCGCAACAACTGCCTCACATATCTCGGTGGACACTCGAACCGCGCCGTAGGGGAAGGAATAAAGGAGGGAATGAGAGAAGGAAGGGAGAAAGAGGTGCCATAGTAGTGGTCTCCGGAATGATTTCGACCACCTGTGGATCTTTAACGTGCACTGACATCGCACAGCACATGGGCTCCTTTTGCCTTTATCCTCCATCGAAACACTGCCGCCGCGGTCGGGTTCGAACCCGGGTGCTCATGCTCACTAGACGAGCGCCTTAACCACTTAGCCACGACGTGCGTTCCGTTCATACCGCGGAGATGGCGTTTCGATGGAGACGTAACTTAAAGACTCCCGTGTGCTGCGCGATGTCAGCGCGCGTAAAACACCCCAGGTGTGAAAATTAGAGCCCACCCGCCGCGGTGGCTCAGTTGTTAAGGCGCTCGGCTACTGATCCGGAATTCCCGGGTTCGAACCCGACCGCGACGGCTGCGTTTTTATGGAGGCAAAACGCTAAGGCGCCCGTGTGCTGTGCGATGTCAGTGCACGTTAAAGATCCCCAGGTGGTCGAAATCATTCCGGAGCCCTCCACTACGGCTCCTCTTTTATCCTTTCTTCTTTGGCTCCCTCCTTTATCCCTTCTCTTACGGCGCGGTTCGGGTGTCCAACGATATATGAGACAGGCACTGCGCCGTTTCCTTTCCCTAAAAACCAATTATTATTATTAATCCGGAGCCTACCACCACGGCGCCTCTATGTTGCTTCCTTCCTTCTTTTGTTTTCTCCTTCATAGTTTTCCTCACGGCGCAGTTGAGGTGTCCACCTAGAGTGAGACAGGTACTACGCCTTAACCTTTCCGGATAGCCAACAATAATCACTAAAAAAGCTCCTTTCGGGTCTACCGCATCGTTCCGGAGCTCACCGTTTCGCCTTACCGGCAATAGTTATTGTCAAGTACTAAATCCGTTTAGCTTTCATTCGACGAGAATTAAAGCCAACATCGCTCTGAACACACGGTGGACCTGAAAAGAACATGACAGCGAATCTGACGGCGGCATGGTGGCGAACTTATTTGAAATATTCCTAAACTTGCTATCTAGCCAGAAAAAAACTACATCCCATCCGCCGAGTGGGATTCGAACCAACGGTGGCGAAAATAGCGTTCCATCATTTCCCGATGACTTGCAACAGTAGGCTGCCGCCGCAACTTTTCGCAGCGAGTATTAGCGAACGACGTCGAAGAGCCGGCGAGAGCATTTCAGTGTACTTTTTATTCTCCTGTCTCTACGCGACCGCGATAGTGACCATATCAACAATAAATGACAGCCCTATACTCTTATTTTTTTATTTTACTGTATCCTCTTATCATTACTACCGCGCTACCATTCCACAATGACCAGTGCTTTGACATCGTGTTGCCCTCAAAGCTGGACGAATGTCAGCGTCGGGATACCAACGAACTAACATGCCACGGGGGAACGTACGTAAAGTGAACCTATTATTATTATTAAATTATTAAATTGGTTTTGGGGGAAAGGAAATGGCACAGTATCTGTCTCACATACAGGCGGACGCCTGAACTGCCCCGTAAGAGAAGGGATAACGTAGGGGCCGAGAGAAGAAAGGAAGAAAGAGGTGCCGTATAGTGGAGGGCTCCGGAATGATTTCGACCACCTGGGGATCTTTAACGTGCGCTGACATCGCACAAAGTGAACCTAAAGGAGAGTATTATACTCTTAACGGGAGAGGCCATTCTGGCGCTACAATCGCTAAGCCACCAGGGAGCGCGGGGAAGTTAAGAGTTTTCTTTGGTCGTCGTCGTGGTTTCTTCGTTAATTCCTTTCTGCTTGACTGCATTCTTCCTTCAAAGCCTGTGTGTCCATCCAGCTGTCCTGGCGATGCAAGGTGGCAGTATAATAAACACCTAACGGTCGCCCCAGCAATGCGTATTACGTGTGAACGAGTGTCTGTGCTCTCACTCTTCCTCGCAGCCAGCTGCCTTCGCCAGAGTGCAACATGGGCCGTCCCCTGGTCTACCTGGGCAGCGTCCTGGGCCTGCTCTGCGCCGTCGGAGGCGTCGCCACGGCAACCTTCGTGCTCTCAGGAGGAGGACGCGGTCAGGAGTGCTCTCTTCATGTCTCCTATGTTGCTGTCGCCTAGACTCCCTATTCATCTATCCATTACTCACGTAGCAGAATCGCGTCCCGTGGCTTCTGTGCTGTTGCAAAAACCTGCAGATGGCTCAAGAGGCCATTGCTTCGCAAGAGTCTGGGGCTCACACTAGGACATCTGCAGTACCTAAGGTCGTTAGTATGTTGGTGGTGGTAGCAATGTTTTTTTTTAAATAATAAATTACAGCAAGGTGACTGCCACCCGTGCGAAGTGAGGCATGTTTATCTGACGCCTTATATGCGGCCAAAAGAAATAAAATGGTAGAAGATTGCGGAGAGAAGAGGGGACAACAGGAATAGGTGGAGCAGAAAACAAATTGTTTACGCTTCGCAAGTTGAAAAAGGCCCGGTACAAGGACATGCGATAACCTGTATATTTCCATATCTACAGCGCTAAAGACGGGAGAGAAGGAAAACACAAGTCACACAACAGAGCGCTGACTGACAAGTGACAACTGACTGACAAGAGTTGTCAGTCAGCGCACTGTTGTGTGACTTGTGTTTTCCTTCTGTTCCGTCTTTAGCGCTGTCGATATGGAAGTTAAAACCAACTCGCCTAGCATGCTGTACTGCGTATATTTGTCTACATCTTGTAGAGAGAAGACAGTCTATTACAACGTTAAATAGCACGTCGACGCAATCATGAATTGAAAGCGTGTCACTTGAGTCACCTTATCGCCCTATAATTTTTAATATTTAACAAACTGACATGAACAAACCAGCCAACAAGAACATTTTCCTTCAGTTTACCGCTTTCCTTATTTTTGCTTTTTCTTCCCGTTCTTTTTCCGATCGGCCAGTCGCCGCGGACGTCGACGCGATGGCAAGTCTCGACAGCGCAGGTAAGCAGAACAAGGATCTGCTAATCGTCAGGAACGCGAAGGAAGTACCAGAAAAATGTCGATGCTACGCTGTCCTCAGAAAAAGGAGTCCGCAAAGTTCGAAAAAAAAACCATATTTGTCACATGTTCTACTCTAAAAGCTTGCCACATATATGTGGTGTAGTATATCTCGGGTTTATTGGATATTAAAGTGAGGTGACTTAGTGCAGGAGCCCGATGACGCGTGTCGGCTCCGGGCGAGGGCCGGCAGTACACCCTCGAAGAAGGCACAGTGGAAGGCGCTTGGCGAGACGCTGGCCTCAACCCAGAGGCGGTCATGTGCGTTGCGGCATATGTCCGTGTCTGTCCTTGCCGCGCGGTTGCAACCATCGCTCGCATAACACACCCACACGCAACTCTTGTGCAGCACCAGAAAAAAGGTTGCCTTATGGGTGTAGCGTGCGAAAACAGGAGAGGTTGCTAATGTAATACGCGTCATCTAAGGTTATATCACCGGATACTGTAAAAATATGAGCCCAGTTTTCGCTTCCCATAACCTAAAGAGTAACAAAAGTCTTTGATGAACTTGGCGAAGCGAGCGCAGGCGATGTTGAATGGGCTGCATTTTTATCTTTCTGAACTCCTCCCTACTCACAAGGCCGCTTTGGTGGCACAACTACGCATTCATAGTTTAGCACGCATTTTTTTTTTTTGCGACTAATAAGATGTTCCTGCTTCCGCAGATTCTGACATGAATATCGAGCCCGTCGCCACAGCGAATGCCCCGGTTAACCCAGAGTCGATGCCTCCACCACAGCTAGGTTTGTACACACATCGAACGACCGTATTCATTGTTAGAAAATTCAGTATCCTACATAGCTTTCCCATAATCACAGTTTTTCTTTCCACCGTGACTAAGAATACCTCGTACACAGGGCACGCCTTGTAGAGTATGCTTCTCCGCACTATTATAATCAATGCGGCAGAGCACGCTTTGCGTGTTATAGAGCCTACCTCGGATTACCGTCGAATCTGGTGATACCAAACTGGAATGGGATCGCGACACAGTTTCATATATCAATACTTTGATATACAAGCAATAAGTAACTGCACCTACGCTAGTGATGCGCTTTTCTTAGCAGCGTGTTACGCATCGGCGCACAGCTCGAAAGGCGTTGATAGGCCTAACCTGATTACCACTGAAGCCTCCGTGGACGCTGCTTTGTAACTATCGATTTCCTGCCATAAGATGTCTAATACTGTTATTAGTACACTATAATAAGAATAATTCCTCATTAAAATTTAACTAAGGTTGGCTTCCGCAACGTCTTCGGCAGCGAAGGACGCCACGCAAGAACCGCCGCTAGGCTTTAGTTGTTTAAATTGGCTTCACCGCATGACAGTTAAGTGGAAGGAAAAACGAGTACAAGAGACCGAAGGACAACCCCAAGAAAACGTCACATTCACCTCGTCACGAGGCTTCACAGCGCTATAGCAGCCAGCAGGTGCCCAAGGATGCGCAGCCGACCAGACTCCGCTCGCGGAAAGTGATCGAAGAGAGTCGTTAGCAGAAGCTACACTTGCAGGGGTGCGGTGCGCAGTTCGGTATATCGAACGACTGGCTAAATTGTTCAATATGCACAACGCCACTTTCCTGTACTTTTACACATGGTTTCCGAGGCAATAATGTGTGTTATATATGGCCAATATTTCGAAATATCCGGGTTTGACATATCCAGAATTGATTTATTTCATTGCACGGAATTCTCAAACTGCAAGCAAGCGTATCTGGGTTCTTCTGACGTCATTATTGAATTTTTGTGTCTTTAGTACGAATAATCTTGGTGTACACATGTAGCGCTGCTGTATGGGCTACAGTTTTACGTAGACAAAAATAACCGATGCAAGCAATGTCGGTACATTTCCCTGGGGACTTACGCGGTAGCATAACGCGATAGCGTAACCTCTATCGTCGTAGGCGGCGTTGTGAGCGATAAATAGGGTGGCGTAGGGTGTCTTAGACGGCCACCCCCGGGGAAGCAACATAGGTGGGCTACCAGGTCACGTTACCTTTTGGGGCCATCACAACCTGCTCACGAGATTGTGAGGAAACTAACCACCCTGACAGGTGGCAGTTAAATTAATGATTGCGAGAGGCTGCTCGGTAAGAGCAACTGTGGCCGCACAAGCCCAACCGCTGCATGGGAACACCTGCGCGTCCTATTTTTTCGCGTCATATTCTTAAGGCGAAGCTTAGGTGTCCCACCCAATCTTGCAGCGATAGCTACATTACGGTAGCATTTCGAGCCTTCAGCGTGGCGGCGCCGCCACCCCGTCTGTCACGTGGTTGGTGACGTAGTGCGGAGCAGCTGCCGGCGGCGTGGATGATCACGTGGTTGGTCACGTGAGCAAGTTCCACTCAGCCAGCTGTAGCTACGCGTCACTCCAGGTTTAACCAGAGCTAAACCACCGCCATTTTTTTTTTGTGCTCGCTAAGTACCACAAAGTGTATGTTTGTTGTTCTCCATCAACATATTTTTCTTGTACAACTTGAACTAGCATTCAAAGAACATTTTTGTTGTATTGGGCGATACAGGATATGACTGGTCCTATATGCACGTCAAAGAAAAAAGAACTACTTGATCTAAAACGCAGGTAGGGCCGCTCCCAAGAGAGAAGAGTGGCCACCGCAACGCAAGAGCAGCGTCTCAACCACAGGTGAACAAGCACTGTCCTTCGATCAGGTCAAACCGCGAGATATCATGGGCTGAATCTACTTGAAACACTGTCCTCTTCTATACTTTGTTCTCCTTCAAAAGTCCGCATCTTTTAAATAATGAGCTCGTGATAATTGCACGCACGACTGAACAGCAATGCCTTTGAAGCAAAAAGTCCATTACGAAAATACTGCAACGTTCAATAGCTTTTATGTGCGTCATGTTTTCATTTATTTGTTTGTTTATATATTTATCTGTTTGGTTGTTTACTACAGACTGCGTTATGTGGTATGTGGTACGCTGGGCAGCTTGAACTTTATGCAAAGCGGCATGACATTTTTTTTCTGGTTCTTCCGCAGCTCCGCAGGACGATTACGATGAAGACGGCATGAATTTGGCTTACAGTGAGTCCGTTTTTCCTTATACACAGCAAGAGCCAAGGATAGCATATTTCGCAAAAAGCATGAAGAGTACGATGGTACTGCTGAACTTCTTTTTACATCCTTTCCGCTGGCTTAAAAGCGAAAAAGCGTGCTTGGTCACATAGGTGGCTTCTGGTGCTTCTTTAAACGTTGGGTCAGCTTACCCCTACGAACGAGTAGGCCTGCTTCATAAAGGTGCATACTACTCAGAACTCAGGCTGATAACATGCCATACCACGGAATGAAATATTGTTTTTTTTTCGAAAATTTGATGGACTTTTTTCTGTTGTTTAATTATTCCAGAATTCAGTTATCTGTTACTTGCCGAATATTATTTCCCACTGATGAATCATCTTTATTTTATGATATAATATGGTATTTCTCTACTGTCCTAAGTTACTTCAAGTTTACTTAGGCTTTGTCAACCCGAACATTTGGATGAGATTAGCAAGTTGGATTTGGGCAGGGCATGTGATGCAAAGGCAAGACAACCGCTGGTCCTTAAGGGTAACAGAGTGGATTCCAAGAGAAGGCAAGCGTAGGAGGGGGCGGCAGGAGGTTAGGTGGGCGGATGAGACTAGGAAGTTTGCGGGCATACGATGGCCCCAGCTGGCAAAGGACAGGGTTAATTGGAAAGGCATGGGAGAGACCTTTGCCCTGCAGTGGGTGTAGTCAGGCTGATGATGATGATTAACATACAAGAGGCATTAATTACTGGCAAAGCATTTATAGCTGTGGCTTGGAGAAGGAAATGCTATTGCCAGTAAGGAGAGTAATGAAAACGATAGATTGCTCGAACACAAACTCCAGAAGTGGAAGCGCATTTCTAAAAGGCGGGTTGCCAAGTTATCCTTGGGTTGTTGAGCAGGAGGGTGAAGCATCACGTTCTTAAGCAAGTAAGACACATGCACAGAGGAGCGATACCTCAAAGCCCACAACTGCCCTACTTAATCAAACTGTCTCATCATGCAGTTCATTTCTGCACTTCGTTAATTACCTCTTCTGAGTGAGTGTAACCTCTAATTTATAGCCAGCTGCAGGTGCGGCACGCGTCAAGAATATGTTGACCTTTCTCGGTTAAACGCGAATTTCCAAAAATGAATTTGGCATACTTTTATTGTACTTTTAATTACAATAAAAGTACGCTGAATTCAATTCAACCTCAAACTATATCACATTAACTCGCCAACCTTTCACCGCGACCCTACGGGCACACTCCTGTGCGTTACAAAAACCAGATGACTTGTAAATATCTCATGCCCAACTATTGTCAAAAAGCGCTCGCATGGAATAGAATCCATGTTATGGCGATATGCTGAAATTATTCGGGCGGAAGTAGTTTGCCCAACAGGCTGATTTTTTCTGAAATAAAGCCTCGCTTTGTACAAATTATATATCCTCTTGAAACATGAGATACATATTCTGATATTATTTTTTTAAAACAAATTAGGTTTATTTTAGTTGTAAAACACATAAAATATATTTTGGTGTGTTTTGAATCTTGGATTAATTGTGTGATAGGCAAAGTCCTGTATACAGAAAATTAAGAAATTTCTGAAGCACTCGGAAAAAGAGAAGCCTTGGTCACTCCTATAGGTGCTTATTTGTGTTGGTTACACCGTGACGAGTGCTGTGAGGTGCTTAGAACTTCTTTAATGCCTGTTGGAACACAAGTGAACTTTATTATGTTTATGCCCCCCCCACACACACACACACACAATGTAAACGCGCTTAAACTGACTCCCACCTCTTTAAGAGCTCCTAAATAGCAGGGAAGCTTTACGATTTTTACCCTACTGCATGGCAAAATAGTTACATTGGTTTTAAAATTGGCTGAAAAACAAGGTTTTTAGGACGCTAAACCTTATTCCATGGTTCCCGCTGCCATGATACCACCATTGAAGACATATTGAACAAATTTTTCATTAACTAGTCCAAGCAAGATATGTCTTAGGCTCGATTTTCAGCGTTAAGTCATGCAGGGACAATCCCTGCTCTCGATTTGACAGCTCTGCTGCACGTTTAAGGCTTCGCTACAAAATTTCAAGGTTCAAGCGTAAAATTACTGGCTGTCTTTCTTGTGCAGACGAAGAGGAAGACCTCCCCAGCGCTTACGAGATGCGAAGATACGGTACGAATGTCCATCATTTCTTCACTCGTGTTTTACTGCTTCTATTTCACATGAGCTATCTTACACATTGGTTTATTCTTAGCTGCAAACCTGGCCTTATATTACCGCAGACTGCTCGTTAGTTTTTGTGTCAGCAGGCACAATAACAAACAATGGGACGTGTGATATATAGTTATATAATTAGAGCTTCGAAAAGTTGGCCTGCGTCGCTTCATTGAATGAGCACTAAAGCCAATTCCATCCAGCTGCTGTCCTCATTAAAAATTATCTGATTCTTTTTGGCTATGCTGATTTTTGTCCCATAGCAAGAGAGGAATTTATCGGCGCGAAAAAACTGGATTTAAAAATCTTCGCTCCAGTCGATTTTGCCGAAAATGACGGGTTTTATTTCGAGCAGAAAAGCAGTATAGCATGGCCTCCGAGATCAGCAAGGAAAATCTGTCGACACACACATTCTGCTTCTGAAACTGGCTGCTGGTGGCGGCACCTGTATTTGGTTTCCAGCTTTTCTAGCAATAAAAGCTTCATTTTCAGTTATAATGGTCTCTTTTTTCTTATCAATTTAGGCAAACTTCTGTTTGTACTTATTGCCCCCTGAACAACTGATGTGCTTCACACATATGCTTGCAAACGCCGAGAAGATGAAGTACTGCAGAAAAATAATTCATTCCTTCCACGTCATGCCCGTCTCTGTCAGTTGTTTTCTGAACTCTGTGCTCTGTACAAGCTTTCATTAGCATTTTTTTTGTTTGCTTCATCCTACACAGCTGATGAGCTGATGCGGCATTCCAACGGTGAGTCGCATCCGCTCGTTTAGACACAGCGGGGCTTTAATTTTTACTTGTCCGTCTTGTTTATGAAGTGTAGCAGCACAGAGTGGTGTGTTAAAGCTCTGCCACTTCCTTCGTAACTCCTCCTCGTGCATAAACATAGGCAAACTGCAAAACTTGAGTCTTATACAGGCAAAAAATTGACAGGCGTGTTATTAGTACCAACAAAGATACAGCACCACATGAAGTAACAATACATCTAATTGCTTCTCGAAAGTCCCCCGCCACTTTGTTGCTTATCCTTAAACTTCAAAGCATCTAAGCTTGCCATCGCATGCGCATATTGAGCGTCGGGCTAGGTACAGTGTCACGTGCTGGAAGTGACGTGCAGCAAGTGATGTAAAAAGTAACAATCTTAATTGTAGGTACCTTGCCAACTTTTGCCATCCAATAAGAAAACGAACATTGAACTTTTGCCATGCAATAAGAAAACGAACATTGTCTCGTGAGTACATTTAAGCTTCCCATCTGTTATGGTATGATTAGACTGCGCAGGCAGATTTTATGTACCCACAAAATTTCTCAAAGGGCGTCACCTCTGCTGCTTTTACCGACTTAATTGTAGGGGTCTGCGAACAGCGATTTCTCTAAAACCATGATATAATACTAATAGCGTAACTAAAAACCGAATCAATACGAATCGAATAGTGATAAATCCGAATTGAATATTTTAATGACCGATCGCAACTTGTGTGAATGCTCGTACAAAGCAGACAGTCGTGTGAAACTGGAAAGCGCTTGTGAAGGCGTTCCGTGACGGTACTGTAACTTATGGAATTACACCTATAGCTGTTAAACCTTTATTGTCTTGTGCTGCCCGAGAGCACCAGCTGAAATTTTGTTTTTGATTTTTCATACTTATAAGGCCCTTTGAACTTTTTAAAATGAGAAAAACAAACAAATGGCTGCGCTCACTTCGTTTTGTTAAAAAGACGCACTGAATGAGGTGGTTCACTGGCCATTGCACGATGGCGAGAAAGGTGAGCGACGAGTGGTTGTTACCATGGCAGCAGTAAATTCCGCAACCACAAATATTTTATTTTGATCACTTCAGAAGAGAACAAAGAAACTGAATACTGCATCTATAGAACTTAAAGTACAGTTTCTATCCTGCTTGAGATAACGAGATCAAAGGGAAGCTCCTCACTGTGCAGTTACAAATAAAGCTGTTTTTTTCTGACACCTCATTTATGCTCATGAATTGTAAATTATTGCCTAAGGTTTCAGCTGCTTGAACAGCAAGGAAAAGTTCTGGACAACACACGCTTAAAAACTCGTATACCCTGATCTCCCCTAGATGGCTGCAACACGAGGCCAGTTTATTAACTCTAGGACCACCACGTTATACGTATAACATGTCCAGCATTCTTGGACAAACATTTTAGAAATTGGAATACTGTAAGCTTTGTAAGCTACTGTTATGGAAATATTGAAGGTAATGGTTCATTGTTCCGATGTGTAGATAAATATTTCTCTTATAGTTTTTCCATCGCTCGCATTGAGCAGTTAAATTGACTGCCATAAAAAACCAGTGCAAAACATATTTGACCATAGCAAAAACGTTAATAGGAAAAAAATGCAAGCCTGTCGAGAGGAGATCTGCAGATATATTGATGGTTATATAGTAAAATCTTACAATATATGTAAAAATTGCGTTCATAAACTCCCGTTAAAAAATGTTTCGTTCAGAATTGCTTTTGTGGAAAAATTACCTTTTTGCTATTGAAGATCGAAGAAAAGAAAAACTAGCACCGCATCTCAGTAATGAGGTGGACAAGAGCAACGTATGAGCCGTGGCCTCCAAGATCAGGCATCAAGGCAGGGTTTGCTGAAACTGCTTCAGTCCTGCCATGTCTTCTAATCCTGAAGGCCATGTATGAATGAGCCTTATGAACACCGTCAAACCTATGAACCGCACCGCGGTGCTGAACCAATCCTTCCAAGTGGTGTTGCTATATATGCTTCAGGAACGCTACCACCCGAGCATACCAATTGCGGCGGCATCATACACGGCGTCAGTGTGGACTCTCATTTTGGAAGTTGAACAAAAATATGGCTGGCCTGATTCGATTTTTGCACCAATTATTCGCAAACACGGGGACATATTCGACTCGGTTTGAATAATTTTTAATGTGACCTATTTGATTCATTTGACGAATGGAATAAGAGGATATTCAATTAACTTATCGAAATTTTTCAATTTTCGCACATCCCTAGCTTAACGTCTGACCCTGCCCGTTATAATTGTAACATCTAGAATTACTGAGGGAGCCATGAGTCACATTAGTAGACGTGATATCAAGCTCACCGATGCCCAGCGCCATTGGTCGGCGCCGCAGCCAATCACAGTCTAGTCAGTACGATTCGGGTGCTGAATGCTAGAATATAGCTCGAATAACACCTCTGTTACTGCAGTTTCTTCGTACACTGATGGCAGAAAATGTAGGGGTTGCCTGCCTTTACTTTGTGCATTTTCTTTCTTATTCTTTCCTCACAGATTTCGCCAAGTTTCGAACAACACCAGCGCCGCCTCCGTCAACAGTGACCAGCACAGAGCCGATGAAAGCAACCGCGTTGGGGCGCTTTCCACCCATCTGGCGCGACCGGCCGGCAACAACGATCAGCCTTGGCACCACGCCACTTCAAGAAGCGACCACGGAAAGAAGCTCGCTGTCCACCAGGTGGCATTCCTACAACGGTGCCCTCTACGAAATGCGACAGGACCCCACTGCTTCTCAAGGTCGAATGAGCGGTGGTAATTACCTTAGCCCCGCTGCCAACTTGTATATAGCATTCAGCGTGAGATCATGAGTGGCCTTCTCCACCGTGATACTGTTTTCCACTGCAAGTTGTTGAATGATGTTCACCGACTCATGTTGTCCGCATCGTTGCGTTCTAAGAAACTAAGATTTCCGAAACATCGTCATTGATTTGCAGATTGACTGTACATTCTTCTTTAACTGTTATTGCCCCTTCAGACGAAATTTATTTCAATGCTTGCCTACTCTTCATCGAATTGTTAATGAATATTATAGTTTTCATTCGTGGAAGGTTAACTGTGGGCTAGCAGGCATGCCATAGTGAAGCGTACAGGTTAAGTTTCCGCTTTGTACCTAGCCGAAATTGCAGTACACGAGCATTGTGACAGTTTATAAGAAGCACTGCAACCAAAAACGCTACTGAACAGATCGCATTTAGTATATTTTAAGCACAATCAACCAAGTAGCTGAGGAAGATAACCAAAAGCTTCATCAGCATATAGTTAATTGTTGTGCAGGTAGTGGGCCTGTACCAGCCCTTAACGAATTACCTCTGAACAAAAAAATATGAAAAAAAGCCTTGCTTTGGCCGGTAACCTGCAATTTCTGCCTTTTGATTTGTTATCCTGCCCCAGTCCGGCAGCCACTCTTCAAGCGTTCAACACAAAAGATTATATTGACGGGAGCACGAACTCTAACAGTGAACAGAAAGAAAACACAAAAATATGCGGTGATTGAAATTACGACACAACGCAAACACTGCAATTATTAACAAGCCCCGTTGCCCTTTCAAACCTCTTTTATTCTCGCCCAGAACGTTCTAGAGCAAATAAGACATCATACGTCCTAAACATTTCTCTCCAGAGACGGAAGGGCCCCTCCCCAACTTCGAAGCCGTGAGCATGCCTCGTTCTACCGGATTCGAGCAGACACAGTCCAAGGCGAAGTCACGAGGCAACGGGATCAAGGTCATCGAGTCGGGTGGAATCGGCAGCGGCACCACCAGCAGCAGCACTGACGGCCGCCGTAGAGGTCTGCTGGCCCTGCCCTTGCCCACCAAGGTGTACGGTCCAGGTGAGACATTTTACTGTGTATAGCAAGACCACACGTCGGTTGCAAATTCGGGGTTTACGTCGATCGAGCTACAATGATAGTAACCCGAGGCAACTAAACGCAATGTTATCGGCGTGCGTCACAGCAGAGAGGACACCGAGAGGGGAAGCTGCCTCTCTTTCTTTACTACATCTGTGCAATGAAAGGTGAGATGAGGAAAAGGAGAAGGATGCATGCTCACCGACAAAGCGTACACATCCATGCACTAAATGTCAACAAATTGTCTCCTAACCGTGCACACTTCAACTGCTGCAGCAACAGGCGAAAAGCTCTGACCCATGTCGCAGATGACCCCAGCATTCGAGAAAGGTCTGCTGTCCAGCTAGCTCAAGCCCATCTGCAGGGCATCAGCTAGGGCACTTAATCGTCAATAGAAGTAGATGGTATGTGCCTTAAGGTTTCGTCGCAACCATAGGTGTCACAAGCCGGGCTGAATGTCATGCCATTGAATTGGCATTTGTAGATTTGGTCCCAGCTCCAAGAAAACGCAAAATTTACTCCGTTTCTTCAACAAAGCTAGAGAAGAGGCGCAGCAAATCTGGCGGCGGCGGCGGTGTCATGGCCGAAAAAATCCCCGGAGAATCAGCCTAGGTCACGTGACTTTGTGGCATTGTCACAACCTGCCCACCGAATTCTGAGCAAACTTCCAATCGTGGCAGGTTGCAGTTAAATTAATGATTGGTCAGGACAGGTTGCTCGGGAAGAGCAACCTAGGTTGCACAAGCCCCACAGATGATAGCACCTGCCCTCGCAGGGCTGTGGTGCATCGCTTAAGCGCTGCACCACTGCACCAGGAGTGGTATGAGGACTCCCAGCGACCTTTGAATGTAAATTAGACAATTACTAATTGCGCATTTACAGGCATTAACCAATTAATGCTGTTGCATCATAGTTAAGGTGGAGCTTAAGTGTCCCCTCCAATATTTTTTAACTGTCAAAGGTAATTGGATGTTCTCAGTGTCCCTGTAAAGCATGTGTGCCTGCGTGTGTATGGTTACGTGTACGTCCTCCTCTCCTTCAGGGCCCCGCTCCCTGCTGTGCCTGGTGGCGGGCGGTGGAGTGCGTCGCGGCCCTCCTCTGAGAGAGTGCTCTCACCTGGTGTTGGGGGATCAGGTGCTCGACCTGCAGCATAGGGTCATCAAGCCGGCCTGGAGGGGTAACGCGCACCTGCTTTGTCTCACTATGCCATACTTAGCCAGCTGTAAAACACCTCAGGCCATAACCGCACTATTTCGTCACCGTACCAAATTTTTATTTATTGCCAACAGTTGAATTCACCCATTAATTACGCGTTCAACGTGAAGGTGTCTGCACCGAATCATTAGTAGCTCCAATGTTATGCAGTGTCTACTTTTCATTGACCAGCAAGCGTATCGAAGACCTCATCGAAAACTTGCCAGTTGTTGAGCATATGTTACTTCGACGACTGTCTCGTACTTGCTAATCTGAGCCACAAACGTAAAATAAAGGCAGTTGCCATGAAAATCCTTATGTAGTCACAAATCCTTCCAGTGGCCTGCAGCTCACTTTGGAGCTCTCCAAGCAAGGGTGATTTCAGTTCTTGTACCTGATACCACCATTTTCTTTAGCGGCTTTCTTCATCGTTTCTTCCTGAAGAAATGTCGACTCTTGCCGAATAAACGTACACTTTTCTCCTTCACAAAACTGAGCATAACATCCTCTATACACCGGCTAGGACATATATGTACCACTAGTGAGCCGCATACTTAAGTGCCAGCATCCCAGAACATTCTGTCAGTATCTTCCATTCTCTCTTGAATGCCCATTATTAGCCATACAGTCACCACATTACCCCTACTCACCCCCTAGTTCATGGAGTGCTTGGCTCGCCTCGGAACACCTGCAAGAACAACAAGCCCTCGCGTAGGAATTCTCGCAGCCAACTTACAGCTGCCAAGCTGAGCAATAAAGTGTATTCTCTCTTTCTCTGTCAACTTTGCATCGTCTGGCTATAGGGTAATGAGCTTCGGGCCAACTTTTGCACGTTTCCTTTTATCAAGTATCTCCCTTCCCCATTACCATCGCCCCGCAGCGTCTGGCAACCGCGACCCTCTCCCCATGACATCGGCCGCGGTGGCCGAGCAGGTGCGCGCCCTTCGCATGGAGGCTGCTCCGGGCATCCGGGTGCTGGTCGGCCTGCGCTCGCTGGACGTGGAGAACTCCTACCTGCGCCTGTGGACGAGCCGCTCGGGGCTGGCCTCCACGGCCAACCTGGCCTACGAGTGGCTGCGCCGCACTGGACTGGACGGCATCGCCCTCACCAACCTTGTCGTGGGCCGACACACCGTCGACGTATACGTCCAGTTCCTCAAGGTGGGCGATATCGCGGAAGGAGATGGAGAATGTCCCACAAGTGTTAGGAGGCTGCGGGTGGCTGGCAATTTTTGCCATTGGTTCAACCTGGCTTAAACTAACCTAAAGACTGTTTGAGACCATTACGGTGGCAGCGAAAAGATATTGCATTATACAAAATGAATCAGCCATGCTATGACCAGTTCAACGGATAATTATTGTTTTAATTCGGCACAGAAAATAAATCAAACAAAATGAAGCAAACTGCTCTTCGCGTACACCACTAGGCATTTACAAAGCCTTTTGCTCTTGTTCCTATTTCTGTCTAGGAGGGAAAGAAATTAGGCCAAATGTAAGGCAAGATTGTAAAACTAGTTTAGAGCATGTTTTTGTCGGTTGCCGGTCACATTAAGCTGCCTTCAGATCCCAGGCCATATGATTGGAGGCCAGAAAACGGGTTTTGACTAACCTGACTGAAATTACAAGAAAGTAGTGGGTATAGTAGCGGCATGTGACATGAAGTCAGACAATCGACACCCTATACATGAGAAACAGTGTGCATATATGACTGGACAAGAAGGTTCACCATTCCTGGCAGAGTTTCAAGTGGCAAGAGCAAGTTGGGATATTCACAAATATATGCTGATCACGCATGGCCCTGGACAGAGGTAACTAGCAATCGCCACAAAAGGCTTCTATCCTTTGCGGGTTGCAGAAATCTGGAAGCCAGGTTTCCTGCACAAGTGCGCTCTTTCACCATGGCCACCGGACCGGTTTTGGGGAAGAAATTCTGCAGTCTGCAGTTCTGCAGGGAGACATATTTGTCACCATGCTTTGGGAACTATTAACGCATGCAGGGCATACGACTTACAATAAAAATCTCCAGCGCTGCACTCAACTTCTAACTGCTGGAGAAGGTGTGCCGCCATAGTGAAGTGTTTGCTTTGCTGGCAAGCTCACCTCCATATTCCTGCAACCTGTGTCAGTGGCCCCGAGGATGCAGCTCATGGAGGCCTCACGAACAGGAAAATTCAGCAGAGTACTTAGCTGGCTTTAACTATACACCGTATATTCTGCACGTCAAAGAAGGCACAGCTGGGTGTCTTCAGAAACCATATTGACCTGACGCAAAATGGCACTGATGTAGCAAAGCAAGTGCGAAGCCTTTGAGGCAACACCTGAAAAAGGTGTTCATGCATGCAATGTGCATTGATATAAACATTGCCACTATCCTCAGATAAGTCAAAGAGCGGAAAACTCTTTCGATATTGAGAAATCCCTAGAAATGTCACGTAATAAGCATTAACAAAATGCTGGCCACTCAAGACTCGCAAAACCCGCCAAAGCGACAGAAGATCGCTACATCGAATAGATCCGTAATAAGCCGCCTTTTCTCCTCTGTTTATTCAACGTATAGCGACTGCGGGCGCTTTTCCGCGAGGACTACCTGATCGTGTTTGGCTTCTTCCACCGCGAGAGCCACGAGCACGACGACGAATACACCGAGGCCGCCCTTCGTACCATTGCCAGGTAATGAACACGCAGAGAATTAACGAAGATGGTTAACATGTACATGAATACGAGCGTGCATGAATATGTTCCAGCTCCTTTGCACTCTTCATGATATACTGAGGCCACAAAATGTAGTTACGCTCGAATGCGTCAATCCAGCGAGAGCTCCTCGCGTGCGCTGTTTAGGCCAATTTCAATTTGATTCTTACTGCACTGTTTTAACCTGGTAGCGTTAAAGAGCTCGTGTCACAGGAAATCCAGTGTCATTGTCGGTGTTATTGACTGTCAGCGAAAAATCCACGAAAAATCCCCAGAGAAGCAACCTAGGAGGAAAGTGACCCACCACGGTCACTTGATCATACGGCTCACAATCCGGTGGGCAGGTCGTGATGACGCCATATGGTCACGTGACCATATGGCATCATCACAACCTGCCCACTGGATTGTGAGTAAACTGTGCACCGTGGTATGTGGCGGTTAAATTAATGGTTGGTAAATTAATGGAGGTTGCTGATCGCAGAAGCCCCACCAATGGCAGCACCTGCCACCCCAGGGCAGTGGCACATTGCTTAACCGCTGCACCACTGTACCAGGAGTGGTATGAGGACTCCCTGGGATCTATGAATGCTATGTAGAGGATTACTAATTCCGCATATATGTTAACCCATAGATATTGCATCATTCCCCCGAAGGTGAAGCTTAAGTGTTGCCTAATCTTCATTCGGTGACGGATATGCAATGCAGGCTGTGCAGCTTCACTGTCTTCGAGTCGCACGACGTGAGACCTCGGCCGTGCCGCTCATTCGTGCTCAACGCCCTGGGCTCTTACCGGAACGCCATCTCGAACGACACCATCGTGAGTGGGCCCACATTTACATAACCTACCAGCTGGTCGCACTTCCATACGGTCAACAGAGGAAAAGTGCAGTATTTCCACCTGTAACCGCGCAGTTGCAGCCCTACTGGAAAACAGATACCACCGCGGCAAAACGCTCCTGTGCATCTAGCAAAGAAATATTTTAATACTGTATACTACGATTCCAGCAATCATATAGACATATATGGACTCATAGTACAGCTAATAAGAACCATCGATCCAGTTGTGTAGCCTAATCGGTTTCTGTACTTCTAATAAGACACTGTAATTTGAATATCCAACTGGGAGGCTAAATTGCAATGCCCAATTTTAATATCCAGTTGAAAACTCCATTTGGAAGCTGATGATTTTCTAGACTAGGATCTGTAACACTGCAAAGCGATTTCATTATGTTTCTTTAAAAAGATGTTTGCATCTTAATCTTCTGAATTTTTTTCACCATTTCTACCATCACTTGAGTCATCATTAAACGAGATAACGCCGCTCAGCAGACAAGGGCCACTGTCATGCATGCTTGCCTGCGGCCTGCCTGTAGCTGCCTCTTGAGTTGGGTGTCAGCAGTACAAGCCTTCCAATTTAGAGCCGCAATTTGACCTCCAAATTGGAATATCAACCCAATTCCAACTGGAGCTACAAATTCGTTCCAAGCACACAGCCAGAAATTTCGTGGTACAAAACTCCTAGTGGAAGACAATTCTGGGGTCCAATCATTTCTTATTAGACTGAGCAGGCATCCCAATTGAACATTACCATTAGAGCTTCTATTTCGTTCCAAAAACACAACTGGGGAACATTTTCCCCTTGGAAAGTCCCTAATAGTGTTTTTTTTTCTTTAATGGAGGGCTCCAACCTAATTTCGAGCACTTGGGGTTCTTGAACGTGTACACACGTCGCATAATTGGAAAAAAGAAACCCGTTGTCATTGGTCAGAAGGCGGCCACACAATGCTTTGCAGTCACAAAGCGAACAATCACGTGACACGGATTGCAGGCTTCCTCGGTGGCCAAAATCCGGCACCTCGAACTACCGACGGACCATACGTGCGTGTCCCTAAGCCTGGCTGTGATGCGGTTCCTCCTGTACGACCAACCAAGGCGGCTCGGCCAGATATGCCACAACTACTTCCCCGAGTCATACCCGATGGTGCGTCAAGCAGCTCATACAACTTCCCCAAGCTAAACACCGGGGACAAATTTAAGCTCTTCTGTATCGAAAGAGTACAGTGTTTTAGTTGCAAAGGGAATTCTTTCAATTCAAAACATGACTGTATCAGCCAGAAAAGGTTAAAGATATGACTACAGGTGTCGACGTCATCGACAATCTTCGCTGCAAACTGCGGTCATGTCAAACACAACCACCAGGCCCAGATTTCGCAGTTGTTTGTCTGCCCGAAACCAAGCTCAATGACCGTAAAGTTGCTCGGGAAGACCAACCTGGGCCTCACAAGCCCCACCGGTGGCAGCACCTGCCATCGAAGGGTAGTGCGCCAAGAGTGGTATGAGGACTCCCAGCTGTCTATGAATGTAAAGTACAGAATGACCAAGATTATAGTGAACTAGTTCACTGTACAAAATTCTGCATACATGGGCATTAACGCTATTGCGTCATACCATTAAGGCGGAGCTTGGGTCCAATTCCACCGATGCTTGTCTGTAGCCTGCCTGGCTTTGAAAATCGAGCCCCGAGCCGAAACAGAACTGAACAGAAGTGCTAGTACACCTAATTCGCATTTCACACTAAATCGTCCGCCATTTCATTTCACCTCAATCTCTGACGCTAAGCTATAGCTAGGCTACACTCCTATTGACTTGCAAACGGTCATTACCAAGTTCTTTTTGGCTTTGATAACCTTGATGTCCCGAAGTTAGAATCTTATATTTGGCGGAAAAAAATTATTAAATTTCACTCTAATTTTCTCAGCAGTTAGTGCATCCTATTCTGCCAAACAGCCAGAATGAGCCGTAAAATCAATTTTTATTTTACTAAGATGAAAAACGGGATGAGTTAAGGCGAACACAATGTGTGCAGCGTTACTTATCCTTCCAAGGCAGAGGAGCTACCTGAAGGGCTTACAGTTAGCTCTCATCTTTAGATGAGCACCGCGTGACGCCATAGTGGCCGTATCACAACACCCTGTGCCCCGCAGCACTGCCGCGAGTGGACTCAGGTGAGGTACGAGCGCGGCGCCGAGGCCAACACTGCGCTTGTGCACCGACGGCCGATCGCCGTCGCAGAGATATTGGACAGCTTCGACAACGAGACCACCCTTGCCAACAAGGTGTGTATGCCGCGCACCATGCACAGGCATGAGCAAGAGGTATGACCGTCAATTACTAGTCACTAGAGTCGAATACAACTTAAGTCTGCAGTGAAGCTCCACCCACATTCAGGACTGCCACGCATTGTTTCTTCACGACAATACAGTAGTACGTTGTTAAAACTTTTTTTGTTATCTAAACAAACAGCTAGTCACAAGAAAAAAAATTATAAGCTCTAAAATTTTGTTACCTGGCTTGTTCAATATAGTGCAACATAAAAAAGTTGACTTCGTTTACTATTGCGATTGGCCAGCGGGAGTAATACACTACGCCGCGGATTGTGGCCCAGTGTTAGCAACTGATGTCTTTTTTAAGTTGTATCCTACTATAGAAACCTTTAGCACAGCGCGCGCCACCACCGCTTAACGCATGCTGTCAGCACGCATGCACACAGCTCCCCGAGGGCACAAGATGACTTTAGGCACCCGGAACTATCTGCGCATGCACAATGGCGGTGAGTGATGTGCGCTTTACTAAAGGCCTCCGAAGTGTTTCAAAGAGGCTCTTTCTGCTAAAAAAAGTAGTGTTTTCAGCCAATTCTCACAATACTAATCCTTGTAAAGGCCTTAAATGGATAGACAGATGATCCAGATCGACAACGTATGTATGGCTCTGCACTGCAGCAATTCCCTTCTGGGGACAAGAAGGACGCGTAGTAAAAGGCAGCGCAAAATGGTAAGGAAGCCGTGACAGTGTGGAATTAGCTGGAGGAGCTAGGCCTTTGATATGCACTCTTGCAGCACAATCCAATTTTCTCCCTTAATTACTGCTGGAATATCAAATCGAGTTTCTTCTCTAATCACTGATGCCCTCACTCTGCATTCACCATTTTCATTCATATCTCGCCCTTGTGCTGGCAGTGGTCAAGCTTTCAAAGTTTCCCGCCTTTGTTTGTCATATCTCCATCGGGAGTATATAGTAAGTTATAGTAAGTAACACCTCCTTGTAGGTATATAACGTATACAAATTCCTGTGTGGGGTAGGCAAGATGGTGGCTGCCTGGATATAAATCTCTCTGCCATCAATTTATTTCTTGACAATATTAACATTGCGAAGGACAATGAAAACGAGCTGAAAGGAAAGACCATCGCAAAAAAGCACTGATCGAGGAGCGCGCCACTTTTCGATGTCACGGTGCATGGTGTGCATCTGCATTTCTATCTCGCCCCCTTATTAACTACATTCATGCTTTCCTTCGAGTCTTGGTTCAGGTGTTGCACCGAAAGTGAACAAGGTACCGCGCCTTTCCTTTCTTCATAACCTCCTCCTTTTCCAGGTGTCGGCGCTGGTGCAACGCTCGGAGGTGTCCTGTGTGGCCGTCTACAATGTCGAGATGGACGACGCCACGGGCGTCTGCGAGACCGAGACACCTTACTCGAGGCTCGGCGCCGTGGCAACTGCGCTACGCGGCGCCACGCTTAAGAAATCCACCATAACGACAGCAGCGCCCACTAGGCGCACAAAACCCGTAACTACTAGCGCCACCCCGCCGTCGCCTATGATGGCAGCGGCACCGCGCCGGCGCAAAGTTCTCAAACGAGTCTCTAAGGCCGTCAGAAGACGACGCCACTGGCTGCAACGAGTGCATCGACAGCAGCGCCTAGCAGAAGCGCTTCGAAGCTCATCTGCTTGAGTTCAAATAGTTGGCGGTAAACTGCCGATTTCAATCTTCCTCTCTATCCGCCATTGACTCAAACTGCAGGAATGCATGCATTCATCTGTATTTTAAGCAATACCGCATAACTATGATGTTCAGAGTTCAATGTTAATTTGCAACAACCATTTGCTTCCTTTGTTCAGGGTATTTCATTTAATTCAACATAATTATGGCCTAAACTATCGACTGTATTTATTTGAGAAAACGATCACATTTATACCCTTCAGTTATCAACCAAGCTTGCGCACACGACAGATTAACAAGACAAGGTAAATAGCAGCATCACATACAACCGCGTGAGTTCATAAATCTAATTTCTTTATCATGTCATGTGTGCGCAAGCTTGGTTGATAACTGAAGGGTATAAATGTGATCGTTTTCAGAGTTCAATGTTAATTTGCAACAACCATTTACTTCCTTTGTTCAGGGTATTTCATTTAATTCAACATAATTATGGCCTAAAAAGAGGACTTCAAGTTAATTAGCAGATATACCAAACTGACTAGATAACATGTGTAAGTGATGCTGTTTCTACTAGAGAGTTTTTGCAGTCAAATCATTTGATCCATTTCTAGTCTTTCAATTGATAAACATGCATTACATAAGTTTTGTTTATATACTATATATAAACTACATATGCTATATAAACTAGATATTTTATGCTCTTGCTTTAGAAGCTAGCTTGTTGCGTATTTGTGGCTGGAACTTTATTTGAAAAAGTGCTCAGACTTTCACTACTCCCTATTTTTCTCTCTTATGTTACTGCCTGTGTAATACATTAGAATCTTTGCTGGAAGAATCTCATGAGGTTGAGAAAAAATATCCAAATCCGATATTTCGCATCACACAAAATCAACAAAATCTGTACACAGAAGCATGGGGAATGCGTTCACACAGATCTGTTTACAGCTGGCGGCATTTATTTACGGCCCCGCGGCCACAGCTCACTAGCAGTGCATAGAGTGAGACTGGCGATAGAGGCGTTGGCAACGTGCGCGGGCCATGCACCAGCACCCACTGCTTTGCACTTGAGCATCGTCAATGTTGCTTCAAAAGGTCATATTACTCTCCAGACTGGTTCTGGTGAAAAAAAGCATCAAATTAGGGAGGTGATAAAGAAAATTGTGAAAAATAAAATATTTTAGCATGACAGTGAAATTTGTTTACTTTCAATAAAAGACCTTACGGTTTCATAAACAATAGTTTGAAATAAGGCTGTACGAAACTAGGGAGCCGATAGAAATGTTTCAGAAATCAGAAAACCTAACCAGCATAAAAAAAATCTAAACATGAGAAAAGTTGACACTTTTGTGGCATATTCAGCCAAAAGTTGCATAGCGAAATGGTGCACCCTGGAGCCAGCTGGAAACTCTGGGTCAATGGTGCTCTTTGGCCCCGGATGGCCTTGCACCTTAAATATATATCATCACACAAACCGTTTTGCCTCTGATGCCCTAGCACCACAAGAAACCACAATCATCAGACTCACGTTCGCATCGCCGAGATCTTAAAATATCAGTAACCACCGAGCAGGCATGCGTCTCCCCAAGGAAATGAAAAACCCACTTGTACAATCGCATGACAGCTTAACTGCCCTATTAAATCTCAAAAAATGCCCGAATGTTTGCATCTGCATAAACCACAATAGCCTGCAACATCATTATTTGCACTTCTCTGATAGCAAAAGTCTGGCATACACATAAAATGAAAGCAGCCATAGCTAAGATCCAAAATGTATAATTACAATGCTCAGAAATATACGAAACAATACATGCAGTTTATTTACACAGAAAATATCATTAAAATGCTCAGTAAAAGTCTTCATCATTAGCAGTTTCCTGGATGGCAGCCTTTTTGTTCTTGATGTGGTCTTGCTTGTTATACAAGTCAGCGACCTGAACACAAAAGGAAACTTGTAAGTTTTTCTTTAACGTGAATCCATTACAAACATATATTAGGAAGACACCATAGAAGCGGAGCTAATCCGAAAATTCATTAGCAAATTCAGGCAGCAAGCAAGACAATAAACACACAGCTAACTCTGAACATTCAATAACACTTCTAGGCAACAAATAAGACAGCATAAAAAATTGAATTTACACTGTTCGGAAAGTGATAGTACGGTAAAAATAATTCGAATTTTGGGGCTCCGAAAAATGTTTGAATTACTGAATGGCGCCAAAAAACTTAACTGCTTGCATCGAGGTAAGTTTATTCGGCGAAAGATTGGGAGATGGCCACCTACTTTTACGACGAGAACAGCATGACAATCAACGTTTCTCAAATTTCCGTCAATGCTTTATTGTGTGCACACTGTTGAAGCGCAACTGCTCCAAAAACCACGAACGGCACGTGACATGCGCAGTTTCGGCACAATAGAAGAACCAAGTGGATGGAAGCAACGGAAACGCAGTGGAGCCAATCGGCGCCCAAATCTGTGCTCAGCTGGGTTAGGATGGCCAACTGACAGCCGCCATCACTGCAGACTGGCGCTGAAGTCCAGAAAACCGAAACCGAAACCAAAACTAGGCAGTAGGGCTATTCCCATCAACGGGTCAATCCGTTTTTCGTCATGCTTGCCAATACACACACATCAGAGGTGCGAGGGCGACTTTGTAGCATGCAATTCTGGTTTGAGTAGGTCTATTGTGACGATCGTTTGTCGTGCCAAAAATAACTGGACACAACCTCACTTCAGAAGCCCATTCGAACAAACCAGGGCGAGACCCACAGCGTCCGAATTAGCAAGCGTTAGCAGCCATAGACTTACATGGCCGTTGGCCGTTACTATGTCGGCAGTTCCAATTATCCAGATTTCTGAATTAATGTGGGTCAAATTAAGGACCTTTTACTGCATCTACAAGCACATACCTGCTGGGCTGAGGTAGCGTCTTCTGGGTTCTTGTCATCTCGTATCCGAATGAATCGGGGAAACCTGAGGGAAATGCCTTTCTCTGGATCCACCTACGTTTAGGTGGGAGAAACAGAACAGAACGCATTGACTTAATGCACTGACTGCAACCAAAGCATGAAGGGTAAATAGTGGTAATCAGTTTGTTTCTACTACTCAATATTTTCAGCATTTGACAGTAGTTTTCCAATTTGAGTGCAGCGACCCTTTAGGTAAAGGTCAAGGATCCAAGAAGCAATAGAACCCTTGTAAACATACCACTAGCACCGACCAAATGAGATAAAAACTAATGTTGAATTCCAATGGCAGATCCAGATCAAGTTTTTATGCTCTGTTTGGAGCAAACACATTCCAATGGCAGTTCGGGACCGCGAGTTGTCTGTTCCAATGGCAGACCGGGATCAGGCGTCGATCCCTTATCACTCCATGGATCAGCAATATTTGCTCTGCCAAAATCGGTGGATTTGACTGGAACCCCTCGTGACGTTTTCCTTTCCCCTGCGTCTGCTTCTTGTCATGACTGGTTGTGGCTGCTTCCTTTTGTTGTCACTACACGGTGCACAAGGAACGTTTTTGACTTTCTTCTGGATTGCTCTTCACGTGCAACGCGATCTCAGACGAAACATGCAAAGGAAACTCTCCCAAATGTAATGTGCTATGTGCTCCAATCGTGATCCCGCGGAGCGCTCGCGATCTGCCATTGGAATTCAACATAAGCCACGCCTTTTCGTCCACCAAGCTGCTGCAATATGCTGCACAGAATACAGATGAAACGCTGAACCAATCCTTAAGTTAATCTTTTCGTATATATCTTAAAACAGGCCTGAATCACAGCTCTGGCTGGTTACATAAGCCTGTCCTTTCATTTCATAGCACTTTCACTCATCGCCATTTATGCACCAAAAACTAGCCTGTCATCTGAGCTAATTAAACTGCCATAGGTGTTGCATGTGAAAGCAAATTTCAGGAATACTTCAACAGTGAATTTAGGTGTAGATTTCATACCAGACTTTCAATGAATCTCGCTAAGAATGGGAGGTGGAGTCATTCAAAGCTCAAATTCAGCTACCTGCATGATAATCGTCACAAGAGTGACGCAAGTTTTGCGACGTTTGTTATTTTTTATTTTTGCGATACATTGGGGGCATTTCAAATTTTTTTGGACAGCAAACATAATGCATGCCTGAAAGGGTTAGAATGACACTGAGGTTATCTCTGTCCTCGGTGAACGCCAACGGGACAGCTGCAGCGTCTGCCACGGCTTGGACAACGCCATTCACGGTACGGGGCAGCACACATGTTAACACTAAGATTTGTCGGGCTAGTTGCTTCACTGAATAAAAAAGGTAAACTGCGCGAAAGGGCTAAGACAAAAGAAAGGAACACAGACGACGCTTACTAACGTTAGTAAGCGTCGTGTAGGTTTCTTTCTTTTGTCTTAACCCTTTTGCGCAGTTTACCCTTTTCATTACGTGTTAATTTGTCCTCGATGCCCCATTAAAGCCCAAGGGCTGCCTTCCAACATGACTAACCAGTCCTTGGGCTGCCTTGTGAACCGGTGAGATGGAGAGGTCAGCGCTCTTGACCTCCCACACCTGGCAGGGCTCGAACCAGGCGTCCGGTGCAAGGGTAGAGTCGAACCGGTAGTACGACTTGGGTGCTGGTATGACGTGCTCCTTGAAGAAGGCCGAGTGCTGGTCCAGCTGCTCTTCGCTGAAGCCCGTGCCAATCTGGAGAAGCACAAGCAGCCAGTTATGAGCTCACTGTTGCTAAACAACTCCATTAGTGTGTAGGATACCAGAACAAACTAGCAGCTTGAACAGTGGCGCAGGAAAATTTCAACTCACTTAATTCAAATGTCAAATTCATTTGAACTGAATAAAGTTTAAGGTCCAATCAAAATCATGTAATTCAACATCTGACTTATTACTACAACAAATGTTCAATCCCATTTGAGTAAACTTAGGTACGACCACGGACACGTCGTCCTGTACGCCGGACTCAGCCTGAAGCCACGAACACACGGTGCTTCAGCACTGCTAGCTTATCTTGTGTGCTTGGCATTGACACCAGAAAGGACAAAACATCACCCTCTGCAAAAGCCAGAGTGAGAAGCATGCAAGAAAAAGTGCCCCCCCCCCCCCCCCCCCAACAAGCTCAGGTGCTGGCGGAATAAGCACCACACAGTAGCGTGCCATTTGCCTGCTATGATTCAAACTTTCAATGCATTATGTATTTGAAGAATTCGCCAGAGCTGTGCTAATTCATCACAAAAATGCGTGTCGCCACATAACGTGGAGACGTGTAATCGGGGCTCCACTGCAGTTGGAAAGAATTTAGCGAAAAATGCCGGTCCTGTGTATGAGCCGCAACCCATCAAAACTGCGGAAAAAAAGTGTGACCGTTACACGAGTATACATGGTAGTTGCCTCAAATTGCACAATGACACCTTTAGTGTGGCGGCAATGTTCCTAGTGTCCATGTCCAGAGTGAGACACATTATTCTGCCACAGCATTCAATATAAGCAGTCTGGTATATACGTTGTGTATGCTGCTCAAGCTCCGGTTACACTTCATACAGTCAAAACTCGATTTAACAAAACCCGATTTAACGAAAATCTCGATTTAACGAAGGTATCCTAATTCCCCCTCAGACGCCCATAGGGTTCAATGCTTTGACTAACCCGAAATAACGAAACCGATTCCGTGATCTGTCCCGATTTAACGAACCTTTTTTCGAGAAATAAAGGTGAAAAAGTGTTAATTTTTGGTCTATTTTGTAGACAGCACCCCAAAATTTATTGATTGCGAGTCAGCGGTAACAGCGCGGAGCATCTTCATCCCGTCGCTTTTTTCAAACTGCGCGGCGCAAAACGAGTTTTAATTTTGAGTCGAGCTCACGAGATGGCGCCAGCAGTAAAAAAGTTTCGTGCCACATTTCATAGATGGCGCTATTGCAGTTCGCGTGTTTTTTTTTGTGTGTGTTTGTGTGTTGTGCTCTGTGTTCGCTCTTGTGCGGATTTCCCCGTGCCTTTGAACGCACGTCTTTGTCAAGCTCAGCTTGTTAGGCCTCCATCAGTCTAGCCTTGCTATCGTGAACGCGGACGTGGTGTGTGCGAGCAAGCGCACCGCTAACCCTCCTGACTAGCAGATGGAGCCCTGCAAGAAACGAAAAAGGCTTACCCTGGACGAGAAAGCGGACATAATTCGTGCTGTGACAAGTGGACAGAAGAAATGTGACGTGGCTGCATCACATGGCATTCCAGCGAGTACTCTCTCCACAATATTGAAAGGGAAAGATGACATCCTCCGCGCCACTTCGTCGGGGAATCTCTCGCGCAAAAAAACGCTGAAGACCACTCCTCAAAGCAAAATGGAAGAGGCCCTCTTCACCTGGTTTATGGATTTGCGGTCGAAGAACAGTATTCCCGTGAGTGGAGACCTGCTCCAACAAAAAGCTCTCTCTTTCACGTGCTTGCTGGGCGACAACGAGTTCAAGGCAAGTCCCGGCTGGCTGTCGCGCTTCAAAGAACGACACGGCATCGTCGGGAAAGTGCTTAGCGGTGAAGCGAGCAGCGTAAGCATGGCTGTAATCGGCGACTGGCAGTCTGAAAACGTGCCCGACATTCTGGGAAAATATGCCCCCAGCGACGTCTACAACGCCGACGAGAGCGGTCTATTCTACCAAATGCTGCCTAAAAAAACACTCGCCCTGAAGGGGCAGGCGTGCCACGGCGGCAAACACAGCAAACAAAGGCTGACTCTTTTGCTGTGCGTCAACATGGACGGCACCGACAAACGAGACCCGCTTGTCATCGGAAAGAGTGCGAGGCCGCGCTGTTTTAAAGGCACCAAAAAGCTTCCTGTGAAGTATGTTGCCAATTCAAAGGCGTGGATGTCGCGTGCCATTTTCGCTACATGGCTGAAGGAATTTGACAGCGACATGTGTCGCCAGAAAAGGAAAGTGTGCCTGTTGCTGGATAACTGCACGGCCCACTACGTTGCAGAGGTCGAGCTGACCAGCGTGGAGCTCCGCTACTTCCCCCCAAACGCAACGTCCGTCCGTGGTTCAGCCCTTGGATCAAGGGATAATTAATAGCGTGAAGTGCGCATACAAGCGTCGAGTCGTCGACAGAGTTCTCCTCAACCTGGAGCTGAAGCGCGAGAAGAAAATAGATATTTTTATGGCGGTTGAGATGGTGGCGGCGGCTTGGAGAACATTGAGGCCGTCGATAATTGTCAACTGCTTCAGGACTGCCGGTTTCGGTACACTAGGCCCTGAAACTGCCGAAGCTGGTCCGGACTGCGCGAGCGCCGTGCACGAGGATGAAGATGCCTGGGAACATCTTCGCTCAGTGGATGAAGTGCCCACAGGCATAAGTTTCTCAGACTACGTGAACGCCGATGCAAACGCAGTCACAACGGAAGTTTTGACTGACGCCGATATGTTGCGGCTTGTAGGAAGCGTGGAGGGAGTGACGGCTGAAGACGCTCCCGAAGCTCCCGTGCCGACACCAGGTCAGGTGATGGATGCTCTCGATCTGCTGCGACATTTTGCCGGCGCACACGAGGGGGCGGAAGACGCGCTGGACGCACTTCAGACCTACGAGAAATCGGTGCGGCCGTTGCTCACAAAGCGCACGCAGGCAAAGATCACCGACTTCTTTGGCGGAAAATAAATTTGTAGTCCCCTCGGGCCTTTCTTGTCGAGTAAGAATTTTTGTTGTTTCTTTTCATACGCGCTAGCGGCGCCGGTCGTGGTGTTGGAGCTACCCACTCGAAAGTAGCGCGGGGGGTCATGACGGATGACCATACGGACCCCCAAAGATTGCGCTAGTTGTATGATTACCAACTTTGGCGCCAATTTGTCATTAGCTGTGTGGCTTGCCGTCCCGTCGGCGGTATTTAGGGAAGATTGTTGCGCCGCTAGCCGAACCGTCCTTTGGGTCGGTGCTACCGGCGTGAATTCGTCACGCGCGAGTGCGACGAAAAGTGAAAATGGTACGTGCTAACCGATACGACCGCGATAAGCTGGTACGGTTTATGCGGAAGCAAAATGCATTATGTTCAATGGGTGCTCAGTCGGGGACTTGACTTTACTACTTTTAAAACGAAAGTACTGTTTAAGCGGGTACGTTTTAACGAGGTTTTACTGTAATCGAATGTACTGAATTATGTGCCCAAGAAATGCCTCATTCAATTTAACGAAGTTCTCGATTTAACGAAATAATTCACGGCTGCCCTCAACTTCGTTAAATCGAGTTTTAACTGTATCATGGAATCTTTCAGTATCGTCTCCAGCCAAGATAGGAGGGGAGGTGACTGTTTCCGTATAGAGGCATGCCAGTTTACTCACTTAAACCAGTGATGCTTTTACATCGAAAGACGCCACAACAGCAGCGAGCAACACAACGAGTTGCAGTATACACTACTTTTGCTTCTCACTTTACAAATTACGACGCATAATTTTTAGCAATAAGAGCAAGGAACTTTGAAGACTTCAAAAAATGCAAAGATTAAGGAGGGAGCCTGGTCATGAAAAAAAAAATAGTAATGAAGGCACAGTTAAGAAATCAGGGATCATGCATTTTTGTGTGGCGATTATAAACAAGTCATTTAATTTTATAGAAAAAAATTCCTTGAGCACGTATTTTTTATGCATGTATTTTGTGAAGAGGTTCGAAAAAAATTTGCTGAGAAGCTTGCTGAACTGTATGCCATTGAGTTCTCTTAACACCAAGGAATGCAATAAGGGTAAAATTGCCTTCCTGCTTGTCATAGAACTTGAGTTAAAGTGTTTTGAAGTTGCCACTTCAAAAATGGGAAGAAAAGTGTGTGTTCCTGTTTCTGAAGTGGCAGCTTCAATTTTCTTCAAAGCTCTTCACAAAATACTTGCATAAAAATTAGATAAATGCTCAAGAAATTTTTTTACACGAAATTAAGACATATTTAGAATCAGCACACAAAAATACATGTTCCCTGAAGATTTCATAGTTATGACTACATTAATAAAACTGTATTCAATACCATGCCCTCCCCCCTTAAGAGGATTATCGGTGTAATAAGTTCCGTAACACTTAACAACAGAGCTAACCTCTTGTCTCCATCCAAAGTTACGTTCAAGACACCCAGACAGCTGGGTTTGAAAACGCTGCATCCACTTGAGCACAAAACAAAGTCCACGACTAAAATGCAATTTACCTTGCAAAGTGTCTGGAATTCCTCATTTTCTGGGTCGTAGCAGCCAAGAAGGAAGCAACCAAAGGTGCCTGTGCGCTTTCCTTTGCCATGGTATCCACCAAGAACCACGGCATCGACACTGTCGCCAACGCCGTCTAGGTAGTCCTTTTTCAACTGCACACGCGACACCAGGAAATGCACAGTGAAGGAAGAGCGCACGCGATCAATTCGATTCCACACAAGCTAAAAAGAAAAACAGTTTGAGCAGAGCTCTAACATTTTGATACTGGTTCATTTCAATACCTCGAATTCACAGGCAGTATTTTACTGCCCTTCCGTGAGCAAACTGTAAATGACATCACAAGAAGCCAGCCTGTGCCTGCATGCCCAAATGGAACTTTCGGTGTAGCGCCCAGAGAAAAAAAAAGCTCCTCTTCAGAGCTGAGGTATGCCCAAAACCTCAGAGGCTGTGACTCAAGTCTCGCTACTTTCGTTCATGCGAGCAACAAGAACTACTCCGTAAACTTTGTAGTGAATTATTTGGTCTTTATAGATTATTAATTTATTACATTGGGTAAGTGGCATGAGTCAGCACACCAACTCATTTAGAAGGGTAATGTTTTCAACCTCTTTTATTTCAGTTCTGTTCTTTGATCCGCCCATTCAACTGCAGTTGCAAAGAATTTTCCTTTCCTTTCTTGCTTCACTATTTGTGTTCATCAGACAGTGAGCATGCATTTTTCCCTGCAATCCTGAACGCATAATCTTAAAAATGGCGTCAATGCTGAATTTCCAAAGCATATGTTTATAACTGTTTAAAGCAGCAAAAACAGATGCTTCTGCAATGCTGCGAGAAAAAAATCAAGCATCAAAATACTAATTTTATTAAAAATACTATTTGCCCTGCTTCTTCCTTCCGTACATTCTCAAAGCTACTTTTCAGCAAAACTCGCTTCTCTGTTGCGCAAACAGCTCGCTAAAACAAAACTAGTTCCACCTTAAATTTGCTCAATCTGAATGATTTTCCCTCCAAATTGATTTCCACAGTAAAGCAATACAAATTAAGTACCTAAGTAATTTTTAAACCATGCTAGACCTTCTGAGGATATCCCAGAGACCTTCACTTATTGCTGGACAATATTGCTTTGAAATTGTGGCGTCACCACTGCGAGAAAGCAAGACAATGCCTGAGAATCTACAAAGCTCAAGAATCACGCACTTTGAGCCAGTTGTGGGACCGCTTGGCGATTTCGTATGTAGCACTGGCATCCAGGGACTTGACCATGAGACCTTCACAGCTGCCTGAAGAATCACAAAAACATGCCGTATATGTCGCACGGTATAAATACATGTTTATTTGTGCAAAGCCAAGAGCAGAGCAGCACAAGAGCAGCAGGCTGCAGTAGTTGCAGCAGAAACAACTTGAAAATAAACAAAACAGGGCTCCTGACAGGCCCCGTGATGAGAGGTAATGCACAAAATATTGCATATATGCAAGCAAGGGACACACACATGCAGGCGCTAGATTTAGCATCAGATATATGGGGCAATCAAGTAGTTTCTGAAGACAACAGCTTGAAAAATCAAACTGCACAATTCTGTTTTCGAGTAAGGGCCGAAACCCGTCAAAACTGCAAGGAAAAAGTGCGGCCCTTAATCGGCAATTGAAGAGGTTTTAGAATTCGACGAGCTGAAAGGTGTTGTATGTGTAGAAGTTGCAGGTAAGGCATTCAGCCTTTTTGGGCTAGCATTATAAATGGTGATGCAATCGCACATTAAAACCCCAAAGGCATTTCGGCTTCTATGGTGTCAGAACCATTACAGCTCATAAGTGCTTTCTTTGATGGGCAAAAAAAAACCAACATTGTCGAAGGCAGCACCTGCGGAGCGTTGTTTGGCAGCATCTGACGACGGACAGCTAGTTGTGGGCGAAGGCAGTGGAAATTTGAAAGCTCCCTGTCAGTAATGTCATCACTGAGCTTCTCAGCACTGCTCCAATGTTGTGAGGAGAAGCTTGAGATTTAATCACTCATGACGTCACTATTTCAAATGATAGCACAAAAATATCTTAGCGTGCTTTGTCCAACAGTCTATACACATTTGAATACTTGAGTATAGTGATAAAGTGATGCAGCTACCCTTTAACCGCATATATATAGTAGTACAGCAACAAAATAGCTATGCATAAGGCCCCTAGTTTCTGCGATTCCGTGAAACATCACAGATTTTATTCATTTTTCGCGACACTTTGTGTAAGCAGCCACACTGTCCATTTTTGATAGTACTGTGTTTGTAGATGTCAGTTAACCATTTTATTTCTCTTGAACAGCAGAATCTGGTAGCCCGTATGCTACTATGCAATGAATCACACTACTGGCGTTGGCAAAGCAATGTTATCGTATTTGCACAAATATAATGAGAGTTTTTATTTTTCAGAAAGCACCTCATGTTATATCTGAAACCGAACTACAAACATGACACGATTTTTTTTTTTCTTCCGCTGTTCTTCGAAACACCCACAGCAAGCTCACCCGCGCTTCGCAAGCTATGAGGAAAAGCCAACTTCTTGACCACCTTGGCCCATTGAAGGAAGTGCGCGGCCACTTGTGTTGCTGCGTGGGAAGATTCCCACATGATATTGTACATAACTTGCTTCCACTTCACTGAATTTAAAATTTTCCGCAGCAGAAAATTAGGAGCCTTAGCTATGCGTTCCCTTCTTTGTATGCATTGCAAAGCCCACTTGATGGAATGGTTAGTCAGGCCGATCATAGACTGAGTATGTAGTTTCACAGGATTAGTCCAATGAGCTTTGGGGAAACCCTTATGTGGTGTAGATTTCAATTAGGCAGCAAATAAAACTCGTTCAGTGACTGCCATGGACAGGTGGTGGCATGGAGTGCGATTCCTGGGCCAGGACGAATTTTCTTCAACTGCAAAACTTCACAGAAATCTGTACAGCTTTTCTCTGCACACCGATACCACACAACCCACAAACGAGCGACTATTATAACGCAACTGTGCTGTAAAAATCGCTCTGCCCACCTTTGATGGACTCCTGGAGGAAATCCTGGATATCTTCAACCGTGGACAAGTCGGCTGACCGTGCCAGCTGAGTTTCCCCGGAAACCTCGACGAGTGTCTTGCGGAGCAGCTCCCTCCGCTTCCGCAGGGGCTCCCTCACGAGGGACTCCCCGTTGTGGTAGAGGAGGTCAAAGGCAAACACACACACCTGGACCTTGACATCTTCCTCGGTGGTCTCCTGCATTTGTTGGGTGATCGATCAAATGAGTTAGCATTTACTTCTTTACGATACCTCATAGAAAGCAAGCAGAGCATTATGTTAAGTGCGAACCTCTTGTCAGCCCAAGATTATCCACTCAAAGGAACACATGCATCTGCACACTATCAATAAAACAACTAAGTCATGATATTGAGTGTTGTGCAATCCCCAGATGATGCACAAATTCAACCCAACAGTAGTTTGTCAGCTAGCTATCACACCACTATAAAAAGTGCTTTCTTTTTTTTTCGCATGCAGCAAAGTACAATTCACAACACTCAGAAAAACAGCTGCCCTAAAGCCTTAAAGGAAAACTGAAAACAACATCGAATTTTTGTTCTAAGTAAAAACCTGATTCTGTGGCTATCTTGAGGTATTCTGACGTTTGTCCAGCAGCAAAGAGTACAACTGTTACTGATAAAAGTAAGTGGATCTTAAAATTTTCACACCGCTCGATTCAAACTCATGTCTACACCGAAAAACACTTCGTGACCATTGCTTTTAAATTAATGGTACTGTAGCCGAGTCTCTGGGATCCGTGCCCAGAAAAACTGTGTCAACACACCGCAGTTTACCTGCAAAATTGGCCGGTGGTGGCAGCACCTGTACTTAATTTTTTGGCATTTTCTAGGTTATAAAGGCTTCGTTTTTGTGAAAGTAGCATCTTTGTCATTAGAGCACAGTACTCCATTGGTAGAAGCCAGCATCAATTTGTCCTAAATGTCCGTAGAGGACACACGAGGACACACGAGGACACCAGGCAAGCCAGGAAGGAACCACTGCGGGAGGCGCATACCTTGCGCTTGCGGGTGCTGAGTGTCTGGAAGGGCAGGATGGTCTGGGTGGGGCGGTCCCAGGCGACTGCCTCGCTGTCTAGGATGCAGGTCTTGGTGCCCTCCGCAATGGCCGCCCGAATGCGGGACACCACCTCGGGGTACTTGCCAGTGTTGTCCTCCTGGTTGCGGCTGTAAATGCGCACACTGCCGTCCTCCAGCAGGTGGATCTGCAGGCAGCCCGGAGAGAGTGGGGAGATGGAGTGCCACTAGCGTTTGCATACAGCATACTGACAAATGTGCCGGACAACAATAAACCGTTATGAACCCTTGGCAGTCTGTGATCAAAGAAAAGAAACAGCATGTGCAGTGTTGTGTGTAGTCTTCCTCTTGTTCTTGCTTCTCTTCCCATTGTTTTTTCACTGATCATGATTGACCACATCGCCCAAGCCCTCACTCTCGCAAGCAACAATTCTAGTTCTTCGGGCCCTTTAAAGAACCGTTTTTCCACTCATCTTTCACTTCCATCATAATAATGTGTGCCATTTTTCTCTTGCCCTTGTGTCTTCTGCACCGATTTTTACGCTGACAATAAACTAGGAAAACAAAAACCTTGATCAGCTGATGAATTCCGAAGCACCACACACAAAACGCAAAGGACAGAGTGCATCCTGCCGCCCTTGTTTCTTTTGTGGTGGTTCACAAACCATCGAAACAACACACAGACTATCCCAGTGGGTAACGACAACATGTTCGGGATGCATCGAAGAAGAAACAGCACCAGCAACGTTGGTTGGTGCAACCTGCCTTCAACAAGAAGGAACCTTGGCCACGCCAGCAAACTGTTGTTACTTTTATGCTGCCTCAACGAAGATATAGTACCAAAATAAAGTGTCAAAACTTGGTTATGTTTAGTGTAGGAGTGCCGGTAGAAAAAATGCTGAAACAGAAAATGATGAATGAATACTCTGGTTTTCTTTTTCATAATTACCTAATGCACGTTTCACACCCTTATACGTTTCACACGCTCTACCAACTGAGCTAACCGGGACAGCAAGCTTATGGTGGGGCCAGAGCGAATTGATCATTATAACTCGAAGTGCGAACAGTGTTTGGGCAAATGTTTTGGGGAAGACCCCCAAGGTGGAATAAATTTGTAATAAGGGAGTAATTACTCATTGGCATCCACCCAAGCGCAGCCCGGGTTCAAACCCTGGACCAGGACGAATTTTTCTTCAACTGCGAAGTTTCCGTGAAAGCTGTATAGCTTTCCTTTGTAGCCGTATGGCTGCGTTTGGGTGGATGCCAATGAGTAATTACTCCCTTATTGCAAATTTACTCCACCTTGGAAGGATTGCACCCAAACATTTGGCCAACACTGTTGCCATTTCGAGTTATTGATCAATTCGCTCTGCTTTGTTCCCCCAATGCTGCTTTGCTACCAAATCAAATACTCGTACAAAAAGAATATTTGTGCAAAACAGTGAAGAAACGATGGTAGTACTATGGTAAGGCACATAACTCATGGAGTTATATCTGTCAAAAGACTCAAAATTGATCTCACTAGGATGTACACCGCAGCCTGTATATTAGTCCTATGAACATCATGTCAACATCACGTCATATGCATATGAAAATTGCCTTTTGCAACTGATGACAGCAAATAAACTAGCATCACATCTCCATAGATGAGAGGTATGACGGTTATGAACCATTACCTCCAATACCGGGCATTAAGGCAGGGTTTGCTGAACCTGCCCGAGCCCTGCCCATCGGCCAATCATAGAGGCCACGTATCAGCGTTACAAACGCCGAGACAGGAATGGACCGTTGCACAGGGCTGAACCCTCCATACTGCGCAGTCTGACAGCAGCAGCATGCTGTACAGTGTCAGAGGAGAGTCCTGTTAGTGAAACAGTTGTCGAAGAAAACTATGGCGTGTCTTATTCGAACCTCGTTTTCGATGTTTTGAAAACCACGAAAACCGAGAACCTGCTAGGGTGGCTAGTGAAAAATGGTACATCAGAGTAAAAGCTGCCCCGTTTAAACAACAAGGCTTGCCTATGACATGAGAGATATGCTGCACAGATACCTCAGATATCTTATCAGCAACCACATGGTACCATGGCAAGTGAACATGATAAAGGAAAACACAAATTCAACAGATATAATATATCACATTTTTATTCACACATGAAGAATATCATGATTGCCATTCATTGCCAGGGTCGGCTAGTACCTCCTTCATTTTCAGGTACATTACACTGTCAACCTCATGAATGGCATCTAATTGTTGCACTCAAGGCTTGTGTGCTGGGCTCAAGGATTGTAGTTTGTCGATAAGTGCCACACAAACCTCAAAAACCGATTTTTATTTTTTTTTTCCTTCAACAACACACTCAATTGGTTTACGTCTCCAAACTTTCCCTGTGAGCTGCATTAACACTTAAATTTCTCTCTGAATTCTGGTGAATTCATCGGGCACTCGAGAGAGGGCCTTGAGTTAAGAAAACATGAGTGAAGCGCAGCTCACTTTTCAAACTAGCGAGCTAGAAGCTAATGACAGGTGCATGCATCTAGTTTTAATCAGCAGTGCATCTCAGGAAAGTGTCTTTGGGTTGCTAGAAAAATTTGTTGTTACTGTTTTCATGCAATATCACTTTTCATTACGATTTCATGATACCCTATGATGATGCCTCGACTGAAGCTATGCACACCACCAGACAGCATACACCTATGCAAAAGTCTCACTTTTTCTAATGGGTAAAGACAATAGTATCGAATTCGTTGGCAATACCAGTACTAAGTAACCCAATTACCGCGGCAACATAATTAGCAACATGATCTTTGCAAGCACAGCAAACAAGATGTACACGCAGGAAATATACCATACATACCGCTCATGCCAAGGGCAGTGCCGATCTTATTCCATAGGTCTTCCTTAAGGTGGTCATCCTTATGTCGTGCATGATGCTTATCATAAAGCACAGGATAATTCATTATAGCATCTATCAACATTTATGTAGTGGCTTGCTGCGATGACGTGGACGCAGCCGTAGCGACGATGTGTTGCTGCAAGTGCGTGGGTGCCATGTAGCTCGTTGAAACTGGATTCACTGGATTTCAGCATCAGTGCGCAACTTCCTCGCCGTCCTATTGGCTTACAGCAACCGGCTGAATTTTGCGGTGGCAGAAATTGGTCCAGCACCGATCGTTCTTTGCTGGACTGATTGTTTTTTTCAGCCTTGCATTCTGCAGGATTTTAAGCCGCAGCGACGAATTTCGCTCGCCCTTGACGTCGGATGTCTACTTGTGTACATGCTTTTAAGATAAATTCTTATACACCTCTAAAAACTACGAAAGCAGATTCATTTTGCTGATACTCCATTTCCTCAACTAATTTTCATTTGTACTTAATTTGTCACACTATCGTTTCAAAGCTTTCACTATTATGAATTTCACGACCTCTTGCTTACAACTATTTATTTCATTGAAACTTTAAAAGCTGTTTATATTTTTAAAATTTTTAATTCATTCCAGTGATTATCGACCGTTCAGTTGATAATTCCCAACTGGCAACTCGGGCCTGTCAAACTATCGACTACTCTCCAAGAAAAAGCACTGCCGTCGCTTCAGTCACTCACCTGTGCCCGTTCACCGTCGTACTTGAACTCGCATGTGAACTCAGACCCTTCGAAGCGGTTGAGCACCTCCGAGATGGCCTTGGTTGGGTGGGCCAACATCGGCTTGAGCGGGATGCCGGGAGTGAGGCGGCAGTGCTTGGGCAGGGAGTCAACACCTTCATCCAGCAGGGCCTTTATCAGCCGCTCATAGTCGGGGCACTCACTGCGCATTCCCAAAGCACGGCCGTTCTTTTGAATGATTTCATCTTTCGTAGAATAAAAGCGCTGAATATCTGAATTCGTACTCGCAAGTTCTCGCTTGTAGCCATGCAGAGTTAAAGCCATGAAGTGCCCATGGCCTCAGGTTTTAAAAATTTTGAGAGTGTGCTAGACAAATAGGTTAAACGACATTCTAATGATGCTGCATACCTAAAAGGCCTAAGAGGATCCTCATAGCGGGTCTTAAGATGAAAATTTTTATCATTAGCGATATCATAATGAAATTAGGTGTACATATGTCTTTCTTCCTCCAATTTTCAATAACATAATTTCAGTACAACTACATAGTTCTCATACTATGAAAAAATAACTGAAGCCTAATTAGGTAAATTCTTATGGGTCTTAATAGTACTTTCTCTTAATATTTTGCTGTTCCGACTGAAATGGAGGAAGTTTGGCTTTTCAATTTTCACTGGAACATTCCAGAACAACCAACCAAATGGTTTCCTGGACTTCATACCTCGATGGTGCCAAGCAGTGATCGATGCAAAGGGCTTGCATAAGAAGTACTGAAGACGTTAAAAGTTATTGCAAAACTGCTTTCTTGAAATGTATGCTTTATTTTGTAATAAAAACTCATATTATCACCTATACCTTTACGCACTGCAGAAAGGAATTCTTCAAGAAATTTGCTGTGGGAACAAATTGTGCCATAATATGATAAAAAATATTGGTTGCCGTTGCATAAAAAAGCCCCTTTATTGTGTCCTCCCATCAAGCTCATGCGCAAAATTTAGTGTGGTTAAAGAAACTAAATGTGAAAAACTGAAATATCGAACCTTTTTGTTTACTGTATGTGGGTGCCCATCCCAACCAGGTAGCCCGCTCACCAGTAGGCTGTTTTGACGAGCAGAGCAGCCTCTTCGAGCCGCTTCTTGGACGCCTTGGGGTCCCCGTGGGGCGGGGACAGCGCAGCTGCATGAGCCAGCGCCGTAAGCAGCGATGCCTCCGCCAAACCAATGCGCAGTTTCCCACCGAGCGAGCGGATTAGGAAGCGCGCCTCGCACTGACGGCACGCGATGAGCAGGACCTTGATTATGTCCACCTTCTTCTGCTGCGACTGTAAGCAGAGGAGGATCAAGATGCCCTTCCGGTTTAAGTTCAGAAAATGCTCAAACTTTGCAAGAACTACACACTAATGCACCCCGCTAGACACTGCACCCAACAGAAGGCCATGGCAGGAGCCCACCACACACCCACCTCTACATTCCAGAAGCCCAAGCAGAAGCAGCAAAGAAAAAAAATTCACAGACGATCAGTGTGTTCACGCGGCAGTGTATACATTAGCATTAGTGTTCCCCCCGGAGGAAGCAGCCTCTGCCACCGAATGGTTCAGACCTTACTAGCGGGTGGAATGATCCAATGATATAATCCACCAATCAAACCCCATCCGTTCCACTTTTCTGATCCAATACAGCAATCACAGTGGGAGATGCCACATCACCTCATCCCTCGACCATGATGGGCAACCGCAGTGTCCTGTTCACCACCTGTCGCCTCCCATTCTCTCTTCGTCTTCCCTCTCCCACTTTCCTTCCTTCACCCTCCCTACCTTCCTCCTCTCCCTCTAAGTAGAGAGATTTCCCTCTATCCGTTATGCCTCCCGCCAACCGAGGCTTCACACGCCAATGCCGGACACTTTTTGGGATAATGGGTGTCCTAATGCTAAAGCATAAAAACTGATAGCAAAATCAAATTCAAGGATGCAGCGGGAAGGCAGCCTAAGTACAGCGAAAAACAGAAACCCTGCTGCCACAGCTTTGCTGCATCAGTGCATACGATTGCCCTTCATATTACTGCGAAAGCAGTGCTACTGTGCCACAGCTGCCCTGCTGAATTCCTATCCCTATTTGTGAAATTCCTATTTGTGAAATTTATATTCGTGAAACAATTCAAAGCCCCCTCTCGCTCAAATTTTGTTGGGCTGGGGGTTGACTAACTATATGAATTTCCACCAGCGTGCAATGAACGTACCGAGTTTCCCGTCATCTCGGCAATGCTCCGCAACTTGGTGTAGACATGCGACAGCATCAGCGGCGGTGGTGGGAACAGCACGCGTTGCTGGCTGCGACTGCTCTGCAAGCATTAAATCAAGAATAAAATTAAGAATGGCATTAAACAATAGGAGCGCACACAAATGCACAAAAAAGCCACAAGTTCTCGCTCGCTTGATAATGGCTTAACAATGCGGGACCTAGGTATGAAGAAAAAAGCTCTCATAAAGCCTGCTCAAACCGAATATTCCAGCCATTCATGGCACGGTTACCCAAATATAGTTCGTTTTTGCCTTAGTTTGAGGTTTTAAAATGCCACCGAGATGTTCACATATAAGAAGCTGTGATCATTTAGAACGCTTTTCATTTGAATACCTGGTTTATTTGAACTGTCCCCCACAACAAGTGCATTAAACATACTCTCGTTAAGCTCCTCATATTTAAATCAATTTGTCTTTCACCTTTGAGTTCGAATTGTCAGGAGTAGATTGCACCGATTTGAATGAACTACACTGGAAGAAAAATTCTTTGCTGCTAGGCACACTGCTGATGCAATGCAAACAAACAATTGCAAAGCAGAGGTCGAAAATGTTCAAGACAAAACACAGTAAGATACGCTATCCAACATTTAATCCCATCTGTTGACTTTTTTCAATTTGAGCACCACAGCTGCTACAATCAAAGAAAGCATTTGAAAAATGCACCATGTCAGAAACTGCACCATAACTTTAACAATGCATACTGCTGCAGAAGCCATTGCTAGAAATCTGCAGCATAAGCCAGTAATCCTCAACACAGTCACTTTTATTTTTACACAATTATGCACTTGCACTATGATGCGGACCATTCAAAACCGTTCAAGTAAGATGCAGGTTAAAGGGAACAGAGATATTTGAGTAAACAAAAACTGACCCTGGGTAGACAGTTGATTATTTATGCAGTGCCGAAGCAAGGCCAAAAAAAGAACTCAAAACACTTTGAGGGATAATAATAACAAGAACTATTCAACAAAGCAAAAAGTACCAGTGCAACTTAGGCCGGTGTCTAAATACCCTGTAACAAATCACCCCAGTAATTAAGGGCTTGCAGAAAACAAATTTGTGTGCTAGTTACGGCTACATAACTGCTCAAGAAAAACAGCGTGCAAAGCTGAGACAAGCATGTGAAGAGGACACGGCACTGACTATCAACCACATTATTCAGAGGCTTACAGACATACTCATATATGCACAGACAAGAAGGGAAGGATACAAAAATACAAGAATCACGAATACAAGATATGATAATTTTTTCTTCTACTAGATCAGTCGTAATAATAATTACTGCTGTAGATTCATGCCTTCTCTATACCTATACAACGAACTTCTGAATGAAACGAAAGGCTGAAATAGTTACACCTAGGTATAACAAAACCAAGAAAAGTTCCCAATTGTTCGCTACATGCAGGTTTTTGTTACACTCAGTTCTTGCATGTGAACTCGAAAAGACTGCACAGAATAGCAGCGAAAATGAAAAATGAAGGTAGCTGAAATGGCGTAGCAAATGTTCCCAGTAAATGCCCGTTACTTGAAGTTGTAAGCTTGGAGAGGCATTTTGCAGTCGTGTTGATAACGCAAGTGTGGTAGCTGCCACCATATCTGCTGCAGATGATGAAAGTACACCTCCGCTACGCACAGAGTGAGGAGTGTGTGGGAAGCGAGAGTAGGAAGCATCTGCTTCTTGTGGTATGTCCATGCACTACTTCCCTCATAAGCTCTCTTCGCCTCCACTCCCGCCGCCTGAATCACGCAAGCAACCGAGCGACAGCAATGGGTGTGCCTCGTTCAACCTATGCCTTCTTTGCTGCACCTTGTTGTTTTGTGCTGCTTTTGGACATGAAGTGCCGTGGTGGTATTTTGTGTGATGCTACAAATGCAAAAGCCATGGACGAGGAAACTGCTGCATCTGATGCAGAGAGGCACTGATCATGCTGGAGCACTGCGTGTTGCATCAGGTGCGTTTATTCCTATCATAGATATTATATTCATGGTGGCTTGTGTTTTATTGTCATAAAATTAATTTCAAGTAGTGCAGCACTATACTCCATTTCATACATCCGGTGCAACCATGTCAAAGCTAGCTCACTTGTTTGCGCTGCTTGCATCCGCGACCAAAAAGTAGTGCATTTCTTGTGGTGAGCGAAACATAGTGAATCCTTTGTCTACAGGCTTACTACATGACACATTTGTCATGAACTTGATCAAATGGGCTCTTTCTGCTGATGTCACACTGTACCTTTCTCATGCCTTAGACCACTCGGCCACAGAAAAAGCGCGGAGTAACACGCCTCCCTTTATTTTCCCGTCTGGACTACTACCGTACCTTTCGCAGCGTTGCACCTGATGTACGAAACGGAGTACAGTTAAGGATAGTCAGCACGACGAGTTATTTATATCAACGTCGAATGTCACAACAACACCTCCGTTGAGAAACTTTGTAATAGAGGAATCTGCTACAAGGATGTTCGTTACATCCAGATTTAACTGTAGTGAGTGTCCCATCCTAACCACTGTCACCTTGACAGCTGCATGTGTTAAGCTGCCAGAAATCCTTAAGGTCGTTACCTCAGCAACAAGCCCCAGGTCACCCTTGGTTGTGGCTTCGGCTCGCACTTTGTCCGCAGTGCGGCCCGTGGCTTCAGCTAGGGCTTTGACTAGCAGAGACTCGCCAATGCCCAGCTCGAGCCCCTGGTAGTCGGGGGCAATCTTGTTGAGACAAAGGTAGACAGCGTACAGCAGGTCGTCGGGAGAGAGGATCAACACAGAGCGAAGAAAGTTGCTCAGCACCTCGATGATGCGAAGCCTGCGTGAAACATCACCAACAACTGTCAATGGAAGGTAGGTACCACTGCCAAGTTTCACATCTTTGAAAAGTACACACAGACAAGAAAAGAAAACAAGAAAAACACAGGGCACCACCGCGTGCTGCACTGTCCTTGTTCTTTTTGCAAAATGCTGGCGAGGCGTGCCAGCGAGATACCATAGATATTGAAATAATGAAGACAATTTAGAATGAATCGGCAAAAACAAAACCAGAGAAATGCAGGAGAATAACAGCGTTGCTGCACCCTTTTCAGGCTCATGACCCGCTGAGCCATCCAAATGCCAAAGCTTGCTAAACCGACAAACGCATGCGAGATACAATGTCAGGCCAATGGCTGATGCCCCCGTCAAAAGAAACCATCTGCAGCTTCCCCATTCTTTTTCTTTCTCCCAAAACACAACTACAACCAAATAGAAACCAATCAGAACCAAATGAATTCCAGTTGGCTCAAACTGTGCTTTTGTTAGTTCCAACCTTCTTTTTTCTACTCGGTTGCCAAGCAGACATTAGGGAGTAATCATTACGGTACTATTGGCATAAGGTTCAAGACTGAATTCCAAGGTCTCCATGTTAGTTTTGACTGAGTTCGTCTCAACAGGGCACAAACAGTCTTCTTCGATCAAATGATGCATAGGACCACTGCGGCCTTACAATCCTTTGGGATTGCTCGCACAAATTACACCTACAGCTCTACATACTTTCGCAGCACACTTCACCACTTTCTCTTCTTAAGCAGTGACATCGCCTGTGTGAGTTCCACTGCAACACTGCACAGGGCACGCTATAAAGTCACAATTATAAATGCACCACAACTTGCTCAGGATGGGAAGCTTCAAACAACTAATGGCTCTAAGGCTCATGAAGTAAACGTTAAAATGCATGACTTCACTCCGAGTCGACAGTGACCTTACCTGCCAGAGATGCCATCAATCTTGTCCAAGGTAATCGCGAGGGCAAGGTATGGCACCTTGGCACCTTTCTTCCAGCACGCATCTTCCACAGGGTCATAGCTGGCCTTGCTGGGGTCATAATCAATGACTTGGTCCTTGGCAGTGGATTGTTGCCCCGACTTCCCAGAGGTGGTGAACGCGCTGTTTGAGAAAGAGTCGCACCAATTATCGAGTGACTGCATCGCAATCAGAGCAAGATAAATGCATTACATGCTTGCAGATGCAGTCAAAACGCGATATATCATACATGGATATTACAAATTATTGGCTACATTGAATGCTTCCTGACCCGCAAAAGTGGCCACATTTCTATACAGATGAAATGCAAGAAATGTCCGCTCATGTCAAAGACTGTAAATAAATTATATAAAGTTATGTAATTTACATAATCATATGAATTAATCTGGAGCCCTCCATATTGGCGTCCCTCAAAGCCAACGTGCTGCTTGAGAGAAATGCAGGAGAATAACAGCATTGTCATCCGATCGGTGTCATCCGATCGGTGCCCGCGTGGATGACAGGAAACAAGCTACACTCTATGGTCACTTTGCAAAACTCAAAAAGTCAATTTCCCTCCACAGTAAAAACAAGAAAACTTGTTGGCAAGTTGGTTCCTGCATTCCACCGTTAAAGCACAGATGACAAGACAAAAGAAAGGAGGACCCGACACAGTGCTGACTCATAACTGAAATCCTTAATTGGCTGACCCGATATAAATATATCCCCAGTGGGGATATAAATACCCCACTGGCAATCAGAATAGGGAAAACAACACACATGTCATGCACAGGAAACAAAAACACTAACATACAACAGCCACATGTCAACAATCAGAGTCAAGGTAACAAGTAACAGATGTACATTAGGTAACACTTGTGTTCGCACTTTTGTTTCCTATATGTGACACACGTGTGCATTGTTTTTACTATTCTGACCGCCAGTGGGGTATTTATACCGGCTGGCGAGCCAATTAAGAATTTCAGCTGCGAGTCAGCACTGTGTTGCATCCTACCCTCTTCGTCGCCAGTCGCGCTGTAGCCATGGAATGCATGGAAAACCCCATTTATCATGGCAGCGTGACGTGTTTGGGTGCTAGCAACTAGTTAGGTGCAGCAGTGAAAAATCCCGAAGTGAAAATAATGCCATGCCCATTTTCGTCATGCTTCTGCCTTGGCATTAAAGGGATTAAGTTCAGTTCTAGGAAGCACCCCTGCAGTGCGCATTGCACTTGAGACACAGGGACGAAGTGCAGCACCAAAATCCAAAACTATTGAGTCACTGACTCTTCAGTTTGCCGCTAGTCAGGCAGGCCACATGCAAGGGCGCCGTTTTTTATCGCCTTTTATCCCCATTTGTATCAGACTGCTAGCTTCGTGATTGTATCGGTTTGGTTTATGGGGGTTTAACGTCCCAAAGCAACTAAGGCTATGAGAGATGCCGTAGTGAAGGGCTCCGGAATAATTTTGACCACCTGGGGTTCTTTTAACGTGCACTGACGTCGCACAGTACACGGGCCTCTAGAATTTCACCTCAATCGAAATGCCGTGGGTGGAATCGAACCCACGTCTTTTGGGTCAGCAGCTGAGTGCCATAACCACTCAGGCATCGTGGCAGCTTCGTAATTGTATCTCTGTGCCTTTATTGCTTAGAGCTGCACATGTGCCGCCATGCCACCTGCAAGGCATGGCCCCAAATAAAGTGGGGTGAGGATATGCGTCCTGTATTTAGAAACCTTTTTTTTCTGCCAGCAATGGGGTCGAGTCGACATATAGGGGCAACATACAGTGCATATTCAGCGTTATGACCTTTGCTGATTTTTTTTTAGGAAGTGTTCTAAGAAATCTTCATGTAATCCCCCCTCCTCCCTATGCAGAAAACACTAGCGATGCCTACACCAGAAAGCGTCCAAAACGTTGGTTGGCTGGCCGCTACAAGCTGGTGCAAAGCTCAGAAAAGTGCAACTGAAACTAAGCATTCAAACTGTTGTCGGAGAAGGGGCCACTCATTCGTCGTCACGTCTGCCATTGCAAGCAGCTGTCACAGGTGCATAGGTCGCAACCACTCTGCAGCAAGGAATTCATGTTTTGAGTAGGGCTATTTCAACGATCTCTTGCTGTGCCGATCATAACTGGTCGCAGCCTCCCTTCAGGACGCAGTTCGGATTAACCAGTGCGAGGTTCATAATGTCCGAACTGGCGAACGTACGAAGCCACAGACTTAAAGGGCGCTGGCTAGGACCGAGCCGACAGTTCGAATTTATACCCGGATTACCAAATTAATGACGGTTGAATTAATGGGCTTCTACTGTAGAGAACATTATTCTATTGACAACCTTGTAAGTAGATCTAGAAAAAAGCAAATGTTCTCTCAAGTTAATGATTTTTTTCACTACAACAGCCCATAAACCAATCATAATGACATCATTTCAAACAGTATGATACCTTCCCAGTTTTCAACTTTCTACCACTTAATTCTGCACACAGCATATGAACCCTACCTCTTAGTGTAGTTGAAACAGCGCATTAGCTGACATCATGCAAGGTTTAGCCGCTCGACCAACAGTCACTCTGCGCAAACTCCCACTTCCAAAACTCACAAGTTTTGGAGCTTCTTCGCAGTATTAGCTTGTGCCTTTTCTTTAGGCTTCTCGTCCTTGGCAGAGGATGCTTTCGTCTTTGGGGGTGATTTCTTGTCTTTCGATTCTTTTTTCTTTGGAGGCGAGTCTTTCTTCTTCGGAGGTGAGGCTTTCTCATTCATTTTTTCTTCACACGGTTCTTCTTTCTCAGACTTCGGCTTGGGTTTTTTATCATCTGCAGCAAAAAAAAAAAAAAAAAACAGACGAAAATTGAAAGCAAGAAATTCATCCATACTTCTTGAAGGCTTTGGAAAGGCAGATTCTAGCAAAAGGTCCTTCCCCACATTACCACTGTCACTGACCATGGTTCATAGCGTATGCTGAATAGAAGTCATCGTATAAAAAGCTTTCTTTGTCAAGTCACAAGATTCCAGAGTATTTCTCTCGTATTCACGTGAGAAAACTGAACAGTGTTAAAATAAGCCACTGCACTTACATCTCAAAAAGCGGCAGCTTTTAAACAATGAAGTCCATTGAATCATGACTAGTTGTGGCGCCCATTCCGAAGTTGGATTGCATGCAGGCATTCTGATAATGCAGTGAGGACTCTTAACATCACGGCCGCCCCCAGAAATTTTTATCTCCAGCACTGTTCTGCTCACTTCACAACAAAGGACTACTGCTCGATCTCTGGTTATACCTATATACATATCCCTATATTTGTGCATATTTGCCCCTATCTCATCCCTACCTGGCTCTGCTACCCTAGCTACATTTTTTTCTTTGCACGGAATAAACTGTTCCCTGATGCAGTCCACATGCTTAACAGCATGGCAAAACCAGTCTGCTATCTGTTGCACTCTGATTCCACGAATGCAGTGTTGAGCGCTTGCCTGTTTCAGATGGGCATTCAGTTTCCATTTCTTCTTCCTTGTCAGGTGAAGCAGCCGGTTCAACCTTCACTTGCTTATCTTCTGCAGGAAGAGAGCGCCGCACGTTGTATATACCTTTCCCAGCAAAGCTTATCACTCTGCACGTACCACCAGTTTTTCCGTTCAACTCACCTTGTGGCGAAGATGATGATGATGTTTCTTTCGAAGACTGTTCTTCCGTTGGCAATGGCTTATCTTCAGATGCTGGCTCAGTCTTCGGCCGTTTGCTGCCAGACTCCAATGACAGTCGTGGCTGCTCCGGACTGCGTTTGGCTGTTTTGCGGGCTGCAAAGAAAACAAGTGAAAGGCAGTATGCAGGGGACTGAGTTTGCTCCTGTGCTGAGCAGCACACTAGATTTCTCCAGATTGATGGGAACTCTTGTTTTTACCTCTCTAGAGCTTGGAGTGCCATGGGTGAAGCTTAGTTTTTGCGAAGGATGGTGATGAACCAAGACTTACACGAAGGAGACTGCTACAAATGATAAGAACTCATTTAAGGAGCTTTCAACTGAATACAGAGGGCAACTTGATTCAACCCTTATTCCGGGGCAAAAACTGCTTCAATGACTTTCTAGCTACGTTCAGACTTGTTTGGCAGCTAAAGATGCATTCACTGCTGAGAAAACTGGATTTTAAAATAGAACATTCTTTTTCATGCCATCCAGTTCAAAATTATAGACATCAAGGCTTTAAAGTGAACTCTGTGATCATTGCTTGGAAGCAAAAGGTGATGCGGCCTAGCCTCCAAGACTTGTGCACAAAAAGAAAGTGCATTGATGTTAATACAGTTTGCTTTTGTGAAAGCGACTGCTGACAGTAACATCTGTATTTCATTTTTTTACCTTTCTCTGAAATGACAAATGCTCCATTTATCAGTGAAAGTAGCCTCTGTTGTTCGCACGTGGTAATCTCTTAATGGAGGCCAACTTGAATTTGTTCTCAGTGTTGCTTTGAGTGAACGCAGTAAGCTAAAATGTTGTCACTATGGCGAGCACAGTACCTGTTCTCCGCTTGACGACAGCTGTCTCCTTGACACATTCATCCGATTTCACAGGAGGTGAAGATGAGGCCTTGCTGGTTGAGGGTCCAGGTTGATCATCAACTGCGCTTGGTTCCGATTTCTTTTTGTCCGGTTCCTTGTCTTCGGTCTTGTCTGTTTGGGATTGTTTTTTGCTCGGGTCTGGTGCTTCATCTTCGTCACTGTCGATCAGCATGCGAACCCGCCTCCTCTGTGGTGCCTTGGCAGGAGACGATAGCCTGCATGTGCGAACCGCCGAAATTAGCGCCGGATACTGAACCATCACTTGCTATCTAAACCAGGGGTTCTCAATTTTGGTTCCTTTTGGCTGCCCTAGGCACCAAAATTTAACCCCCCTTTTTACCCAATGCCCACTTATTTTTGGACTAATTATTGTAATTGCTCTTAACACTGTTTCCCTAGACAGCTACTCATTATTAGCTGACTTTGGGCATTCGTTTTCGGGCCACGTACCTGTATGCTCCGTTTTTTTTTTTATGCACATTCGACGTAGGACTCAACTCATCACATGGGGTTCCCCAGAGCTCAAATGAGTGAGAACATAAAAACGAGTATCCAGAAAAACAGTCAAAAGGAATAAAACAGAAAAAAAAAGAACGCTTTAGACAGACAGGTACTGTTGCTACCGTCATTTATGCCCAAAAGGTACGTGAAAAATAAAAACTCTTATCAGCCAGATACAGTGGAACCTGCAATGATTGGTTTGGTACACGTAGCGAAAACTCTCAAATCATCACACGAAGAAGATAGCCTTGTCAAGCACCAACCTACCGAGCAATACAACCTTTGCACTGCTTCTCGGATATTCGTCATAACCAATCAACCAGCCCGAACTCAAATTCCGCAACTTAAAAACTGTCATCATCATGGCAGAAAGGCATTTTTATTTCATCACAAAGCATAAGCACCATCTAATGCAGTACTACATCTCAGTCCTGAAGGCATTGGGACCACTTCAGCAAATACGAATGTTGACTGCAGAGCCAATGGGGGCAGTGTGAGCGCATTACAACAACAGAGCTACAGACTGCACAGTTAACTGAGACCACATACGTGACTTCCTTCTATAAAAACAGGACCATACAAGAAATATAACATCTGTTAATTTTGTTAGTTTACATATGATGATGGACTAGACTCCCATATTGCTCTTGAGATATACAAGTGAATGGACCAGCATAATTCAATTCATGCATATACAACACTGCTGTTGCATAAAATGCAAGAGCTAAATATATCCACAGCTAGCCAGATAAGATAGTTCTAGAAATCCCTTAAGACCCAAGAACCACTGGTGTCAAGTACGCAGAGGTTAGATGTAACGAAAATTTTGCAAGTAAGCGTGTCTCAATCATCTACTCAAGGGACAAATGTCGCGAAAAGGACCCACTGTATCTTCGTCACGTTACGTGTGGAATCGGTTAACAAACACTGTCAGATTCCCCATGTATACAACTTCCATTCCAGTACTAGCTAACCAACTTCACAAGCCTCCAATTATTTATAAATGCATCAATACTAACAAAGTGCCTACACTAAAGTTTAGGCGTTCATCATTTCTCGGCTAGGGTGCATCTCGTTCGTTCTTCGCAAGGCAGTCTAATGTAAGGGCACTGGAGGCCGTTATTCGACTTTATATCGACTGGAAACAAATAGCATGATCCTGATGAGCCGCCTTCTAGCCTTATGTACCAAAGCTTAAGCCACAACTGTGTGGAACATAAATCCAACTTTGTTCCTCCTGCGACGCGAACAGTGATCAGATCGAATGCTCACCCGTTGACATGTTTCTCGGGAGTCGGCGATGCGGGGTCTTGTTCCTTCTCCTTGGAGTTAGACGCCGGCGCTGCGCTCGTGAAGAACGATCTGCGGAGGGAAACGGCCACGGCCAGCCGACACCGATCGCAACAGTTAGTCCTCGGCGCGCCGCAAGCGAAGACGAAGCGCTGGCCAACTCGCCAGCAGCACATCCACAGCGCTCTCGGCGCGCCCATCTCCGAATGGGAGAACGGACGAGCATCGGGAAGGGCGCTCTGCCCAAGCTGGCAGAGGCGAGCTCCTACTTACGATATCTTCTTCTGCGACATGTCTTTGCGCAAGGAACTCAGTGCGGTATCGGTAAATGGCAGGGAACAAGACACACCACAGCATCAAATGAATATCCCGATGAACCCAGCAAACTGCGCCACATCCAGCAGAGATCGCGCCAAAACCCCACACCCGCCAAAACTGTCACGTGGTCTCAGGGTCACAATGCCACAGTTATACAGACTCATTACCGTATTAAAATATTACGAAAAATGTATTGTTTTGAAAACAGTTTAACTTTGTAGCACATAACAATCATTTGAAATAAATTTTAATTGTTTTCAATTTGTTCGACGATTTTTGTTAATTTAAGAAAGGCAGATAACCTCGCTTTGCAAGCTGTATTTCTTTGAGGATCAATGATATCAAGCAATACATCGTCCGAGCAGAATTTCTTACAATGCTTTTGTCATCAATCATCGGACGCCAACAGCTTCTTTAGTTTTTTTTCCTCCAAGTCCAGCAGAAGTACCAGAAGTTGGCAACAAAAGATTCAAAATGGCTGCTTTCTCGGCGGCCGTCCGCATGGCACCCAGGCACGTTGCGGTTATTTCGTGAAGAGAAAAAACGCGTCATTTTTAACTTTTAGCACGCGTCCCCGACGAGCAAAATGACTTCGATCGGGGAGCCCTTTCCTTTGACCACGGTGACGAATGAAGCGGACGCCTTTCGCACTTTCTGCGTACAGCCTGGACCGACGGACACGTCCGTGGTGGTAACGCAGGGGCAGCTGTCCGCATCTCTTCTGGAGCTGGAAGGAAGACCGTTCAAGCTGAGGACATGGAACACTTCGCACGCCGAACCGTTCACGTGCCCCGTCGTGTACGACGCGCTCAGGTCCAAATACGTGGCGGCGAGCAAGAGCAGTTTGCTGATACTGCCGCAGCAAGATGTGAACGAGGCGGCGGCTGCAACCACGCGTGAAAAAATCGCCCTTCCGAGCCGCGTGTTCGCCGTTATGCACCGGAACAGCAGCGAACCGCTGATCGTCTTAAACAGCGGTGTCTGCGCGACGTTAACGGAACTGCAGGCTTCAGAGAAGGGCGAGACGAAGAGAGTTTGCGAGCAAGATGAAGAACTGGTCAGCGTCGAAGCCGCCGCATCTGACCGCGATGCATCGACGACAGTGGTACTGGCCGTCGCGGCTACGAGAAAGGAATCTGCGCATCGTTGTCGCGTGTTTCACATTGGAGCGACTGGGAGCAAGCTGGTTTCCGAGACTTCCGTCTCTAAAAGCGAGGCACACGCTATTTGCCTCTTCAACGGAAACTTGCTCAGCCTAGGCGAAGACGGGTCGCTGGGCGGTCGCAAGCTGCCAGTCACGGCCCCGGACCTGAAGAAGGCGGCGACCACATTGGCGGCGTTCGACGACACTAGAGTCCTCGTCGGCCTCGGGGACAGGATGCTCGTCTGGAACGTCAGGTTCGGAACGCTGGAGTCATCAAGGACGCTTGAAGCCCAGGCGGTGAAGCGCTGGGGCCTTGTGCGGACCGAGGCGTGTTTCGTGACCAGCGCCGGCAACCACAACGTGATGTGCGCGTCGGTGAAGCTCGGTCGACCGACGCTGTGCCAGGCAGTCGGGCTCGGAGCCGGGGTCGAAGGGAGCGTGCCCACGGCGTCTGTGGTCGCGGCGCAAATCTGCGCCTGGGAAACCGAGCATGTGGCAGAGGCGTTGGCGCCGGTGAGTTGGTGTTCACAACGGAGCATTACCTGCCCCATGAAAGTTCATTTCCTTCTCAAAACTTCGACGAACATATCATAAATGGGAGCTTTTGTAATCGCTCCCTCTCAAGGATACCCCCTATCGGTTTTCTTGCCATTAACATTCAATTCCAAGGTTCACTGGTAGCCTCTAGGTTTCCAATACTTCCGTTTTGAGGGTGTCATGAGTTTCTGTTCGTAACCTGATAGTAGCAGCTAAATGCTTTGCAAGGATATTCTCCTGGTAATTTCTTTCTCATGATCCAGATCTGCTCTGTAGTTGAGCTGTACTTAAAACATCCAATATTTCACTGTTTATCATAAACTGGTTTCCTTTCTCCGGCTGTCGGGCAGCGGTTTTGTTTTCACAATAATTTTTGAGCAATTTTTGCCCAAGAAACTCCCAGCCATCACTCCCCTCTTTGGGGCAAACGAGAGAGACTTTGGAAGAAAGGCCAGTGCATTCTGAACTCTGAGGATGCACCCATGGTAATGATGATGATTTTTTATGGTGGAAAGGCAGCTTTGGCGAAAGAGGGCCATGGCACGGGGTGTTTTTTAGTCTACAAAAGATGGGGTTTAAGGCCCATTTTACAAGCACTTCTCCCAAGTTAAGGTGAGCACCAGAAAATGGAAAAGCTTGTACCCATTGTATCTCAGATGGGTGCCCAGTGGCACTGGGGATCGAACCTCACACCTCCTCCATGCAAAAAGGACACAGCCATCCTACGTGGCACAAGTGAAATGCCAGAATGAAAAGGCAGAAATGAGATGGTCTGACCTGCACCCCAACAGATATGCTATGTTGGCATTAATGCCCTGTTCAAATCAAAGGCTAAACATGCTATTTCAGTTTTGTTTTATGCGGTTCAACAGCCGAGAGCCACTCGGGCTATGAGGGATGCTGTAGTGGAGCGCTCCGGATAATTTCGACCACCTGGAGATCTTTAACATGCACTGATATCGCACAGTACACGAGCCTCTAGCATTTCGCTTCCATTAAAATGCGATCGACATGGCCGGGATCAAACCCGCATCTTTCGGGTAAGCAGCCGAGCACCATAACCGCTGAGCCACCGTGATGACATATGCTATTTCGTTATCTGGTATGCTTAGCTCCCTCTAAGGCAGTTCTCGAACTGGGTTCCACGGGGTTCCTTGGGAGGGCTTTTTGGGGTTCAGGACCTGAATCCATGCACGCCTCAACCCTCACCTTTCCTTTACCTGCTTTATTCTGGGACTAATCACATTGCGGTTGTTCATTGCACACTGTTTCACTGTACAGTCTGTCATTGTTAATTGAACCTGGACATTTTTTGAACGTCCATGTGTATGCATGCTCCGTTTTTCATGCATGTTGGGCAGGAAGGGATGGAAGTGAAGACACATGGGGGTTTTTCAACACCTTTTGAAAGCTGCTGGGAACCCCTGAGGCTAAAAAAACCCCAGTTCTAAGGCTTGCTTTGGTCTGCTTCATGTACGTCTATAAAGGCCCTCTGAAAACGGCCTGTGTGCGCTTGCTTGATGCAACTGGTCTGTCGTATTCCGGTGGGCTACACCGCTAAAAGTTCACTTGCCACATAGCGCTAAACAGACACGTACGCAGGGAGACAAACAGGACAAGCGCCCGTCCAAGTGAACCGTCACCAACTCTCCCAAGCTTCCATTCGGCTAAAAGTCTTCTGTTGCACATCATTTCTGTCTCAAGTGTTAGCGGCCATTCTGGGAACACCGGGGCATAAATAAACGCACTAAGTGCCAATAGCATCTGTACTTTATTACAGCTGCAAGTGCAATTCATGGTAGTCTGGACCAAAGCTAGTCAAGGTACAATTTTTTTTAATAGCCGAGCTCCAAAATGCCCCTCAAAAGTCAGAAGTTGGCACTTTGCATGTGTGTTTCTTCACGCTGTGACCTGCTTTCTGCTCTGTTTGTAGTACTCTAATAACCTCACTACGGACTACCATGAACCGAACTTGCAACTGTATAGGCATCAACACGCTTGCCTGAAGTGCTTATCTGCTGCCCTGCCATACGAAGGAAGTTAAATTTTTAAGCACGTACTCGTCTCCGGAAACAATGCTTGCACAAGAGCAAATATGCATAGCGATGTAGTTTGCCTCCGTAGTTGCACTGTACCATTTATAGAACAGCTGCTCCGCAGCACAGCATTCTTGACAATTGTGCTGATAACTGAACTGTGCTTTAGTGCATTTGTAAGATGGCACTTAATGTGTGCATGCACCTTCCAGTTCTGCCCCAGTTTTTTTAGCTGGTTTCCGGATGCTTTCTTGCCAGCTAGCCCATCGGTGCATTTTTGCAGCTGGATGCACACATGGCAATGTTTGTAATGGCCTGAAGCACAATTCGGAGCATGCTGCACAAAGTAGCTAAGCTTGTTAGTAACTTACAACTGAGGGCTTAAACTGAAAGTGCTCACTCTGGGATCCATACTGTACACTGTTCATTCAGTGTTTGTGAAGAAAAAAATGCATGCTGTACATTTTTCACTTCAAGGTGAAGTGCACCCTGTCACTTCCACTGCTGTATTGCTGGCAAAACTCAACGAGTGCGACTACACTTGGTTTCGATTCAGGCTTTAAAATTCAGAGGGATTCTTTTGTTTGAATTGTCCAGATGCAAGCATGTTGTGGATGCAAAAGCAAAGTTTGTGGTTACAAACTTGTTTTTGTCCTTTCATAATTGTATTCACGTGGAGGGCTCCGCATAATTTCGACCACCTGGAGATCTTTAACATGCACTGATATCGTACAGTACATGAGCCTCTAGCATTTCGCCTCCATTGAAATGCGGTCGACATGGCCGGGATCGAACCCACATCTTTCGGGTCATCAGCAGAGCACCATAACTGCTGTACTGAAGGGGTAGATGTAGCCCCACTTCTCCTATTGAGGCACCTATACCTTCCCTGATGGGACTTAATGTTCAGAGCATATGGCTCAGGTTCTAGTTTGCATAAATAAGCGACGCAGTAACTATGCCATAAAATGTTGCCAGGTGATAATTTTTGTAGCCAGTTGTCAATGTCATGTAATTCTAACAAATTTTTCGTCCTTTTGCAGTAAGATTTATCTAGACTCTACTTTCAGGGTTCAGACAGCTGTGGTGCTTTGCGCACTTGGTTATATACGAAGCTCCAACAATAAACCGGACTATACTTCACTTTTTCGCTTGTTTGCTCAATCGGGGAGGTGGCTCTGTTCAATTCATGTACAGGGTGCTGCTTTATGCAACTTACTCAATACAGTTTAGATTTATTATAAGTGTAATTTGTGTGAAGGGAGACCAAAATGCATGAAAGGAAATACCACGCCTAAGGGAAGGGATAAAGGAGGGAGTGAAAGAAGAAAGAGGTGCTGTAGTGGAGGGCTGCAGCATAATTTTGACCACCTGGTAACCTTTATTGTATTAAATTTATAGTAGAATTTAAGAATCTGTTCGAAAATTTGTATGCAGAAGTAACTAGGAGCTAAGTACATGTTTGATAGATCTTCACCTGTGGTGCACTTTTCGTAACCATCTTCAAATATATTATTTGCAGGTTGCTGACACAGTGCCGGAGCGAGACCTAGTTTCACTTTTAGGCCGGCTGTTCCGAAAAGGTTCAACACCTGCTCCAGGCTCTGCTGAGATGTCCGTACTCCACAACGTGCTGCGATGCCCGCACACATGCACAACACTGACACAGTGCCTCCACGATGTCTTGTCTGTGGAACAGGCCACAGCTCTGATCATTTACCTCCTCAGCTTGCTTGAAAACTACTCCATGGCTGACCTGGAGGAAATGCCACTGACAAAAGTGATGGACTGGCTGGCATGCCTTTTGGACGCTCACTTCAACCACTGGGCACTAGACACTGGACCACTAGCCATTGGCGAGCTGTTGGACAGACTGGCTGTGGCAGTGTCGAACATTCGTGAGCTGTTCTGTGACCTGTGCGAAGTGGAACAGTGGTTGTTGGTCATATTGAAAAAGGTGGACACATTGCAATTTGAAAGCCGCAGCCCATACGCAATTGTGCCGTTTGAAATATGAAGGCCTTGCTGAGTGGCCTTGTTGGGGCGCTAGCAGACAAGACTGGGGCATTCTGTGCCGGACAATCCAGACACACACACACATGTTGACTGTGCATCATCGGAAGTGCCACCTCATCAGATCCGGCAAGCATCACTCGTGGCTATCAAAGATAGCTGTGAAATAAAAGTGCTTAAAAATGTCATCTGGCTGTTGTGCTTTAGCCTTCTCTCTCAGCAGCTCACTTTGCTTCACAGCTCAAGTGGTGACTGAAAACACCGTGAGTACAAGAAGTCGGAAGTATTTTAGGTTTTCAGTGAATATCATGTGCTGTTGATTTTATGGAATATGGAAAGAGAATAGGAATGGAAAAGTTGCTGTAAATTTTGTTGAAGAAAATGCGTGTGAACAATGCATGCGCTGCTGATAAAGAGGTAGAGAGTTTTTGGTAAATGGCCTTTTCAGCCTTGTACCACTATACGAGTAATACCCTTGTCACACGGGCACTCCTAACCGCGGTTATCGAAACCGTGGTTACCGCAAACCGTAGTTGCTGCTGTTCACACGGCAGAACCGACCACGGTTAGCCCGCTAACCGCAGTTAGCACAAACCGAGCTTGGCAACCTCGGTTTCGTCGTTCAAACCGTAAACATGGCGGCGCCCATGCCAGTGTCATGCGTTTCGAGTCAAGAGTCTCGGGCCGATATGAAGAGAGTGTCGTGGTCGCACCATGCGACGATGACATTGATACGGCTCTGGGAAGAAAACTTGCCTGCTCTGCGTGCATGCTCGAGAAACGCGCGTATTTACGCGTCGATTTCAGCGGAGCTGAGTGCTGGGCTTCACGGCGAGGGGCCGTATACCTCCAAGCAGGTCCGCCAAAAGATAGATAACCTGCATAAGAAGTATCGGTAAGTAAAGTTGCAATCTCTATGCATGCTGCTTTCGAGTGCTGGTCTGTGGTTTGAACGCTGCGTAGCGGCATGCAGCCGTGAGGGGGCTCTAGCTTAGTGCGAGCTTTGTGTGGTTCACCACAACAACAACAAAAAAAAAAAACGTGAGGCCTAGGCTCCGCTTGATGCACGAAAAATTGCGATCCGCGTTTCTTTTCGTTTAAGACACATGACTGGTGTGTACCTGTTCCAACTTGACACCCGCAGTGCTAATGTAATTACGCTGCTGTTGCGTCACCAACAGTGCGCTGTCATTGCCACTATCGTCGCATCTTTTCGCTACGTTCACAGTATCACTGAAATTCCACATGCCAGCTGAGCATTGGTTTGATTTTATACGGCAGATACATTCATTTACTGAAGGTTTTCTTTTTCAGTGAAATGGCAGTTTTGGATTTTTTTTATTTGCATATGTGCAGTAGTGGTAATTCTTATTCCAGGAAGATCAAGCGCACTGGCACCACCACCGGCTCAGGCGGACAAGACTGGCCGTTCTATTGGCACCTCCACCAGTTTCTGGGATCGCTCCCAATGAATGATGAGATGTTGATCGAAGAAAACGTGGAGGTAGGCTGTGATTTACATTTCCTCAAATAGCATGCTAAAGGGTAATTTCGCACACTGTTGTAACAAATGCAGATTACAATACTAGATTGTGGGTTTAAGATTGTATGAGCTGTTTACATGCTAATGTCAGCGAGTTTTTATTGTAAACACATAGTTGTTGACAAGGGTAGACGTGCGGGCTAGTTTAGTTGATGGCTTATGCTTCTTTGAACAGTGAGGAAGACTGACGCAGACAGGACACACACACAGCGTAAACTTTAAGCTGTTTATTCTTGAAATCGACATGTGTAAACACATGGCTTGATGTGCTCGAGATGGCAAACAGGTACAATGCGGAAGAAAAATTATCCTAATCGTGTTTTCCGCGCCTTGCCAACTACGAAAGTTCTTTGCCTGGTAAAGCAAGAGATCAGCCGGAGCTGTGATATAAGACACTGTCGTGTCCCATTAATATGATAGCCACTAATATGAACAACTTGAGATATAGTGTTTTATTGGGTACCAAACGTCTTCAATGTATTAGGAGCCTGGTAATATGGAAACTCATTTGCATGGATATGGAGGGTGGAAAGGCTCGGAACCCATTTTGGCCCATGTATTTTAGTTGTGTTAACATGTACAGCAACATAAAGGAAACACTGCTGATCCAGCTATGCATTTCTTGTTTTCACCGCAGAACAGAATTGAAATGCAGTGAAAAGTGCAAATGAAGGATTATTTTTCATTTTATGCTTAATGAGGGCCAAGCTACTCTTGACATTCCTTTCCATTCGCCCATTGCATGCAGCTTTTACTGAATTGAAACCCATATTTTACAGCTGTCAGCAAAATGGGCATAGATATGTACTTGTGGATAGTGGAGAGAGAATGTTTGCTGTGGGAAAGACATCATCATGCCTGCAAATGCCCTTGTGCCTTTCAATGATTGATAGGCACAAAGCATAGTATACTTGAAAAAAAAAGGACAAGTTATGTCGCACCTCAAGAATGGAAGGCCAGATGCGACAGTATTAATGTCTTTGCCTAGCCGCTGCATCGGCCTCTGTGTTTCCAAGAAATTTTATATTATTTTCAACACCATTGGCCGGCCAACGCCATTACAGGGTACAACATATGTATTGTTGAGCATAACATAACAGGAATGCAGGCAATAGATTTCAGTGCCAATTCTTTATTAGATGTGGCTGGAGCTTAAGAAGGCTATTAACACACTCATTCTGCATAAGCATTTTGTGCTCACGTGCAGTGTCAATATTTTTTCATTTGTAATGCAGTGAGTTTGTACACTCAACACCAGTTATGGGTGCAAGAGAGCACGATAAAGTTGATTCTTGCCTCCAGTAAGTATTGCACAGCATAGCAAGAATTGCATCCTAGGAACAATGCTATATGTTATGTGGTTGTCTTGTGCAGGTGCCAGTGGTGGCTGAAATGCCTGAGGATGCGGAGCTCGTGTCATGGGGAAGACTCGCATTTGCTGAAAATGATGCAACTGCAAGTGAGCCTTTGATAGGAAATGAGGCGACCAAGACCAGCAGGTTGAATACCACTGCTGCTGATGTTAGCAATAGAGCACTGAGCAGCTCTGCTGACCCTGGGCCAAGCAGCATTTCCCCAGCCAGAAAGAGACAATCGTCATCTGCAGTGCAGCAACTGCTACACTTTCATAGTGAAGAGTCGAAAAGATCTTTAAAGGCAGCCAAGAAAAATAGAAAACTGCAAAAGAAAGTAGTGGAGCTCCTGCAGGAGTCCAACAACATTCAGAACAAAATGGTTGACATGATGGGGGACTTCTTGGCTGAAAAAAAGAAATAAAAACAAATGTGCACATTATCATCATCTTGTGATGTTGTATCATGCTTGTTTTGTGCAACAGTGCACCACTGAGCGTACTGCACATTAATTTCATGCATAAAATCCAGTCTTCTATCGCAACACACAACACTGATGGCATATTTCAATTTGAAGCAGCAATGTGTTTTGCTAAGGCATCCCGAACTGCCACCCCTGGTGCATCACATCGGCTGCTGGTGCATACTGGCTGAGGGCGCCGCTGCTCTTCAGCCTGAGCTGCATCGAGCCAAGCCACATCACAGCGATCGGACATCTGCTCACATATATTGTGCAGTACGCAGGCAGTACGAATGGCAGTGGTCACGTTGTGTATGTCGCACTCTAGTCCCTTCAACAGCATGCGGAACCGGGCCTTCAATCTTCCGAACACATTTTCCACAACGCGCCTTGCAGATGAAAGGTGATAGTTAAATGACTGTGTCGGAGATCCTAGTGCACCCGGTTGCAAGTAAGGCTTCATCATGTGTGTCTGGAGAGGAAACGCTTGGTCGGCGAGCAGGACAGGCCCAACTGGCACGCCATCAAGAATTTTTACTTCTCTGCTGAACAGCTCGCTGCTCAACAGTTGCGGGAGCCTTGAGACTTGAAATACACCAGCGTCGTGATTCCTACCTGGCGCACCAGCATTGACGTACAGCAATCTGTACTTGTGATCGGCCACTGCCAAAAGAATGACACTATACCATCCTTTGTAGTTGAAGTAGTCGACTGCGTTTTTTTTAGGTGGGCACACCTCGATGTGGCATCCATCTAGGGCGCCTACGCCTTGCGGAAATCCAGTCACTGCAGCAAACTGGCACATGTGCTCGGCCAACTCGTGAGCTCTCGGGAACATCACAAACTTCGGTTCCAATAGCAGCACAACAGCATGGCAGAATTCCCAGAAAATTTCGTTTACTGTGGACCTGCCCACACCGAAAGCGTTGCTGACGCTTCTGTCTTCGCCCGACGTGGCAAGACGGTAAAGGCCGATTGCAACACGTTTGTGCAGCGGTACAGCCTTTCGCATGTTTGTGTCTTGTCTTCTCATGCTCTCGCATGCGGTCACAATGTACCTAAATGTACTGCGATTCACCCGGAAATGCGTCCTGAATTCGCTGTCTGGAAGGTGAGGCACCGTCGTCTCGTACCAAGAGTTCCCTCTCGGGTACGCCCACAACCTCCGCTCGCGTGGACATAACTGCACAATAGCAGCCTCGAGCTGGCGGCACCTCATCTCGGCACATCGTCGCTCCTCCTCCGTCCGCTCAATTTCGGCTAGGAGCGCTATAAGCTGAACACGCTGGCGCTGAAGGGCAGCCTGTTGCATCGTAAACATTAGCCAGAATTCATCTTCACGCTGTCGATTTTCGGAAGCCGGTTCGCTCGCAGCCATCGTAGGCGCTGCGATCCCGTTGCGTCTGGATAATAGCGTCTGCTGCTCGAATCCTGTGGGCACAAGCAACGATGCACGCAAAAATGAACTCGTACAAACCACGCAGGTACTGCGAGGGTCGTGAGCGGAAACGCGGGAGAGCCGGCCGTAGTTGGCTACTATAATGTCTACAAAGCCGACTAGACCCAGTGTTAAAAGACTGCGCTTAGTAAACGGCGTCATATTGATGTTCATGCGCACTGAAGTTACCTGCAGCTGCTACACACGCATAGTCAAGCAAATAAAAATGCCGCAAATTGCTATTAAGCAATTTTTCAGAAACAAATACTGCAAATGTTGTAATTTTAGTTATGTCGAAGTGGGAAACACGTGATCATGGTCAAGTCGTCGAGTGGTGGGACTAATTTCTGTATGGCAGGGGTGGTTTGACGGTTTTCTTTAACCGCGGTTAAGTCGTCTAACCGCAGTTAAGCGTAACCGCGGTTACAATGCCCGTGTGACAAGGGTATTACATTCGCTAAAAATCAATGGAGAGCTTCAGCACATCCGTACGGCCAATGAGGTATTGCGTTGCCGTGGTTGCTTGGCTGTATTTGCCGTGCGGTCGTTGTTACCGTAGCTAGCATATTTACATATGCTATAACTCTCCATTACTAGTTGGTTACGCAAACTAACGTACGATAAAGTCACCCACTTTGTTCTAGAGGGCGCTAGCTATTGCAATGACTCGAGGGGCCTTGCGTCTAGTGGGCGTGGCGTGACGTAAGCGTCAGTAGGACTTCCGGCGCTGCCCGTTTTGTTGTGTCGTGAGGGGAAGCCGACATGCGCAGTGTCAGAGTGTGCTCATGGTTGTAACTTGTCCACGCCGTCTTGGGCGTGCTTCTCAGTTGCGCAAGTAGCATTTGGTCAACTTGCACTGTCAGGGACATCCCCCTCCACCCCATCTAGTCAGTAGCGTTCTGCGCTTTTGTAAGATAAAAGACATTTCGCACCTTCGCTATGTATCGCTACGTCGTTTTCCTGTCGCTGTTTCTGGCGGCGATGTGTTGCCTCGTCGTTGCGCACAGTAAATACAGTGAAGCCATGAACCGAGCCGGGCCACCGCCCAACCCAAACGCCGAAAAGAAGCCGTTTCGCATGCACAAACTCAACTTGCTTTGGGAGAAAGCTCAAAAGGTAAGCGCGGCCTCCGAAAACTTTTTCAGCCCTGGGTTCAACGGGGTTTTTCCCGGGCATCTTGCGTCGGCATTTTTCTTTGCCGTGCTGTGTCATCGCTATTGCCGCCCACTTTCAGTAAAAAAAAAAAACAGCTTTATTCGGCTGTTAATTGTGCTGTAGATAGCTACGCGGGATGCTAATTAACCTCTTTACGGACTTTGTGAACACGAAGAATGAGTAACGACTTTGGAGAGTTCGTTAACCGGCATGCGTTGTCTTCTCTGCAGGACTGTAGCATCAAGTCTTGACATTATAAATTGATGGGAATGCCCGAAACTTCTGGTAGTGCCCGCTCTTATCTCAAGTGTATACCCACTCGTTTCACTCATACAGGCCTCTTGAATTGAGGGTCGAAAGAGCGTTATTGTTGGAAGCGAGTTGTGTTTACGCTGACGAATGCATTTCGCTGATAAACCTAGCGTCTTTTTATTTGTTAATTATTTATTAACAGAGGTTAAGCGACGCCAAGCTCAAAGGCCTCTTCGCTGACCTCAAAGTTCAGGACAAGGAAGAGCTTGCATGGAAGAAAATGATGGGCCAAGACAAGGATGGCCTCAAGGAAGCTGAACTCAGGAGTAAACTCAGAGGTACACTTTATCCTTTTCTGAGGACTTCACAACACACATGCACAGCGCATGGATGAAGAAATTCTCTACGAATGCTGTTTGCACTCTGTTTTCTGAGATGATTTGCAGTGACAAATGTATGTGAAAGCTACATTTTATTACTCATGCCCAGTTTCTTCCTTGTTTAGTGTTTTTGTATAGTTTCATTTCTGAAGCATTCATGGGCTAGTTGTTTGTGTTTATAATTTTCCCGCACATAAAAGCTTGAGCAGTTTTTCAGTGCACTGACTATGCAAAAATTTCAGCATTTTATTTCTGACACTGCCTTTTTATGTTTGCTTGAAATGCAGTAACGCAACCATGTGTTAAAAGCGCATTTCTAGACATTAGCCTCTATGAAAACTTTCTCCCAGAAGCTTTTGTCGTGTACGCCATGTTTGAACAGCTTTGTGAACTTTCAAAGTGACCTTAGTCCGCGTCGGGCCCATCCAGAGCTCTCCAATTCATTGTGGCAATTTGCTTCGTTGTGAGTGTAATCATCTACACAGCTTTATGTTCCGGTGCTCGCCTATGGGGCCTTAACAAAAAGCGTTGAACTTAAATTGAAGACAACTCAGCGGCCTACGGAAGGAAAAATGATAGGTGCAACATTAAGAGACAGGAAGAGAGTAGAGGGTGTCACGGAAAAAACACGAGCTAATGACATCCTAGTCGAAATCGAGAAATGAGCATGGCCGGGCGTGTAATGTGAAGGCAAGATAAGAGATGGTCGTTAAGGGTAACGGGCTGGATTTCAAGAGAAGGCAAGCATAGTAGGGGCAGCAAAAAGTCGGATACGCGGGTGAGATTAGGATATTTGCAGGGATAAAGTGGCCGCAGTTGCCATGGGACGGGGTTAATTGGAGAGATAAGGAAAGGTCTTTGTCTTGAAGTGTGTTAGGTTAATGCTGAGTGCTTCCTTCGTGCAGACATAGTGGAAAAGTTCGACCTGTCCGACCAGTTCAAGCACCACCAAGACGAACCTCCAGAGCATCCCAATGCTGCTCGGAAGGAAGGCTACATTTTTCGGGACAAGAAGCTCAACAAGCTCTGGCTCAAGGTGCAGAAGGCTGGCCTCAGCGGTGAGTTATTGTTCATGGAAAAGGAGATTACTTAGTGGACTGGCATTAATTACAGAATTTCAGAGTTATTTTGCAGGTGCCAAAAAGCCAAATAGAATGAAGGTGGTAGTGCAATGATAAGCACATTTCTAGATCCCAGAGCCTATTAAGTTGTTCACTACAATCTGATGGGGAGAAAATTTTCAGATTTTAAGGTTGTTGTGAAGGCTGACCATATGCCAAGAATCCAAGGCGAAAATTTCCACCTTTTCTGGTGATTATGAGATTTCTTCTAAGTCTCATGAATATCCACATCTTGACTTTCAAGAACTCAACTCTACTTCTTTTGATTGGTTCCTGTCATATGAAGTCAGTACTTCAAGAAATTAGCACATTGTAGGAACTTTAAAGCACTCATGCTTGTAAAGCAAGCAAACAAGACCCACAGTCATTGTAGCTGTATCAGAGCTACCGCTAAACTCAAAGGTGTTTGTTTAAAAACATTTGTTTGTGTTCATTACGCATGCCTGGCCTGGCATGTTAGTGCACGATTTTTCAGGTCTTGGCACATTTTCTTGTGTATACATCGAAGAATACAGTGCCTTGTATATGAGGAATTTAAGTGTTTAGGTCGTATCCTGAAATGGGGACGCAGAACCTAAAGAGGACAAATTTGTCTTGAGCCTTGCAGTTTTGTGCTTCTGGTGATGCTAACCGTAAATGTCACCATACTCTTTGCATTTAACTTTGCATCATCTACAGCAGTCGGCTCTGAAGTAGAAGCTGCAACGATAGCACCAGCAATTCAGAAGCCAAACGTTCAAGGCACCTCGCGTGCAAGAGTGGTCAGTGCGGCTGGCTGGTGGCCTTGGCTTCGACCATGTGGTTGTCCAGCATGTGATAGCCAAGGCATTAGCGAATCTGACGCCGGCTCTAGCTTCTACTTAAATTCCTGCTTCTGAAAGATGAAGACTCTCCTTTTCATCAAAGGTGTTGTGTACCTTCCATCCGAGGAACATTGTTGTGAAAGGAATGGAAGTGATTGAATTGGGTTGCATAATGTAATCTGAAAGACTTGAAATGTTGCCAGAGGGTTGTTCGTAGTGCCCTGTCATGGTTTTGAAAACTAAGGCTTTATATCTTTTGCAGTGTTCCTCATAGTTTGTGAAACCTGAGCATTTTTAATTCTCCAGCATTGTGTGTGATGCCAATGCTGCAAAGCTTCTCTTTTGGTTTTCGTTGCTGAAAGGCTCAGTACGCTTGAATGAACCGAAATGGCTACTTGAATTTAGCAGTTTAAAAACACACTGAAAACATGGTGAGGGATCTGAAACTTTGAAGCCCTCTGGAATGCACTGAATAGCAAACTTAATTTCAATTTTTTGAACATCTTCCATAGTTTTCTTTGTTTTGTGTAGAGTGATGGGAGAGGAAGGGAGAAATCCTTCACAGATATCTTGGCATTTTCCGTATGATGCCAAAGCTGAGGCCAGCATTCTGGACTTGTCATTCTTGGTAATGTTGCCTCCAGCTTATATTATTTAGCTGGACTGTGCATATATATAAATGGAGTTTCTAGGCATTCATTTTGTCAGTGTCAGTCATAAGTCGCATAATTTTTGTGCTGCTAGGGATCAAAAAGCAGAATTTTTACACAAGCTTTCTTCAACACTGCCCCTCATCATTTTTTCCGTAAACTGCTTTTTTGCTACACTGGGTATATTAAACTGGATGCTACACTGGAACTTGCAAAACTGGATATTGGCATGTTAAATTAAACATCCAGCATGACTGCTGTGTTCAAGAAAACAGTCAGAATTCATTGTGTCGTTAAATGTCTGCAGCTGCTTTTCGCTACACTGAGGCACCATGCTGCATGTCGCATAATACAAGAATGGAATTATTGCTGACTGGATCACTTTAAAATGTGGTTCTTGTCGTAGTTTCTGCTGTGTAGCTTTGGAATAATCGTAACATTGTCGCGCCCAGCTCTCATCAAGCATTGGATTCTTGTGCAGATGAGGAGATGCGCACGCTTCGGGAAGAGTTCCAGCACCACCAAGACAAGATCGACCAGTTCTACGCGACACAAGATAAGGATGGAAAAGAACTGGGCAGTAAGTGTGAAGCTGCATTATTAGGGTTTCACACAAGCTGGGAATCTCTTGTGAAAGTACAGTGCTGACAGCTTTACTTACAAGACTTACAAGAATGCACGGCTCAGGTTAAAGCCAGTGCTTTGTAATGCATGTCTAACGAAGAGCAGACCATTTAAAGTATGCTTTTTTAGGGGCCAATTGCTCAGATTAGCATGAAACTTTCCCAGCAGTACTTGCCCGATTTGAAATGCATAAAGGCTGTGGCAGATGCTTTTGACCTTGGTGTGCACTTTGTATGGCAAGCGATGTGTGGGCTGAGTGTGCAAAGTAAAATTTTTGAGGCAAATTGCAGCTAGTAGAACATGTTCTTGTGTTGCCTCTCTAGGAGGGAATGGGCGGAGTAAAGCTTGGAGGCCACATAATGTATTGATTTGCGGGGCGCGATGACTTTTGAGCAAGGAACTGGACAAGAACAAATCAACAAAGCACACAACTAGAGGCGCAGTTTTTATGGGGACATTGATGGGATGTTCATGCATGTCTGTAAGCTTGAAAAGAGGCTAGCTGGTTTTTCGTGTTGTGTTCAGTGTCCAGTTCCTTGTTCAAAAGTTATCACACTCCTGCTCAGTATCAGAACCAACTAGCCCCTTATCAAGCCTTACTGACGTCGTATACTGAAACACGATGGCAGAGGTCGAGGGGAATACTCACTTGGACGGTTACGATTGTGTAACGTGAGGTGCAGCGATAGCCGTTTACGAGTTTAGTTTTGGGGATGTTTGCTGGCACACTGGTGTAGCGGTCACATGATGCACCCCTGCACTGGCAGGCAGCTGTTCCAAACAGAGCAACCCATAGGCTTATGCAATGCAGGTTGACCAGCACAACCGGTTGGTGCTGGTTATGCCGACAACGTCAACGAGAAAGCTAGGGACGGGTGCCTAACAGCTATCACTGTAAAACCACAAAGAGTGACCAGTTGGAGGCAGTTGTTGAAAACCTGAGCTTTCAACCACTGCCATTGAGCTCTGAATAGCAGCTGAGCTCTGCTGAAAATGACAATGGGTCGCCTGTCATGGATGAGTATATGGTCCCAGTGGAGTATGTTTCCCAGTCTCACAAAACATTAGTACTTCTCTGGGTAGTAGTGGCACAATTCAGAAACTTTCGCTAAACAAATGCCTTAACGAAATGCTTAACCAACTAGCCCAGCACCAAGTTTTGCTAAATGCCTATAAATGCTACAGATTTTCAAAGTGGAATCTGAAAAAATAACCATTTGCTGCTGCCAAATGCATATCTGTTGTATTATCCTGGCTCAGTATGGCATTTAGTTTTCGCAGATGCAAAGTGCATAACTAGTGCAGAAATTGCTACCGAGTAAAATAAAATATGAATTGATTGCTTCAAAACAAGATATTGCATTACTGCATAATGAATATTAGCCTTTCATTTTTTTTTCAACCATTGCTTTCTGTGTAACGACTACAGGCATCAATGTTATTGAAATACTATTAGATGTGAAACGGTCATTAAAAAATAAAAATGCAGAAGAGGCATATTTTTGTTAATGATTTGATTTATGGGGTTTAGCATCCAAAACCGACCCAGATGGCTATGAGGGGTGCAGTTGTGGAGAGTTCCGGATAGTTTCGACCACCTGGGATTCTTTAACGTGCATTGACATCGCCCGGTACACCCGCCTTCAGCATTTTGCCTCCATCAAAACATCAAAATATGACTGTCGTGGCCAGTTTCGAACTAGTCTTTCAGGTCATCTGTCGAGCATCACAGCCACTGAGCCATCACGGCAGCTTTTTGTATTTGTGCCACCAATCTACATGGTTGGTATGTTGAATGGGGTTTGATAAAAAGTGCCATACAAATCAAGCTGGCTGCCATTCATATTCAAAATTTCATGAATTAACATGAACTATGATGGATAAGGTGTACTTCTTTGCACTGGAATGGAATAAAACTGATTTGATTTGCTTCATGTTCATCCGAGCAGCAGTTAGACTACTCGTGCAGTGGCATTGTTGTTGTTGCCTTCGTGATATGGCACATACCCACGACGGGGGATTGGCCAGGGCTCAGTGAGGAGAGCCCACAAAAGAGGGTAAACTGGTGCCAAGCTAATGATTGTGCCTTGGCGTAACTCAGTTTGAGAAATCTTGGACTAGTCTGCTCTCTTGTCTTCTTCCATGCTACCTAGACGACGTGGAGCTCAACATGCTGGCCGAAGAGGAGCGCCAAAATGGCCTCCTGTCGGGAGACGTCGAGCGTCAGCGTCACGAGGCCCTGCTCGAGTCGTACCGCAAGCTCAACAGCCGTGCTGATGAGGCCTGGAAGCGTAAAGGTGGCTTTGCTGAGGACAAGGTCCAGCGGCTGTGGAAGCTCGCACAGCAGGGAGACTTCACGCCTTCTGAGCTGGAGTCCCTCAAGGCAGGATAGTCTTTTTGTCAAGTCTCTGTGTGTGACCATCACGGCCACTTTCACAGCGCAAAGTGGGGAAAGAAGTGGGGGGGGAGGGGGATACCTTCTGGAATGCATAAATGCATTCCAGCTAGCTAGCTAGATGTTGCATAATTGGTCCTCTGCATAAGTGAATTTTTATTTATTCATATACTTGCATTCTCCTTAGGGGGCAGTATAATAGGGGTATTAGAGTATTTTGATGCTGTCTTTCAAACAAGGAAATAGTTGCCTTGGGAACCTCCGTATGATAAACATCTCTATTTTAATGGACCCTTATCAAGTTTGGACAATTCAAATAAACAAGCAAAGTGCATAGATCAGGCTGTGATTGTCTCTGCAAAGGATGTGCATCCTGTAGGTATCGAAAATTAAAATTGAAGCCAGTATTTGCTTGTTCAACAAAACAAACCTCTTCATCACTTTGCTGGCACCCAAGGCTTCACTGTGAACTGCATTTCATTGGTCCGTAGTTCTGATTCACGGGCTGGAGTGAAGTCTCGTAATCTAGCCACTCTCGCCGCTTTTCATTGCACCATTTGTTTTGGCACACACACACACAAAAAAAAACGTGCATTTTAGTTCCTTGCCGTGGTCCCTTTATGCCTCTGCATGGTATGAGTACAACCCTACCCTACATTTGTTGTTCCAAGTTGTTCATTTCCTCCTCTCTTACCATGAATGCATCCGCACAGTCTTGTCCCAAAGCTGCTTGCGCATTTCTGCAGCCCTGCCCTCTAATACTAGTAGCAGTAGTGTGTTACGCATGGCACAACACTAGGAAGCTAAAACGAAGAAAAAAATACCTGGTGAGGTGGTACCATGTCATAAACATCTGACATACTCTGCGTCCCCCTCTAAAAACACAGGCGAAAGGCAAATTTCGTTTGTCGAAGCAGGCTAGGAGAGTGCACGGCAGAGAGGCAGAGAGAAGGGTGGCGAAATCACTTGAGTGGGACTGCTGTAACCCTGCTGTCAATGTTTCCTTTCAAAAGCAAAAATGCTGTAATAAATTTTTAACGAACGGGTGGTCAGGCACTGTAAACAAATTACATGATAGTGTAGCTAATGTTTTGTCCTTTTGCCATTCAGATTATTTTCCCCTCTCCCATTTTGTGCACCTTTATTATAATTGCCTGCTATGGTATTAGTGTTTTGTGCTCATCGAACGGATGAAAGCTTGGCTATTTCTGCTAGCAAGAACAGTTTAAGAGTAGGTAAGGAATCTGTATATCCTGTGAACTGTGTTCCAGTGTTTCTCAGTTCTAGCCAGTTCTATTTTTACTGTAAAAGACAAGGGTTCTTGCTGTCTGCATAGCACTGAAGCACGCAAGAGTGCCAAGGCTAAAATTATAATATTGTTGTCATGCCATTGTAAAACAAGCAGCCTTGTTTGGGAGTTTCGAGGCGAGTGTCAAGTGAACTCAATATTGCCTCATTTCTTTCCTTCGTTTTGCAGGAGGAACTTCAGCACTACGAACATCGGATACGCAAGTTGAACCATTTCCAGACTGAGCTGGAGCAGCATGGAGCCGACCCTAAGGCAGCACCAGATGAGGACCACGTCAAGACGCTCAAGCAGCGGATCAAGCAGTACAACCACAAGGTATGTAGTATGGGACACTCCATTTCTGTGCTTGTGTGCTCTGCCATCGTGTGTCGTGGTCAAGTGCATCACAGGCATGAAATGCAGACCCTAGAACATGCATTCCATGCAGCATTATATACGTTAGACTCAGACAAGCTTGAAGGAACCGTGAACATATGTTTCTCTTGTGGTAAGTTTGTCTCTTGTGGTAAGTTTGTCTCTTGTGGTAAGTTTGTCTCTTGTGGCAAGTTTGTCTCTTGTGGCAAGTTTGTCTCTTGTGGCAAGTTTGTCTCTTGCTGCAAGTTTGTCTCTTGCTGCAAGTTTGTCTCTTGCTGCAAGTTTGTCTCTTGCTGCAAGTTTGTCTCTTGCTGCAAGTTTGTCTCTTGCTGCAAGTTTGTCTCTTGCTGCAAGTTTGTCTCTTGCTGCAAGTTTGTCTCTTGCTGCAAGTTTGTCTCTTGCTGCAAGTTTGTCTCTTGTGGCAAGTTTGTCTCTTGTGGCAAGTTTGTCTCTTGTGGCAAGTTTGTCTCTTGTGGCAAGTTTGTCTCTTGTGGCAAGTTTGTCTCTTGTGGCAAGTTTGTCTCTTGTGGCAAGTTTGTCTCTTGTGGCAAGCTTGTCTCTTGTGGCAAGCTTGTCTCTTGTGGTAAGCTTGTCTCTCGTGGTAAGCTTGTCTCTCGTGGTAAGCTTGTCTCTCGTGGTAAGCTTGTCTCTCGTGGTAAGCTTGTCTCTCGTGGTAAGCTCGTCTCTCGTGGTAAGCTCGTCTCTCGTGGTAAGCTCGTCTCTCGTGGTAAGCTCGTCTCTCGTGGTAAGCTCGTCTCTCGTGGTAAGCTCGTCGCCCGTGGTAAGCTCGTCGCCCGTGGTAAGCTCGTCGCCCGTGGTAAGCTCGTCGCCCGTGGTAAGCTCGTCGCCCGTGGTAAGCTCGTCGCCCGTGGTAAGCTCGTCGCCCGTGGTAAGCTCGTCTCCCGTGGTAAGCTGGTCGAATTTCGATGGAGGCAAAATTCTAGAAGCCCGTGTACTGTGCGATGTCAGTGCGCATTAAAGAACCTTAGGTGGTCGATATTTCCGGAGCCCTTCACAATGCCGTCCCTCATAGCCTTAGCTGCTTTGGGACATTCAACTCCCATAAACCAAACCAAACCATCACCTGTGCGAAACCAGAAAGACACTTGCACATGAAACGGGCAGCTCAGGGAAACAAACCACAGCATGCAAACATGGCAGCCATATATAATAATTGGTTTTTTGGGGAAAGGAAATGGCACAGTATCTGTCTCATATATTGTTGGACACCTGAACTGCGCCGTAAGGGAAGGGATAAAGAAGGGAGTGAAAGAAGAAAGGAATAGGTGCCGTAATGGAGGGCTTCGGAATAATTTCGACCACCTGGGGATCTTTAACGTGCACTGACATCGCACAGCACACGGGCGCCTTAGCGTTTTTCCTCCATAAAAACGCAGCCGCCGCGGTCGGGGATCAGTAGTCGAGAGCCCTAACCACTGAGCCACCGCGGCGGGTAGGCAGCGATAGCAAGCAAATCGACGTAGTCGACAAACGTGGCAAGAGGCTGTGCATGAGGGAAGGCATTCATGCGCCGTCTTTCTGTAAAAGTTACTGCCGTTCCTCTGGTGTTTTTATTTTATGATAATGCTAGTTAGTAGTCAGCACTTGATCAGGTGTTCATCGCAGTCATCCTTAGTGTCACCTGTGCTGTGCATGCACCTTTAGGCAAAAACTAAGGAATGTAGGCTGTGGCAGTACGTGGGTGCAGTGGGATCGAAAAGGTTGGAAAGGTAAGAAGGGAATAGGTGATCAGACGAGAACCTGGGGCCAGGTGGAAGTGGGGGCGTTTCAACAGTGGTGTGGAAAGAAAAACCAGAGAAAGAGAAAAATATGGAGAGAGAAGAATAAAAGGTGAAAAAAGTGAGGTTTGCTGGTTTACTGAATGAAGGTGGATGAAACCTAGCCGATTTTGCTGTCATTCCACAAACTGTGAAAGAGTGCTGTTCTTTGCGACAGAGCAGATCCTGTGTCAGCTTCATGCATTTTAGCTTTGGTCAAAACGGTGATTGACTTGCTTTTTGTCTTGCCACATCGTAACTTGGGTTGTACAAAAACTTCTGAACCAAGTTAAGTGGGAACACGCAGAACAAAAATCTGTGCAGAAATTTCCTGCAAAAAAAAAAAGAATGGCTGTAGTCCTTAACGTTCAGACTTTTTTTCCCATCCTCCAAAATGATTCAGGTGATGCATGAGTGGGTCATTAGGGTAATTGTTTAGAATCCAATATATTATCTAAGCTTTGTAAGAGCGCAAACTTGGGCAAAGAATTGTCGACTTTGTTGTAGTGGGCTGTCTCTGGCTTTATATTGACAAAATGGGTTGTCGTATAAATGGTTTGGTTTGGCTTTATGTGGGTTTAACGTCCCAAAGCGACTCAGGCTATGAGAGACTCCATAGTGGAGGGCTCCAGAAATTTCGACCACCTGGTGTTCTTTAACGTGCACTGATATCGCACAGTACATGGGCCTCTAGAATTTCGCCTCCATCGAAATTCAACCGCCGCGGCCGGGATCGAACCCACCTCTTTCGGGCCAGCAGCCGAGTGGCTAGCGGCGGCTCTGTCGTATAAATGACCATTTGCTTAAGGATCTGTATAATGTGCTTATATTTATCATTGTCATTTTGAGATTGCATAGTCTGTTGCTGCCAACCAACCTTTTGATCATATTCCAGATGCACTGGCAGCCTATCCAAACAAAAAAAAAATTAAAATACTGTATCAGCATGCATTCACTATGCGCGGCTTTATTTTTTGGGGGGCGGCCAGCGTGGGGTGCGGGTTCGGTTGCTGACGTATACGCAGCAACATACACTATACCTATATTGCGCGTTGTGACCTTTGTGGAGTTTTTTTAAGTCGCGCTCGTGAAATCCCGCATAATTTGCGCACCCCCTTCTTCGAGCCCTAATTTCTGAATAAAAAGTGCACAAATTATGCGCGTAGATACGGTAAGTCAGTGTGAATATCAGCTAGCTTCTGCACTTTTCCTACCCCGAAAGAGCAGACCAGGTGATTGACCGTGTCAGCATATTTTCTAGAAATTTGTTTGTTTTTCTTAACGATGCCGGCACATGTTGGTTCCAGTTCTGTAATGCGTGCCCTGCTAGAAGCACTGGAAAGTACCGGATATATTCTCACCTTTTGTCTTCTTCGACATCTTCCACATGTCGTCTTGCATAGTGCGCACATGAGCCCAGGGTGGTTTCTCAGATGCTCTGAAGCAATTGTGTGTTGGCTTCTTCTTCGCAGGTCAATAAAGTTCACCAGGACCTGGAAGGACGCATTCTTCAGCGACACCTGGAACTCTGAAGTGAGTCACTGCTAAAGCATTCTTTCATGAGTTTATGGTAGAGAGAACAGGGAGATGAGTTGTTTGACAACGCAAAGTGAACAAGATTTTGCTGCATAGTTTGTTTGCAGCTGGCATTTCAGAGTTGAATTGGCTTGAAGCTTCAGTCCTCATGCGTCCACTTTTGCAATATTTTGTTACCAGATCCCTTTCTTCATTTCTTTAGAGTGGTCAGTGCTGTAGTCTAGTAACTGAGCAGAGCCAGGTAGTTTGTGACATCATAAGCTTAGCAACTGGTTTGCTTGCAGTTACTTCATCTTTGTTGCCTCCCAGACATGCTTTCCTTACACAAATGGCTGCTAGGCTTCCTGGGACCTTTAATTGCAGCTCTTGTGTCATGTAACATTTCACCTCCTGTAGCACCAGCTTAAAGAGGTGGTATTGAAATCTCGTTTCTGGGGCTACATTTTTGGGGTATTTTTTTCTTGTTTTTCTACAGATCTCTACATTCAAATGTCTGGACCAAAAGGCATTACTGTTCAAGGCAGGTTTCCTGTCTCATCGTGGCCAACTACTAAGAATTGCAAATTGAATCCGGTGCCTTCTTTAGCTGCTCACTCTCATTGCCGAGTATGGGGTGCGCACATCTGAGCAGTCTTCCTGCTGTGTGCTTTATCTGCATTGCGACTGGCAACAGAAAAGCCGCTGCCCACTCCAATTCTTTTCTACAATTTTTCTTATACAACACTCTCGAGCTGTGCGGGTCAGCCCCTGCAAGAGCGCAGATACTTATTCTAGTTCGTCTCGTGAGTCGCTCGGTGTTCAAAACTTGCTTAGTATTGTGCATTTTTTTACAAGCAAATGTGTATTGTTGTGTGCCTGTACGATGAGTCCTTGTGTGAGCATTTTACTCCAAGGTGCTCACGTGTACATTATTTTGGATGTTTTTGTTAAAATAAATTGTGTTCTCAGACTCTTGGTGACACAGTGTGAACTACTATAACTGTGGTCCAGCCGGGAATGTTTAACACTGGCTGGTTGAGCAGATAAAAGGGCCACAAATACCCAGACCCTAGCCATGTTAATTTCCTCAGTTTCAAATGTGTTGTGCTCATGTGGGTGGAAGCCTTCAATTTGAACAAACAGCAATCGGGACACAGATGTGTATTGCCATCATTGTTTCACCAGAACTAAAGAAAATCTGCACCTTGCCTCCTGTTCCATTGATAAGTGTACATAATCTGCAAGCATAGCATAGTGAACTTTTGCTTCACACAGTTACACAGGAAACGGAACGGATTTGTGGTAGAATCATAGTGGTAGACTGATCAGGCACTGAGATATTGAAGCTTCTTTGCTTTTTGTGCATTGATGGCTTCAATCAAGCTGTGTAGTTCTTTCGTTCAGTGAAATAGCAGTGCTTATACATCTATCCAGTTTATTATTTTTAAAAAATGTATACTTTGCTCGACATAGAAGCAACAACAGGCACCTGTGCACTCACTTAGTCTGCCCTTTACCTTCCTGTATTCTGCTGTGAAAAATTTGAAATGTCTTGCCAGCAGACCCATTTGTCTGCTACCATGATCCAAGACGTAGCATCAGCTACTGTGAGCCTCCAGGGATTTTGCATTGTGCTTACCACAGGATTTTGATGTCCTCTGCCTTGACCGAGTTTTCCGAAGTTGCGTATCCGTGAAGATGGGTGTCCTTGCTTCCTTCTTGGTACATCAGCAGCCATGTCTTCGGATATTCCTCAGTCTTTGCACCTAGCCTACATCACGTGCAGCTCGCAGCAGCGCAGCTCTTGGTCGCAACGCAAAATGGCATTTGGGGCTACGCACCATAGAATCTGCAGTGACTGCCTGCCTTTTATTTCTCTTTGTCCAGTTCTGCTGTAGTCAGTTTCACTTGATTGTCAGGTCGTTTCGAGAACCAAAGGAAGGTAGTGCCAGGAGGATTACAAAGGCATTGAGGGAATATGCACCAGTGGGGTCAGCCAATGATGACTTCACGTACAACTTAAAAAACACCCGATAACTCAGTTATATTGCTTGGCTGTCTGGGCAATGTTTCGTATGTCCTTTTGCCTTTCACACCGTGTGTTTGATGGCAACACCTGATATAATTTAATCTCCACTGCAACTAGTTGCCTGTACAGCGTTGCACATATCAGTTCAGTGATGGCTTGCCTAACAGTTCAGCAGTGGCACCTGTTGATGTATGCCAGCAGGGGTAACAGGGGAACAAATTTTCAAACATGAAATTATAACGTCGCAGCAGTTTGTATGGTGCGTACTAATAGTCACAAGCGCACTTCGTACGCTACAAGCTCTTAGCTGCAGCCTCGAGACTGGGTGTACCCACAAGCACAAAAACCCCTCGCCACTTGCCCTGCGGGTCTCAAACCCCTCCCTGCTGCCCCAGCAATATCTTCCCACTTTGTGAAACTGTGATGTGCTTGTGATCTCATCACAGTCATCCGGGGCTGCAGGTTTTCAATCTGTTTTCAGAACTTGTTACCATCTCCCATACCTGGCAAGTAGTCACCTGGGGGAACAGACCTGGTGATGTCGGACTCTGCACAAAATAGAGTACACCACATCTAGCTATAAACCTTTGGAAATCATTAGCAATTAATCTTCTCTCGAGGTTTGCAAAACCTGAAGAGTTATGTCTATCACTTTTATTATAAACCAGAGGGAATCTTGAATGCACTTTAATAATCTGCAGTGAATTGTACCTTGTCAGATGTCGATTGGAGACTACCATCCACGCATGAGGCAACAACATTCGATGGACTAGTCACTTGGGAACTGTGGCGAGTGTTTCGGGAAAGCCTGCCAGTAATACTCAACAGGCTTTTTGAGTTCTGCAGGCTCTTTACAGTGTGCTGGCACCAGTAGTGACTGACTTCGGAAAATACGTGAATCGCGTTAACTGGCGAATATCTGTTGGTTACGTTTCGCCTATAATAGTACAAGTGTCTGGTTGCAGCTGGCTTCGCAAGCAGTCACGCCCACAAGCAAACGTCACTCGGTCCCGATCAGGCCCGGGGAAACTGCCATGTGAACCAGAGTATGAACTGGAAATGGCGGCGTTCGAAACAATCATGAATGAGACCTGCAAAATGTATGAGCCCTATAAAGATTGTTTCAGGAAACAGCCTGTCTCTCTTCGTGGACACCTCAGCCGTGCCGTGAGGGAGTGAGAGAAGGCAGAGGGGCCGAATTGGAGGGTCAGCCTTCAGCTCGCCCAATTTGCCCACTGACATCATCGGGGTAGGGGACATGTGGTGAGGTGTGTTGCCCTAATCGGTTGTGAGCTACAGCGAGCAGCGATTTTGCAGCTGGAGCTGCACTGGGCTACCAGTCGAGCATTTCGCGGTACATGGGAGAGGCCAGTTGTGCGCATGCGCCGTTACCGTGGCAACCGTAGAGGAGCAAGGTGCGGCATGCACTTCGCCGTCGAAGCCGAGCGTGACGTCATGCGGATGAGCAGTTGTGCGCATGCACTGATGCCATAGTAACCAGACAGACCCCACGGCTGCGCCGCGTTCTTCGTCGCCGCCTTGCCGCACGCTGCTTTATCACCCGAACCACATGTCACATGCAAAGCATTGCGTATAAAAGACGGAGATGTAATGGGCGTCTGTATCACGTTTGACTTTCATGCAGAGAAGGAGAGTCCAGCCGCTGCTAAGCGGCGGTATAGACAAGAGAACGTTAACACTTTTGATCCTGAAGTTGTCGCCTGGCATTTGGCTACTCAGCAAAGAGAGAATTAGCGTCAGAAGGCGAAGAGAGCAGCGGAGACGCCCGAACAGAGAGAAACGGCTTGCCAAACGGAGGTGCCAGACTTCAGAGCGCAATAGACGGCGCTTCGCCGCTGAGATGGAGCTATGGAAGGCGTCAATCAACGGGCACCAACCGAAGAGGATGTGAAGGCCCGTCGTGTGACTGATCACACCATTCGAGTTTCCGAAAGACAAGCTCATCCAGGGGAACGTACCTCTCGTTACGTATACCCTGGCATAGCCAAGCTAACCCACTGCCAATTTTTCTGATATTTCTAAATCATGGGGTCCACGCAGAGCTTTCATTCAAATTTCACTCGAATATCCACAAAGACCACCTCTACAGATCTGTTGCACTAGAATGTGCCCATCGAAATCATTTCGGGGTCCCTTTAGCTACGCTGCCACCAGTACTGGTTGTCACTGTGATCGGGGCTCTCAGAGTGGGGAGTTGCAGTGATGTCATCACTGCATGCTGACCAGTGCGGCAACACCGCAGAACTGGAAATGCGCCTATAACAGTTGTCGCTGTAAAATGGCGAGGGTGTGGTCAATTTTCGGAAAACAAGCGAATGGAGATTTAGAAGATAGGTGCAGCAAAGTGAGATGCTGCATTCCAAGCATGGCATATATGTGTGCGGATGTCTACTGAAACGGACGGTTATGGAGGGTGGGGAGAGAGCGGTACCCCGTTCCTTAAATCTGTCTTTAGTTCAGCGATAGAGAAGATAATTGGCACAAGGGATTTGAGTCGCCTTACAGAATTGGATGAAGGCACCTACAGTTGCCACCAGCTTGGTATAAAGGGATGATCACGTTTTTGATTATTTGTCTAGCAGTTCGGGCAGACATACCGTCGATCATGGCGTAGACGTAGATGCCGAAGAGTAGGAACATCGCGACCATCATGCCCATGCCGTACAGGCACATGCGGATGGTGGAGACTCCTTCCAGGGAGCCCGGACTGATGCCCCCTCCCCAGCTGCCTCCCGCCATGGCACCACCGCCTCCCGCTGCGCCACCCTGCTCGGCGCCTTGAGCTCCCGGAGTTCGAGGTGGTACTGGCGGGGCTGGACGACCATGCAAGAAAGCGCCCATTATAATAATAGTAATAATACAATTTAGTTAATGAGAACGAGAGCACAGTACACGTGTGCCTGCTATAATGCCATTCGTGGACTTGAACGCAAATGCCAGGCAGGCGTGTAATCTGACACGGTTTATAAGTGGTCAGTTTAGGCTTAGAGTGCCGTGAGGGAAATCTCCAATTTTTGGCTCTTAGTAATATAAGCCGATTGTATTGTTCTTTCTGGCTCAGTTTGTTCAGCATAAAAAAAAATTACACGCATTTATTGCCGGGAAAATTTTCAAAATTTTCCCGCCGCTCGATTCAAACTCCTGACGTCACAACCGAAAAGGACTCCGTGATCACCGTTTGCTGTTGAGTTGCAGTGTAGCCTGGCCTCGGGAAACCGCGCGCATTCAGCCACAGTGACAAACTCGCAGTCACGTGATGTGTTGACCATCATCGGATAAGAGCCGCTCTGTAATACGTGGGTTTAGATGGCCTCTTGGATCCTCTATCTTGCACCCTCATTTTTATAGGAGATTTTAAGGGGCAATCACACAATGAAAAGTTTATTGACCCTGCTAGACTGAAACTAAAGCTATAAGTTTATAACCGTCCGGAGCACTGATACTGCACTGTTTATACAATATACTTCGCTGATCTTTATGCGAGAATACGAACAAAAATGTCATCTACTGAACAATTCTTTTTTTGCTTGGTTTCATGTATAGCTTATGGGGCAAACACTACCTGTAATTTTGTTGACTATCACTGGCACATAGAGCGAACAACGTACTCCGTAACAAATGCGGACACGTGACACGAAACAGTCACGTAAGAGGGGAGTCCATGTTGAGTTCGGCTTCAAGTTATTCGCTGTGGCTTGGGTGTTCTACTTATTGTGGTGCTCGAGTTCTTGTTATGTGCGAGTTTTATGTGCAACTCTTGGCACACAGCTTACTATTCAAGATAATAATTATGATGAAAGGTAAGCCCCTGTTACTTCCGTGGGCCCGAATCGGGACATGAGGGAAGGGAGGTAGGAGGGTGTGGTCAAAAAAAAGCAAGAAAGGTCGCGTCGTGGTGAAGGGCTCCAGAATAATTTCGGCCATTAGAGGTTCATTCCTGAACGTGCACTGACATCGCCCAGCACACGAGCGCCCTGGCATTTCGACTCCACTGAAATACAGTAGACGCTGTGGGGATCGAACCCGCGACTGTGCCCAGCAGCGGAACCCCACCGCGGCGAGTCGTGTACACGGCGCAGCACTCACGCTTCGGGACCAGCGGAGTCAGTGGGCCGCCTTCATCGACCATCGACTTCGGGGACACCAGAACCGGGCCACGGGCGGCGGTGGGAAGTGCAGCCGTGGGTGGCATTGCTGGCGGACGCATCTTCTCGGGACTTCAGCCGCGACCGCTACTGTACCCGAGTCTCTGGTCCTGAACTCTATGGCTGGCGCGTCGCGAGACCTTGCTGCTTCTTTCTCCTCTTCTCGCTCTGCCCGCTGTTGCGGGAATGTGCCGCCAATGGCTGGCGCACAACCGCCGCCGTGGCTCAGTGGTTAGGGCGCTCGGCTACTGATCCGGAGTTCCCGGGTTCGAAACCGACCGCGGCGGCTGCGCTTTTATGGAGGCAAAACGCTAAGGCGTCCGTGTGCTGTGCGATGTCAGTGCACGTTAAAGATCCCCAGGTGGTCGAAATTATTTCGGAGCCCTCCCCTATGGCACCTCTTTCTTCCTTTCTTCTTTCACTCCCTCCTTTATCCCTTCCCTTACGGCGCGGTTCAGGTGTCCAACGATGTATGAGACAGATACTGCGCCATTTCCTTTCCCCCCCAAAACCAATTATTATTATTATGGCTGGCGCATACTATATTCTGAACCCTATGCGATAGCGACGGGGAACCATTTTAAGCCACGGACGTACAAAGACATTCTGGACGAGCGGATTTTTCGACGGGTAGTTTATTAAAGCAATTTTGCGCATATCTTAAGATTACGTCATAACAATCAATATTTATTTATTTATTCATTTATTTATACATACTGCAGCCTCTAGCGAGGCTATTGCAGGAGTGGGGTAGAATACTAAGAAACAGCATTACCAAGAGGAAAAGAAGCAATCATGTAACATAACCAATCCATCGGCAACCTTTGCGACTACCTCAGCGAAACTAACCTTCACTCGCCGCGGTGGCTCAGTGCTTATGGCGCTCGGCTGCTGACCCGAAAGACGTGGGTTCGATCCTGGCCGCGGCGGTCGAATTTCGATGGAGGCGAAATTCTAGAGGCCCGTGTTATGTGCGATGTCAGTGCATGTTAAAGAACCCCAGATTGTCGAAATTTCCGGAGCCCTTCACTACGGCGTCTCTCATAGCCTGAGTCGCTTTTGGACGTTAAACTCCCATAAACCATAAAACCTTCTTTTAACTTTATCTCCTGCATTCCTTCCCTCTTTCTCAACTTATGCCTCATTGCACACTTCTCGAATATAAAAATAAATAGGAACAGGCTTGCAAAAGTTATTCTAATGATAATGAACGGATGTTGCCTCGTACGGGGAATTGAAACTTCAATCGTATGAGGGAAAAGCTCTACTTGAAGGCATAAAAGGGCGAAATCCTCAGGACATGGTGGCTTCTCGTCGATGAGGTGTTGAAAATGTCAGATAAATATCTAGCGAATAAAAACGAGGTGAATTGAGTGAAGTTTACATGAATTTGAGGCAAATGTCCGCAGATCTCTCACCCACCACTCCTACGGTGCGTTTGTAGTTTTCTCTTATGTATTGTGAAAAATGGACCCCATTGCTTTTCTAAGGTAATACTACGGATCAGAAGATTAGGCCATTGCGCCATCACTGTGTTCATAAAAATATCTTACAATATTCCACAGCTGATGTTCAAGAAAGCTGGACTTGAGCGAAATGAACGCAGAAACAGTTTTTAAGATGTGCGCCTCCGCTTGTCACGCAAGCGCCGGTGTGGCTTCGGAAAACGCATGTGTTGTACCGCCCGTTCGCGTGTTTTGCGCGCATCACCATTTTCAAGAGTCTTAAAATAAGCTTATTTGTTTTGCATAGTGGCTTCGTATACTGAAAGAAGTCAAAAGATGTGCAACTAACACTAACATCGTGGAAGCACTGTATGGTCATAAAATGGAGATATCAATGGCCGACAGAAATTGCATAATTATTCATCAGGGAGGGCTGAATTATTATTTTTTTTTTTGCGTCTAGGCACGTTCCATACAAAAACATGAACTTTTGAAGGCTTTCCTCCGAAAGGGTCATAATTCGCGACTGAAGGGGTATAAAGTCCCGGACGTATGTCACAGACGCGAACTTGCTTTTACACCGTGAAGTAACGCCAACACTGTCCCAGAGGTAGTGCGCGTATAACCTGCATGAGGCCTTCCATAGAGGTACGTATCGCAATGGAAAGAAACGCGAACAATGCGGCGACAACGCGCTCCGCTATTCGATTTTTTTTTTTTCATCGCGCTTTTACCTGGGTGGTTAGAAAAAGACGGGAGAGTCGTAATGGAATGTACCGTGGACGACTCTGGCGTCTTTTTCCTAACACCGGACTAAAAGTGTGCTGGAAAGAAATGCGAAAGGCGGAACGCCTATAGGCTCAGCTCTATTCGCATTTCTTTCCATCGCCCCTGTACATCAGGCCAACATCAAGCAAACTGCGAGAGATTAAAGGTCAACCTCCTTCTCTCACTATCACCCGCGGAATGTTATTTCAGCCGCACAGTTTCGTGCAGAGTTCCCCTGGTTAACTCGAGCCAGTTCCATCTGCCTCAATGCTGCACGGTTCTTTCCGAGACGTCCCGACCTACAAGTGGCGCGTTAGAGCTTACGGCCGTCTCGCCCAGTAATTGGCTGTTGTAATGCGAAGGCTGTTGTGCAATCCAGGAAAGCGGCGACGCCTGGCGTGAGGGAAATTCCGGACGTGTCCTGGCGAGGACTTAGAATGCCGCGGGACTGGGAGGTGCGAAGATTAGTCGGGGTGGGGCGCGACGTTTATCATTCTTCCTCGGAACGCGCCGGCCGTCGTTTCCGTGTCGCGGACAGAACGCCGCTTGGTTCTGTTCGCGCCTAGAGCGCTGTACGTCCTCCCTTTATTTACTGCGCCGCAAACACAAGAAAGGAAACAGAGAGGCGATTACGGAAACGTCAGATTCAAGTTGGAAGCACGCTACTAATCACGAAAACATGAATGGACGAAGAAAAGATGAAAAAAGGAAGCCCCGCGGGTCACCCGTCCGTCCAAAAGGCACGCAGTGCCAAACCCTTTTCAAGTGGCTCAAATATGCGCACAGAAGATAAGGCCTTTTATTGGGGGAATAACAGCTGGAAGATTGATACGAATGTTGAGACGTTGGCAGTAGTGCAGTTGGCGTTTGTTTCTTACGTAGTCCCTGTGCCGGTCTTGGCAAACGCCACTGTTTCGTTGTCTGCGAAGCTTGCCTCGTAGTTCTTGAAGCCTGCCGAAGCTAAGCCTGATATGGCCAAGCGTGCCACAACGTATTCCGTGCTTTCATTAAGGCGATCGTGGCACGAGGGATCTTTCAGCGGTGTTTATGTTGCCAAATGTCCATTGTTGATGTAGCATGTCATGGCGCAAAAGTCCTATGTTCAACTGAATGCTCGAGAATAAATGTGTCCAACTTGGGAGGCAGCCATTTGTACTGAGGAGTAGGGTGGACTGATAGTAGAACCTTCATAAAAAAAAAATTCTTAACATCAACAGCTACTGTCTTAGAAATTCTACCTTTCAATTATGGAGTGCTATACATTTTAGCCACTGACGAAACTGGCCCGTATACAGTCCTACTATTAAGTCGCTTGCTCTTCTGTCATCGATCTCCTAACCATTTGTGACGGATGTCTACTGCGGATCTGTTCATGGTATACCTTCGACATCCCTGAATCATGTAAGGCATCAGGAATGCTGACCGTGCCAGCATCGACAGGTGGACAGATACCGCGACATCCTAACAAAGTATGCATCCAATTGTCCCTTCAGACTTGCCACGCACTCCATATGAGAAATCACGCTGTACCATATATATTTCTATAACTGCACGTTTTAAGACAGCTTTATCTTGCTTTCAGTAGTAAACTACCGCTTCTTGAATTACCATAAAATGAGTTCTTTGTGATTTCACTTTACCTCATAATCCACTGGTCGATCTTAAAAGAGTACCATCTGTTTTGGACAGGGTATGTAATGCGGGGGAAAAATAACCGATGGCCGCTAAGGGTAACGGGCTGGATACCAAGAGGCTGTAAGCGTAGCAGGAGATGGCAGAAGTGGGCGGATGAGATCAAGAGGTTTCGGGGGCAAGGTTGGCGCAGCTGGCACAGCGCAGGATTAATTGGAGAGATATGGGAGAGGCCTTTGCCCTGCAGTGGGCGTAGTCAAGCTGCTACTGCTGCTGCTGATGATGATGATGCTAGTGATGACGTCATATGCTCAAGGTTGTTCTGGAAGTGGGTATACCCTCTCAAGGGGAAGGAGAACGGGAGGCAGAGGGCATACGTCACAGATATTGTGGTCACTTCGGCCGCCGGGAGAAAGAAAAAAAAATAGTTTTGAATTTCGATACCTTTGTCGTTTTTAGCGCAATCGCAGTATTGAAAAAAGGACCACATACTTCAAAACAAAAACAGTGCAGTACGAAAGCAGAAGAACGATAGGACCAAGTCGTATCAATAAAAAACACTTGAAGGAAACTAGAAAACACATAAGAACGAGAGAGTCTACGTCACACGCAATGGCCCACAACCATATATTTATTTATTTTATTTTTTTATTAAAATATCCTAAAGGCCTTCCGGGGAGGGTATTACATAGGGGGGACACACAACGCACTTTTACAACGCTTTGTTTGCTCGAAACAGAAAAGAGAGAGAGAGAGAAAAAAATACAGACATCATTTCGAAGTACAGTAATAAACAATAACAACAACACTATAGCGCAAATAGAAAGCGTAAAAATTCAAACAGCTGGGATTAAGAATACAAAAACAACGCATAAAGAAAAGAAAGAATGGAAAAGAAACATCTGGAAGAAGGTAGTGGTATTCGAGGGAGCACAAAAGAAGGATTGCTAGCTCTATAAAAGTAAAGTGGTGCACAGGGGCGTCACATTCTGATGTGAGTATGCGGCATTTTGTGAAATTTGTCTCGGTGAACTTCGGTAGCAATATCTGATTGTACGTTATTCCAGTCACTTATGGTTCTAGGTATGAATGATTGCGCGTAAAGTGATGACTGACAGACTGGGCGATTGACTTTGTAAGGATGGTCACCGCGAAGGAAAATGTGGCAAGGTGGCTGAAAGAAGTCGGCATGCAAAACGTCGCGGTGACAAAGCTTGTGAAACAGAGATAGTCGAGCGTGTTTTCGTCGTAGTGAAGGTGGATCTAATCCGGCACATTTTTTTAAAGATGTAACACCGGTGTACGGAAAATAGTCCGAAAAAATGAAGCGAACAGCACGGCTTTGCAGTGATTCAGTGTTACGTATGATGTAATCCTGGCTCGGGTCCCAGATTGCACATGCATATTCAATTTTAGGTCTGATTAAGGTGGTATATGCGAGCTTTTTATAAGTGTTTTAAACGTTGAATTCTGATTGTACCAGTGGGAGCAACGAATTACAGTAACGAGTGCATCGGGACCTGGGGCTTTTGCCTACATTCATCGGAATTCGTTTGCTTCTACACTACACCAAACACGTGCCTATGAGAGCCGTTGTTTATCGTGCGCCCTTCATAGCACGTGTCGACCTGTGCCTTCCTCTCCGCCCTGCCTCCAAGCTCGGATCCGTTCGGGCGCACCTGCGCGGCTCTTCTCCCATGGGGAACACTTCCGGCACGGTATGTACACAAGGCAACCTCCTCCTCATATAGGCTTACAGAACAGATATATATTAAGACGCACAAAGCTCGTGCATATGTCCAAGGCGCATGTATACCTGCGCAGTCGTTGCACGGAAACCCCGTGTGATATCCGGCTGAATGGCAACAGCGGTGGTATACACGCACAAGCCAGCTGTGTCCCTCTGACAGCTCCTTTTGATTTACGTCATTCAGTTTGGTCAGTCCTCTCCCCTTTTTCATTTCTGAGTTTCCTGCCTCGGCCCGCTGTGTTTACCTACCCGGCCAGTTACACGTGTGCTCGCACAATCTGTTGGGGGTCCTCCTACTCGTCTTAATGACCCTGTACTCGGCAATGTGACGTCGAGATGGCCTCGGGCACGGTGTCACGGTGGGAATTCGTGTTATTTTTAACCTGTTAAAGTTGGACACAAGCCTTTCGATGCGAAAGACGGCGCCGACTTTGTGGTGTCATGTCCTAACCGGAAACTCCGACGTTAACCTGTTGGCCATTACGAATGTCGTCAGGTAGACGGGTCAGGGGCCACTCATGAGGGTGCGCCTTGTTGTTAATTGTCACGTTACTCGAGTGGAATTCACCTATTTCCGCCTGTAAAGAAATCTTGCAACTATTAATTGTTTTCCCCCTCCGAATATGTGCTATAGTAACTCATTACAACACCATGATGAAAATTTCCGCTTGGTTCCGACATTTGGAAACCACTGATCACGGTGGTTTATCGCCGGATGTCATGACCGTGCCGTCATCACAGGAGGTTGCCGTGGTCGTGCATCTAGTGAGGAAAAGCAGGTTCATAACAACCTATATATATGTATAGTAGTACGAAGCGTGTATAACTCCAGGCTTTCACTCCGGGGATTCATCCGGAGAGAGTGTTCACAAGAGCTGAATAGTCAACGCTAGACGTCAATCATGCAACAATTCAAGTACAACACTCGAGCGCTTGTGCCATCCCCTTTGTTTGTTGATTGGAGCTCTCTGTACACTTCTGAGAAAGGGAACGAGTAACCCTGCATCACGTCCATCTGAGCGGAAGATCTAGAGAGCCGCTTCCTCAGCCGTCAGTACGTATTTACCGATCGAAGGAGGCTTCCATGCAACTCACGCAGTCGCTTGCTCCATGTCGAAAAGCGCGCCATGGCACTTCACGACTGAGAACATCTGAGTTCTTAATCTGACGCTTGCAAATTAAGGGAGTTTCCCTCTCAACCAGTCTAGCCATGCACGAAAGGCAACAGGGAACGCCTCCGAACTTCGACTGAACTGCCACCAAAATATTGGCTTTGGTCACTTTCAAAACACACGTGGTACATACCAAACGTCAAATTAATGTAAGAGTCATGATAAAAATATTTTAATGCAGCTGCAGCCAGAACACCCAGCTTCTCGTTTTTCCCTCATATCCAGAAACCCGCATAAATGTCCAAGTAGGCTTAATGACTGACATAATGAAGGGTGAAGCTAAAATAAAGGAAGACCTCTTCCTGCGCCAGTTGTGTGTCGTAGACAGGCTTAATGACCATGAAACTTCTAGCGTTAACTTTACTTCAGATCAGTAGTAATGGCTTACACCATTGCGCCAACGGCAACACTGTAGCCGAATCCGTCCTTTAATTTGAACTGTAGCATCGCCGGGGTGGCGCAGTGTTCGGCTGCTGAGTACGGAGATCGAAATCCTGGCCGTGGTGGGTCACATTTCGGTTTAGGCGAAATGCAAAAACGCCTGTGAACGGAGATGTGCTAGTGCACGCTAGAGAAACCCAGGTAACCGAAATTAATCTGGCACCCATCACAACGGCGGTGCCTATTTCTTTCTCCCTGCCTCCTTTAACTCCCTCCTCCATATTTTCCTCATGACTGCAGCGACAGCTACCTCTCATCTGCGGAAGGTACGGGGTTCGATCCCCAATGCTTACTGGCACCCAGCGGTGTTTGAACGGGCACGAGCTTCACCTGGTGCGGTGATCGGCTTCTCTGGTGCGAAGTTCTTGGGAGAAGGCGTCTCTGGCCCCGCATCATGCAGGCCAGAAAGACGTCAAGATTCTCTACGGCCAAGCTGTCTTGACGTTAAAATCAAATCACAATCATCATACCTTCCCTCACGCCGCGATTGAGGTGTCCAGGTGTCTGCCGAGCGTGCAGTGCTTAACGCGCAGTTTTCCTTTCCTTTCAAAACATTTTACACTTTTTTTTCGGTTCCAGCCAGCTACGGCTCTGCAGCTGAATCTAGGCTACGCTACATTCATGTCTTTGGGACAGACGCCAGCTAAAACAAACACGACGTTAGCACTTCATCAGGGCACATTCGCTGCTGCCGAACCGCTCCTCGAGTTTGCGATAGACAGTGGCGCCTGTTTTAACGCGATAGCGTTAAAGGCCCCGTTACTTAGGAAATTCTTTCGTCGGCATTGTGAGCGAAAAATCACGACCATGACTCTGGCAGGCGGTCCCAGAGGGCAATATACAAATACCTTTATTTCAACATCAGGGATGTTAGGGGTGCACCCAAAAAGCCTATGACTGGATTGACAGAGGGGAAGGAAGAAGGTGGCCCACCAAGGCCACGTGACCTTGCTCCGTCATCACAACCTGCCCACCACATAGTGAGCAAATTGCCAACCGTGGCAGGTGGCAGTCAGAGTAATGATTGGTCGCTCAGGAAGAGCAACCTGGTATCGCACAAGGCCCACCGCTGGGAGCACCTGCCATCGCAGGGTAGTGGCTCATCGCTTAACATCTACACCACTGCTCCAGGAGGGGTATGAGGACTCCCAGGGATCTATTAATGTAAAGTAGAGAATAACCTTCTGCATATATGGGAACTAACTCACGCTAACGCGTCGTACCCTTGAGGCGGGGCTTAAGTGTCCCCTGAAATTTTCCCTCTATTTATTTATTTAAAAACTCCGAATTGAATGGAAGATTACTGCATGAACGAGACGTGATAAACGCAAACGATAAATACAGAAATACAAGCCAAGGATCACGGAAAGCGATATTAACGCTACACTTGTAAAGTTAGCAAGAAAACGTGATAAATACAAATAAGAAGATAGCAGTTAAGTGTCAGAATGCCAGAAATAAACTGGGGACAACGTTGTGCAAGCTCCTCTAGTAGTGCGTTGGCAAAGAAGTATCTCTGCGTTGCGCACTGTTCGTATACTTCTCTATTTCAAAGTCACAATAGAGCTTTAATCAGGGCTGGAATATTAATTAGGTGTTCCCGTTATTTGTGGATCGTACACTGCATGTCATGGGTTCAGACAGCAAGGAGAAAGGAAATAAAATCAGAAAAAAAAACGAACTGAATAAAAGTCAGGTCAGGTTAGTTTATTAGCTTAAAACTCCCCCGTTGGGAGTAATTAGGGGTAGCTAGGCTTGTAGACCGATGTTCAGCAAGTAAGGGCTCGGGGACTTACAGTAAGGGTGCAACGTATTGTACGAAAAGAATGCTGCGCGCGACAAGTGCTATAGTAGGATACAACTAAAAAAAAAGCAGCGACACTGGGGGCCAATCCCAACAAAAAACAAAATCAGCTTTTTAATGAACCCCGCCGCGGTGGCTCAGTGGTTAGGGCGCTCGACTACTGATCCGGAGTTCCCGGGTTCGAACCCGACCGCGGCGGCTGCGTTTTTATGGAGGAAAAACGCTAAGGCGCCCGTGTGCTGTGCGGTGTCAGTGCACGTTAAAGATCCCCAGGTGGTCGAAATTATTCCGGAGCCCTCCACTACGGCACCTCCTTCTTCCTTTCTTCTTTCACTCCCTCCTTTATCCCTTCTCTTACTGCGGGGTTCAAGTGTACAAAGGTATATGAGACAGATACTGCGCCATCTCCTATCCCAAAAACCAATTATTATTATTATTATTACCACCACAAACACCTCTTTCTCTCTCTTTCACTTCCACCTTTCTTCCTTCCCTCACGGCATGTTTGAGGCGTCCACTGAGAAGTGAGAGAGGTGCTGCGTCTCTCATTTCCCGAAACCCAATTTCTTTGTGGGCACGCAAGCGATGCTAGCAGCTCTGCATCTTTATGTTCAAGCAGGATTTTAACACAGCGCCGGATTCTCAATCCAGACGGCCGTGTGTCTTAACATATTCGTTAGATGAGGCGTATAATTAATGCAAACATAGCCGCGAATGGAAGTCAAACGTATTATAACAATCAGAAGCATCCTTATCACTGCTGCAATCTAGGAATCAGAAACATCCTTACCACTGCTGGAATACGACACCTTATAAATCTTTTGCAGTGAGTTGCCACAATACAAAACATTCGTGAATATACTAGATAAGAGTGAAGCTCTTGCAATTCCCCTGCGTTGCTAAAGGTACAGCATTATTTGTTTGCAATCATCGCGCCACATTCCAACGACTGCACAGAACGTTTAGTAAAATATTTGCACTAAACCAAATTAAACGCTGAAGGCACGAAGCTTCAAAAGTAATTAGCGGACGGGACTAAATGGGAGGCTGCGCATAATGAAAGAAAGGCGCAGTAATTCTCTCTTTGGCTGGACACTTGCCTGAATACCTGCCGTGGTGGCTCATTAGTTACAGCACTCAGCTACTGAGCTGGTCTACCCGGGCTCCAAGCCGGCCCGGCCAAGGCGGCCGCGTTTCGATGGATGGATGGATGGATGGACAGACGGACGGACGGACGGACGGACGGTTGGATGGATTGATGGATGGATGGATGGATGGACGGACGGACGGACGGACGGACGGTTGGATGGATGGATGGATGGATGGATGGATGGATGGATGGATGGATGGATGGATGGATGGATGGATGGATGGATGGATGGATGGATGGATGGATGGATGGATGGACGGATGGATGGATGGGTGGGTGGGTGGGTGGGTGAGTGGATGGATGGATGGATGGATGGATATATATTTGCATTCTGTTCTCATCAGTTTTGTTGAAAGCGGTAATTGCCTGAGCTTTTCTTTATTTGTTTTGAAACGAAAACCTTCACTACGTCAGCTTTTCGAGCCGTCAGCGGGGCCGCAAGTTTCACCTTGAATGTAGGTATATGTCAAACCATGAGCATAACTGGTGGTAGTCAGGTTGGACACATGACGTCAGCTACAGCAGCGACACCAGCGGCTGTTACACCACTATCTCGACTTTGACATTTGACCTTGACCTTGACCTCCGGTCAAGCGGGAAAACGTCTCCCGGCATCTTGCTTTCTTCTTTCACTCTCTCCCTATCCCTTCCCTTACGGCGCGGTTCAGGTGTCCAACGATATATGAGACAGATACTGCGCCATTTCCTTTCCCCCAAAAAACCAATCGCATGCGAAGTGAAAATTGGTTTTTAGGGAAAGGAAATCACGCAGTATCTGTCTCACATATCGGCGGACACCTGGACCGCGCCGTAAGGGAAGGGATAAAGGACGGAGTGAAAGAAGAAAGGAAGAAAGAGATGCCGTAGTGGAGGGCTCCGGAATAATTTCGACCACCTGGGGATCTTTAACGTGCACTGACATCGCACAGCACGCGGGCACCTTAGCGTTTCGTTTCGCCTCCATCGAAACGCAGCCGCCGCGGTCGGGTTCGCAGGTCATGAAAGTGGGTTCTGCACGCCCTCCTTTATCCCTTCTCTTGCGGCGCGGTTCAGGTGTTCGCCGATATGTGAGACAGATACTGCGCCATTTCCTTTTAATAATAATTGGTTTTTTGGGGAAAGGAAATGGCGCAGTATCTGTCTCATATATCGTTGGACACCTGAACCGCGCCGTAAGGGAAGGGATGAGAGAGGGAGTGAAAGAAGAAAGGAAGAATTAGGTACCGTAGTGGAGGGCTCCGGAATAATTTCGACCACCTGGGGATCTTTAACGTGCACTGACATCGCACAGCACACGGGCGCCTTAGCGTTTTTCCTCCATAAAGACGCAGCCGCCGCGGTCGGGTTCGAACCCGGGAACTCCGGATCAGTAGTCGAGCGCCCTAACCACTGAGCCACCGCGGCGGGTCCATTTCCTTTTCCCAAAAACCAATTTTCATAGAACGCCCGTGCACTTTGATGCGTTCAGCGGAACGCTATGTGTGATAGATGCGACGCCTGCCCCGTGGAGACCGACACCCGAACCGTGCTCGTAAAAGGAAAATTAAATCAATATTGAGTTTAAGGAAAGGAAAATTATAATGAAAATTGTTTTTTTGGGGAAAGGAAATGGCGCAGTATGTCTCACAGATCGGCGGACACCTGAACCGCGCCGTAAGGGAAGGGATAAAGGAGGGACTAACAATATGAAAAAGGACTCATATTACTTGGGCTAGTTGGAAAGCATTTGAAATCATTTGGCGATAGCAAAATGATTTCGAATGAAGAAGTAAGCGCCATTGTGGAGAGGTCCGGAATAATTTCGACCACCTGGGGATCTTTAACGTGCACTGACATAGCAGGAAATTCTTTTTTAAGGCGTATACCTTTCTTGGCTCATAAGTGGCGCGGAGGCGGAAGTTCGTGGACGGACGTTGTCCGCGCGAACTGTCAATCATAAGTTTGTGGTAAATAAAACAAAAAATATAAAAGTTGATTTAGCAACATATAGACACTGAAATACAAAAAAAGCAATATTTTAATCCGGCTTTTACCGTGAGTGCCCGCATTGTGGGTGCGCGTTCTCGGACGTGTACCACATGGTGTGGGCATGCCCCTCCAACCCTGCTTACCCCCCTTTCCCCTCACCTACCCGAGAAAGCTGGGAAGCTGCCCTGCTCGGCTGCTCTACGTTAGAGATCATAGAGCCCTCGTCGCTAATGCCCGCGCTGCCGCGGAAGCCACAGGTGTCCCGCACTAGGGACCTCTCCTAGAGTTTATAAGAGGCAGGCCCTTATGGCCAGTCCCCACTCTCTCTTGTAAATAGCCTTGATTAAATGTTTTCCACCACCACCACCTCTTTCTCTATTTCGCTTCCACCTTTTTTTCCCTTCCCTCACGGCATGGTTGAGGTGTCCACTGAGAAGTGAGAGAGGTGCTGCGAGGTGCTGGAGGCGGACAATGTTGATTATCATGGCTCTAAATAATAAATAGTTGGTTTTTGGGGAAAGGAAATGGCGTAGTATCTGTCTCGTATATCGTTGGGCACCTGAACCGCGCCGTAAGGGAAAGGATAAAGGAGGGAGTTAAAAAAGAAGGAAGAAAGAAATGCCGTAGTGGAGGGCTCCGGAAATAATTTCGACCACCTGGGGATCTTTAACCTGTCAATGTCAGTCCACTGCGAAACCGACGTCGAACACGGGTACTCCGGATCAGTAGCCGAGCGCCCTAACCACCGAGCCACCGCGGCGGGTCGATTACCATGGCTCAGATGCCTACCTCCGATCCCCTTTTTTACCCTTTTGAACTCCTTCTATTCCGCTCGCCTTGAGCGAGAAATCGAAACTTACGCCACCAAGCTTAGGCATGAACAGTGGCCTCAACATGCGACCGCCTGAACGGACAACTATAGCCTGTAAAAACTCATGGTTTCTGCTTGAACATCTCCTTGATCCGAACCACACTAAAGAAATTATAGAGGCACACGAGATAGCCCAAATTCATCGCCTCTTCAGAACCAAGCACGGGCGTCTCATCCTGGACCGGCTTCACGTCAACCCAACAGGCAAGAGAATGTAGCGCAGAGTAGGACAGGACACAAGAAGAAACGAACAACATCAGCGCTCTTGTGTCCTGCTCTGCGCTGCATTCTATTGCTATGATCATGCACCAACAAGCCCAAAAAGCCAATGTCCATCCCATAGACCCCCTCCCGACAGGGGTACATAGCCGCCTCGTTGTCAAACCGCTACCCAAGAACATGCTCCCTGGCCGACACAACGACCGCCGTGAGCACAAAGCTTGAGCACTGGATTATTTCTATTTTGCCGACGAACACGTGGACGCGGCAAGGCAAGATTCAACAACCTATGTGGCCTTTGCAGCCACGCCTCAATCTACCCCTATCTCCGCCGCCTTTGGCGGTGCGCCACTGCCCATGCAATGGCAGGTGCTCCCAGCGGTAGGCCTTGTGCGGACCAGGTTGGGCCTTGTGTGGTCCCGAGCACCCAATCATTAATTTAACTGACACCGGCCATGGTGAGCAGTTTGCTCACTATGTGGTGGGCAGGTTTTGATGACGCCGCAAGGTCACACGACCTAGGTGGTCCACCTGCCTCCTAGGTTACTCTCCGGGCACCACCTGCCAGAGTCATGGTCGTGATTTTTCACTAACGACGCTGACGCCGACAACGCCGACGCCAAATTTTCTGGACAACGAGGCGTTTAACGTTACGACGCTAAATCCAAAAGGAAAATGAAGCAAACACATCTACAGTTGACATATACTGCAGGACATTTAAAAACATGTTCACTAACCACGAACAAAGAAAGATTTTCGTGCTTTGGAGACAACACGTTTGTCACCGCGGCTTTGAAGACAGAATCTTCATTGTATTCATAATAAATCGATTCATATTAAAGCAAGGAGACTGTGCTGTTAGATACACATAATAGTTTTGTTTCGCATATGAATGGTGTTTACGGAGGTCATGCTGCAGGTGGCTAGAAAATGAATTTGATTCGAGAGAGGATATGAGGTTAGAATATAATGCGTGCGGCAATAACTTACATGGAATTATCGTTAATACAAATAGCCTGAAATAAGGATGAGAATTAGCGTTAGCTGATTTGAAAAGTGGAACCAACTAGTCCTTTTTCACTCGTGTGGGTGTGTGCTGAGCTGTATGTGGGCCTAAACCGCCGATTAGTGTGCTTCTGTACTTTACGCGGGGAAAAAATACTGGGGGTTCTCAAAAGCGAAGCGCCTAAGGCCAATCTTGGCACTTTTCTGGTGTCGTGTATGGTGGCCTCGGTAGAACATAAGGTTATCCAGGTGGTCTTGAACAAGACGGGGGAAAGGAGGACAGTGAAGAAGAAATAGGTTTTATGGTGCCCCAAAGTCACTGAAAAGAGTGCCTTGATAAACAACGCCACTGCATCCAGACACCGTAGCCTTGATAGAGCACATGGGCTTCCATGAAGCTCCCAAAAGATGTCCCTAATAGAAGGGATAAATACATGACTCCATTTGGATGCTTGGATAACAAAATGCGTGGGCTTTTAATGAAAGCTCTCGTTCAGATACACATGCTGGCCGTCATTGAATCGCTGACGCAGCGGCTGCATTCCGGTGCTCGCGATATGCAAAACCGCACCTGTGCTGTTCGATGTCAGTGCGCGTTAAAGAACCCCAGCTTTCATTGCGGCATCCCTTATATACCAGGGTCCCAGCTAAAAGTAACCAAGCTTTTAATAAACACGAAATGTCATAGCCGCGTCAGACCAAATGAGGGTTGTTTAGGGTCGCGTGACTTAGTGTGCAGTATTTTTTCGTTCTCCAAAGTTAACTAATTAGTTAAGCCTAATTAGCTAGTTTTTTAATTATTACCCTGGGGAACAAACTGCCAATGGAAAAATTGTAGATCACTTTTAACAACAGCTAACGGCAACGTTTGCACCATGATACCATTACGTAAAGTAGTTTTTTTTCCGGCTTTAATCCCTAGCTCGCACAATTAAAAAAACGCGTCTACGTGACATTGGTGCCATTTAAACATCCCAAGACGCGTCTTAGGGAACAAAATTCATTTTTACTGAAGCGCTCTCCCCGATTAGTCTTTGCGTGCCCATTGGGGCAGACATGCGAGCCAGCAGCTGGTCACGTGACAGATTTCTTTTAAGGCCAATAAGCAAGACTGCGTAAATCGTACCTTGATGGAAACAGCGCTGCTAGAGGTTTTTCGAGACGATCTACAAGTTTTACATTGACACTTTGGTCCTCAATTCAATAATTAAAAAGTTAGCTAATTAGGCTCAACTAATTAATTAACTTTGAAGAACGAAAAAATATTGCAGACTAGGTCACAAGACTCTAAACAGCCCTCAGTTGGTCTGACGCGGCTAGGACATTCCGTGCTTTTTAAAACCTTGGCTACTTTCAGCTGATATATATATATATATATATATATATATATATATATATATATATATATATATATATATATATATATATATATATATATATATATCGTACCCAGATGACCAACGGATGGTTGTCATTTGGCAATCCCTTGGACATGCCAAGGAACAGCCAGGAGCTTGTTTTACAGCGCATTCTGTATAAGGGACGTCCTTTAACAACACTTGCTTCTGGACCAGTTAGTGACGGTTGCTAAAACACGTTAACTCAAGACAAGGCACACAAAAAAGGCTTGGCGGTTGGTTTTTGAGCAGCGAAAAAATGAACCGATTCAAAATCGCCCGGATGTCAAGACTTAATGTGACAGGTGATTAACTTCAACTCTAAGGGACGTTGTACGATTAATATTGCCCGGGTTCACGACGTCTGCATCCTCACAGGTGCGGCTCCGCACAGGATGAGCACAGCTGCCGAGCAGAGATCGATTGACCTTATACCCTCCTCCACAGCTCACCCGAATTCTTCCCTAGCACCCCAAAAACACTCCTATGATATCCCCACCTCTGCCTTGGCTCGTCAGACGGCGCCTTCAAAGGCAGCAAAGCTTCCTGTGAGTGCTTCGATGGGCGGTCAGGCCAGCCATCTTCTGCCATATTCTGAGCAGAGGATGGCTGACTTGAGGCGAGTTTCGCTTTTAGCACTGAAACCAGAAGCATATTTGATAATCGTCTGGTCAATTGTTACAAGCCGATCATCGTCTGCTGTAAATTGGCATTTTGGTGTGACGTTTCATCACAATTTGGAAAGGCTACAGCGCCGAGGAAAGAACAAGGACGCGAAGAAAAGAACAGAAAGCGACAAGGACGAGCCCACGTCTTTGTAATGTGATGGCTTTCTGGAAATGAGCGCCTACGTCATCGCATGTTTCCTTGGAACAAAAAAAAGTGCAGAAGAACCGACAACTGAGCTAGTTGGTGCATCTTTAAGCCGTGGTAAAAACAGCGCAGCGACGACAGACACAGAGAAGACAGAAGAAGACGGACAAGCGCTGACTAACAACTAAAGTTTATTTGAAAAAACACAGGTATTAATACACTCCTAAAACAACCAGGGAACACGCCCCTCTTAACATCCTTCTAATCGTGCGAATCTAGATAATCTCACATTCGTGAAGAAGCACTGACGGTGTGCTGACGCATGCATCACCATTCGCGTGGATGCGATACGCCTCACACAGTTCCCTTGTCAATTTATCCCTGTGCCTGCAAACAACTTTTGTCTCATGAAAAAGAGGGTTGCACATTTTTTTGTCGGGGGAACCTGGGATATTATTCAGGGGGCAATCTCTAAAATGTAATGCAAGGTTGGACGATGGGGGGCCATTTAACGAGGTATGATGCTGACGAAGACGGGTGTTCACACATTTTCCCGTTTGGCCAATGTATTTCTTGCCACAGGAAAACTCAATGTGATACACTACGCTTTCAGCACATGACGTAAACTTCTTTTGGTGGTTTATTTTGCAGGCTCTACTCCCGGTTGGTTTCTGTTTTTTAGCCTTTGCTTTCTTATCTATTATGGCACAAATTTTTCCAAGCTTTTGCGGGGCTGTGAAGAGCACTTGAATTCCATATCTGGCGCCTACTCTTTTTAAGTTGTGTGACAAACGATGAAGATATGGTATAACCGTATGCCTCATCATGCCTGACGGCTCTGATGGATGGCAACTCTTGAAAGATTTTAGTTTCCTCAGCAATTTATTGCAAGCAAGCACGATTACCTCTTCCGGAAATCCTGCCGAAGTTTACGTCATGTGCTGAAAGCGTAGTGTATGACATTGAGTTTTCCTGTGGCAAGAAATACATTGGCCAAACGGGAAAATGTGTGAACACCCGTCTTCGTCAGCATCATACCTCGTTAAATGGCCCCCCATCGTCCAACCTTGCATTACATTTTAGAGATTGCCCCCTGAATAATATCCCAGGTTCCCCCGACAAAAAAATGTGCAACCCTCTTTTTCGTGAGACAAAAGTTGTTTGCAGGCACAGGGATAAATTGACAAGGGAACTGTGTGAGGCGTATCGCATCCACGCGAATGGTGATGCATGCGTCAGCACACCGTCAGTGCTTCTTCACGAATGTGAGATTAAGTATCTAGATTCGCACGATTAGAAGGATGTTAAGAGGGGCGTGTTCCCTGGTTGTTTTAGGAGTGTATTAATACCTGCGTTTTTTCCAATAAACTTTAGTTGTTAGTCAGCGCTTGTCCGTCTTCTTCTGTCTTCTCTGTGTCTGTCGTCGCTGCGCTGTTTTTACCACGGCTTAAAAAAAAGTGCACATCTACATGACTACTGTCCAACCTTCCTGGGTATGCGTTTCCTGTCTGAATGCAAAATGTTACTGAAGTGTAGAGATAAAACCACACTTGAACTTATTGACGCCTTTTATCTCACGAAAAGGGGAGAAAATTGCATTAATCATACTTCCGTAATCCTACTTCAGAGTTAAATACTCTTTCTCAGTGTGTTCCTCTAACCATGAGACGACTTCAGCGCATTCTGTTCCTTTGCCATTCGCGGCGCATGGGTAAAGATGCATGTTTAAAAACGCTTTCCGTTAAATAGGACCTCTTTAGATTTAGCGCTCATCCCATCTAGGCTCTTACTACGTCTGTGTCTTCGGTTTCAGCTGCTGTCTTTTTTTCCTCAAGTACGAACCACCAAGCCGAACCACATGTACTGCTGGAGTTTCTTTTTAGTAGGTTTCTACAGGAAGTCATTTCACGTACGCAGCTTACAGCAGCGCAGTACTGAGCAAACTGAAAGTTGCGACCTCTGACTCTACGCAGCGAGGCCGTGGTGACTCACGTGACAGCCAGCACCGCTGAAACGCAGCTGTTTCGACGCTATAGAATGCTGTGCAGACCACTGAAAAAAAGAAAAGAGGAATCAACTCGTCGACCATCCGACATAAACGCACAGCAGTGACGGGAATTCCATCCGAGACTACAGGTACGACTCCCCTGGAAGAGCAGAAAAAAAGAATACGGCAAAACTGGCGATATACGGAGAGATCGGGGCAGGCATGGAATAAACGGTCGCGGCGGCCGGATGTCCATGTTTTGATGCGAGAGGCGAATCTAGCTGTGTGTGCCGGTGACCGCTCGACGGTACATTTCCACGCCGGCTTCCGTCCGGATCATGCCGTCTCCCGACTCCGGGGCGAAGTCCTTCGAGATGGAACAAAGATGTCCCAATGACTCGGGCCGTCCAGGTAAGCTTTTCTTTATTATCACTCGATGATGGTGAACTCTTTGAAGTGCCAAGGACCCTGATGACGAATTCAAATCATTATCATCGTCGTCCTGCTCACCATCGGCATAATCATCGCAATCAACTAGATAAGCCTACAGCAGGACAACCCAATCCAATCTGATTTATTAGCTTCACAAAAACAAAAACAGCGCTTGGAACCGCATTGAGGTAATTAGTAAAGGGTCCGAAACATAAAAGTGCACAGATAAAGGCAAACTCCGTGAAAGAGACATATGCCCTGCACTCGGTAGTCCTTCCACTAATACTTCAGGAGCCTTACTTATACATGGCTTAGAAGCAAGCCCCCTCGGCTCGAAACTTTTATCAAGGGCTTTCTTTACATGTGGAACAGGAATGAACCCCCCCCCTGACTGGTCTTGACGCATGTGTGTGCCTCCTAGAGTTTTTATGTGCATGCTCGTGATTGAATGCCGGTATACCATGGGATCGCATTCGCGGCCCGGTTATGTCCGGAATCAACTGATTGGGTTTTTTCAGTTCGTTCCTCATGCAATAAAAACAAAACCGTTGCGGAGATTGCCGAGTGGTCTAGGGCATCGGCAAACGAAGCTGCTTTGTTTGCGCAGGCGCTGGTTAGAATGCCGCTTGGTGCTGTATTATTGCACAGATTTTTTTTTTTTTCTGATCGATACTATTCTGACGGAATGCCCGGCTTCAAGTTCGTTGAAGTTTCAATACAATATCCGCCTTGGTTTACCGAGAATGGGAGCTGAAAGCATTTCATGCTTCAGGGTTGGATGGGTAAAGGGATCT